>NW_006921618.1:3735049-3754443 GCF_000298275.1 Orycteropus afer afer | reverse complement strand
TCTGTTAATTGGTTCCCCTTTTCTTTGTTGAACAGGATCTGTGCAGTCTTTCTGCCTGTTCCACCATTTTACCAGAACTTGCTTCATTAACATAATTTCTAATCCTGCCTCATTAACATCATAAAGGTTAGGATTTACAACATGTAGAATAATTACATCATATCACAAAATAAAAGTAATTATATAATACTAAAATCATGGCCTACTCAAGTTAACATGTATTTCTGGGGGACACAGTTTAAATCATGACAGTCACCATCCCAGGAAAGCCTTCCCTGAACTCCCAGGTGGGCCTCATGCCTCCATGCTCTGGGCTTCTCTAGTACCTGGTGCATTTCTTTGCCTCCTTGACTATGTAGTGGTCCCATAGACTCTGAGTCTTTAAGGGCAGGGAACAAGTATCCCCATTCATCTCCCTCTGTCAGCCCTAAGGCAATGCCTGGCATATTCAGCTGCCTAGGAAATAATCCTCATAGTGATGACAAATTCATTCATCCTCAGGACCTCCCACAACAATGGCATGAGGGCAGCAGTCTGACCTCTAATGTTACAAGGGACGAGGAGGATCAAGAGCAACAGTTCAGGCTGATTCCTATGACGCAGAAGTCAGACATGCCTCCACCCTGCAACCTTTACCAATCTGACACCAACCATTCCTCCCATGGCACTCTCTACTTCTCTGCTGGGTTTGATAATCTATTGCAATGGCCACACAGAACTCACAGACAATACTCATGATTATGGGGCTTATTAGGGAAATAACAGGTTATAATTCAGGATCACGAATGTTGAAGATACAGTTGTGTAGGATTAGCACAGCCTCTCCTCAGTCATGCCTAAAGATAGATCTCTCTCTGGCCCTTGGCCTGGCCTCTGCCCTGCTTGGGCAAGTGTTATAAAGCTCTTAATTTAGCTCTGCTGATAAATGCCTAGAGGCATCTCACTTGCCAGTAAGCCTTGGCCTTGAGTCACTGGCTTTTTCACTCCGTGAACTAGCCGGGAAGCCCATTGTTCTGTCTTCTGTCAGTTTCTTGGTCCTGCTGCCACTGTTTCTCTGCTGCCACTTCTCATCATTTCTGGTGTTGCAATTCTTTGTTTCATGGATCGAAGTTCAGCGCAGGGATTTCGGGTCCAGAGAATGCATTCCACTTCTGGCTCTTCTCTCTTGTTGGTAGTGAGATCGCCTCTTTCTGCCTCTGGGATGGCTCATTTTAAGCCTCCTGTGATGACAAAACTGACCAATCCCCATGCTAGGGTCCCATATACCTTATTTGCATGATCTCACCATTCCCTGGAGAAGGACATCATGCTTGATAAAGTGGAGGGTCAGCGAGAAAGGAGAAGACCCTCAAGGAGATGGAATGACACAGTGGCTGCAACGATGGGCTTAAGTATAGCAAGGATTGTGAGGTGGGCACAGGACCAGGCAGTGTTTTATTCTGTTGTACATAGGGTCACTGTGAGTCAGAGCCAACTCCACAGCATCTAACAACACCCACACTAGGGTGCTGTGCTCCTTATTTACATTCTTAGCACACTATCTAATCCCCTTGGTGGGCCACAACACCTCACATTTACATAGTCCCATCCCATCATTTGGTGGGAGTTAACAAAGACTATGGCTAGAAGGGCCATGTAAGTAATTAACTGCACCACACCTCCCTACAAGGTTGGTACCATTTTCACTCTAATTTAGAGAGCTGAGATTCAGAGAGGTAAGTAACTTGGTCAAAGTCATAGCAAGTAAAGGCACAGCCAGAATTTGAACATAGCTATGTCTTTTAACCATGACACTAAACTC
Organism: Orycteropus afer afer; assembly: GCF_000298275.1. Lineage (NCBI taxonomy): Eukaryota > Metazoa > Chordata > Mammalia > Tubulidentata > Orycteropodidae > Orycteropus > Orycteropus afer. The sequence continues at coordinate 3,752,642 of NW_006921618.1, read as the reverse complement.
CCTGCAATGATTAGTAAGTTGGCCTGAGCTAACCTCCATTTTTCTCACTGCAAAGCGAAAATTGCCACTAAGGCCAATCCATTGGATGGGAAGTCGCTGAAGGCTGACAGTCTCCGGTCCCAGCTGGAGACGTCACTGAAGCGGCTGCAGTGCACCCAGGTGGACCTCTTCTACCTACATGCGCCCGACCACAGCACCCCCATAGAGGAAACACTTCGCGCCTGCCACCAGCTGCACCAGGAGGTGAGGGTGGCCACCTGAGCTCCAGGAAGTGTCTGCTGCTCTTTCCTTTGGCTTGTCAGTACCCAGGAGAGTGGCAGCACCAAGGCAGTCCCAGGGGAGCTGGGCACAGACCCCATGCCCAGGGTCCCCACTGGCTCGCCCCTTCCTCCTGGGCTGTGGTGGCTTCTGACCGCGGCCTCTCTCCTGCAGGGCAAGTTTGTGGAGCTTGGTCTCTCCAACTATGCGTCCTGGGAGGTGGCTGAGATCTGTACCCTCTGCAAGAGCCACGGCTGGATCCTGCCGACAGTGTACCAGGTGAGAGCAGGGCCCAGAGGTCTTATCTCCAGGGGTTCTCTTGGCCCCTCTGAATGACCCAGGGACCTCTGTATAGCAGCCCCTCCCTTGCTTAAGTCTGTGGAGGCTCGTGTGGCCCTCAGGTTAAAGTCTGAGCTCCTCAGCGGCAGACAGGCACCTGCGTGCTCCAGCGCCACCTCCCTTTCCTGCCTCAGTGCTCACCTGGGTCCCCTCCTTCCCATCTCCTGTTGCACTTCAGCCTGGAGCACTGTAATGCCCCAGGTCTCACCTGGATGGCTTGGCCTCTGGGAAGCCTTTCCTGAGAGTCCCAGAGGGGGCTGAGGTCGCACACTCTCCTTTACCTCCTCATTGTTCACTCAGGAAATGTTTGTACACCTGCTTGGTACCAGGCCCTGTAACAGAACTGCCTGCCACCACAGTGTGACAAACTGACAGATGAGTGGTGTTTACTTGATGATACTTGACTGTACCCTGACTATGAAATCTTTCAGGACAGATTTTAGCTCCAAAAGGATGCTACTGCTCCCAATCATGGGAGAATAGAGGGGCTGTGTATGCACAGAGAGACAGCTGGGGGGGGGAGCGTGGGTGGGGACAGGAGTGCATGGAGGGAAGGACACAGGGAAGAGATAACTATGGGGAGGAAGTAGGAGGGGAGCTGTTGCATTGTGGGAAATTGCTGTCAATGTCATGAGACAAACTGTATGTGAGCTGCTGTATGGAAAGTGAATTTGCTATGTAAACTTTCACCCAAATCACAATTAAAAAAAAAAGGGGGGGGGGAGGATGCTAAAAGCTCATGTATGTAAACCCTGTGTCCAGCCCAGAGTTGGACTCATAAATGGTGGAATGATCAATCCAAGCCCAATTTTCCTTGGGCACACACTGCCCCTAGCACACACTAAGTGTATGCCCCATGGTTAAGGTCCTAGGAGGATCTGAAAGGTAGAGCTGGGGTCCGTCTCTTGATTTGTCCATCCTCTTCAGCTGTCCCTTCTACCTGCAGGGCATGTACAACGCCACCACACGACAAGTGGAAACAGAACTCTTTCCCTGCCTCAGGCACTTTGGACTGAGGTTCTATGCCTTCAACCCTTTGGCTGGTATGGCTGCTGTGGGATAGTGTCACCTCCTGGAGTGGGAGGGCATTCCTGACCCCATTTCTGCCTGTTCCTGACCCAGTGGGTGCCTAGCCAGGACCTGGGGAACAAGGAGGGGTTTGACAAGAGGCTGGGCCATGTCCTCTATCCCTCCTGTTCCCCCACCATCCCCTAGCCCAGAGCCACCAGGCATCTTCAGCTTCTCTGGGAGCAGTCTGGCCAGGGGACTGATTGTATCTTTCCTGCAGGGGGCCTGTTGACAGGCAAATACAAGTATGAGGATAAGGATGGGAAACAGCCTGTGGGCCGCTTCTTTGGGACTAAATGGGCAGAGATCTACAGGAATCGGTGAGCTGGGGAGAGGCTGTGACAGGGTGTGAGCTGGTGTGGGTCCTCTTTGTCTGAAATCAGGAGCTTCTGGGGCTACTCTCCTGGCAGCCAGGGCCTTCTCCTGTTGTCACAACAAGGCCCTGGGATTTAATGCGTCCCCATGCCCTGTCTTGGCTCTCCTGTGTGTCTGCAGGCCTGGACTGGGAATGAGGATCCTGTGTCCTTGAGGGTGAGCTCATCCTCTGCCCACAGAGGAGGAACCTTGGATTGGGACTTGGGAAACCTGGGGCTTAGTCCATGAATAGCTGACTCATGAATAGCTGACTGTTGCTCTGGGCAAAATGAGTGTAGTTTTGTGCACGCTCAGCAATAAACTTGTCATCGACATCTAAAGTCACAGTGGAGCAGCTGTTGAGACCTGCCTTCTTCCTTTCCTTTTTTCACTCTTTAAATTTTGTAAAATTTATCAAAGTAATACATGCCCATGGTTAAGAGCAAGCCCTTTTCAGCCCCATTCCTCTGAGGCAACCATTTTAAACTCTTTTCCCTCTAGCACTTACTGTGATGTCTCTGGAAAAACCCAAACCAAAAAACCCAAACCATTGTCTTCCAGTCGATTTGACTCATAGTGACCCCAACTGGGTTTCCAAGGTGGTAAATCTACAGAAGTAGATCATCTCATCTTTCTGTGGAGCAGCTGGTGGGTTTGAACTGCTGATATTCTGCTTAGCAGCCATATGCCTTATCCACTACCCACCAGAGCTCCTTGGTGTCGCTGAAGTAGATGCTTTTATTGCTCTTAATTGACCACAGTTAGACCTCACCTGGGTAATGTTGTGGGGAGCTCCTAAAAAGCTCTTGACACAGAATCAGAGTCATTAAGGTAAATTCTGTATGTTTTATCTCCTTGCTTTTTGTTTTCTGTTTGGAAGGAGGCAGAAGGCAAGCTTTGTGCAAGAGGTTGCAGTGGTAGTTTGTTGAAATGACTCACCAAGAACTTCTTCAGCTGTGGAGCATCTACTCTTTGGGCTCACTTTGTGTGCATGCTGTGATTTAAATCCTTACCTGGCACACCCAAGTGTTCTGATAATTGTGGCCAGGTTTTAGAACCACCGCCCAAAGCAGTGCTTCTCAAGGAGCATTCTGCTGCCCCCACCCTGGGCCCAGGATGCCTCTGGTTTTCACCGTGTCTGCTCTTCAGTTTACAAAGCCTGTCCAGGCCCATTATCTCCTTACACCTTGCATTCACTTTCTGGGGCTGGCACGGGGTGACGACTTCCCTCATTAAGGAGATGAAACAGTGAGGGCAGGTGGCTCAGCCAAGGCCACAGAGCCAGGGCCTGAGCCCAGGGCATATCAGAGGGTCTGTTCTGTGAGTGTTCTGTGACCCAGAGCCTGATTTAGGCTCCGTAGTGCTGCTAACAACTAATGAGCACGTTAAACCTGAGGAATCTTGCCAATTCCACCATCCTGTTTCCAACTTCAGGAAGTAGTCTGATGCGAGGTCCAGAAATGTACATGTGTTCCGATGCTCAGTGATGTAACATGAAGACAATGGCTTCTTCAGTGCTATTGAAGAAGGGGTTGGGGTGGGAGTGGCTGTCCAGGTTGGCCACCTCAGTGTCTCCCATGGTACTGCTTTTGTCCCACCCTCCCCACCTGTCCAGCTACTGGAAGGAGCACTACTTCGAGGCCATTGCCCTGGTGGAGAATGCCCTGCAGGCTGCTTATGGCCCCAGTGCCCCCAGCATGACCTCAGCTGCCCTGCGGTGGATGTATCACCACTCCCAGCTCCAGGTAAGCCAGCAGTCTCCCACATATTTAACTTCTGGAGGAAGAGAGGAGAGGGCTACACAGTTATTTGATGATTTCTAAGTTTACTTTTCTGAAATTTCCCATGATCCATTTCTTTGGTGTGGTAATCCTGTGGTTCTTAGGTAAGTTACTTAAAAGCCGAGTTACAGACACTGTTTCTTACAATGGCCCTATTAAGTATGATAAGAGGGCAGTGGTGGTTCAGTGGTAGAACTGCCGCCTTCCACGTGGGAGGCCTAGGTTTGGTTCCTGGCCATGCAGCCTCATGCACAGCCACCACCCGTCTGTCGGTGGAGGTTTTCAGCAGAGCTTCCAGACTAAGATGGACCAGGAAGAAAGGCCTGTGATCTCCTTCCAAAAATCAGCCCATGGAAACCCTGTGGTACAAAGGTCCAATCTTCAACCAATCATAGGAATGGCCCAGGACCAGACATTGTTTTGTTCTCTTGTACATGGGGTTGCCGAGTTGGGCTGGCTTTGTAGTAGCTAACATCAGTCTTACATATGAAGAAACTGGCTCAGAGGCTGTTTCACTTGACTGAGTTTACATGCTACCTCTCACATGAAATGAGCATAGGTTTGACTCTGAAACTTTCCATTTTTAACCATTAGCATTTATTCTATTTATTCTAGCCCCTTAGCTGTCCACTCTGGAGATAAGACTCCAACTCTATTGTTGGTCCTTGGGGAGGTTCCCTCTCTATGGTCCCGTTTCCTTAACACACTTCTCCAGCTTGGGCATGATATAGTAATGGCTCTACCATCTGTCAGGTTGTCAGACTATGGTAGCTTGCATGTTGCTATGATGCTGGAGCTATGTCCTGGTATTTCAAATGCCAGCAGGGTCACCCATGGTGAACAGATTCAGCAGAGCTTCTGGGCTAATAAGATAGTCTAGGAGGAAGAATGTGGTAGTTCACTTCTGAAACAAAACTGGCCACTGAAAACCTTATGAATAGCAATGAAATATCTGATACAGTGCCGGGAGATGAGTTCCTCAGGTTGGAAGGCACTCAACATACAACTGGGGAAGAGCTGCCTTCTCAAAGTAGAGTGCACCTTAATGACATGGATGGAGTAAAGCTCTGGGACCTTCATTTGCTGATGTGACACGACTCAAAATGAGCTGAATACAATAATTAATAATCAAAACATGGAATATACAAAGTATGAATCTAGGAAAACTGTAAGTTATTAAAAATGAAATGGAATGCATAAAGATTGATATCCTAGGCATTTGTTAGCTGAAATTGGCCATTTTGAATTGGATAACTGGAGGAAGAGAAAATGACTGTGCTGGGAGTGACAAATTGAAGAGGAATGGTGTCGCAGTCATTGTCCAAAAAAAATTTCAAGATCTATCCTGAAGCACAGTGCTGTCAGTGATAGGATAATATCCATACATCTACAAGGAAGACCAGTTAACATTTTAATTATTCAAATTTACATACCAACCACTAAAGCCAAGGACGAATTGGAAGATTTTTACCAACTTCTGCAGTCTGAAAGTGACCAAGCATGCAATTAAGATGTATTGATAATTACTGGTGATTGAAGTGCAAAAGTTAGAAACAAAGACACATCAGTAGTTGGAAATTACGGCCTTCATAATAGAAATGATGCCAGAGATGGCATGACAGAATTTTGCAAGACCTACAACTTACTCATTGCAAATACCTTTTTTTCAATAACATAAACAGCAACTATACACATGGTCCTCGCCATATGGAATCCACAGGAATCAAATTGAGTACATCTGTGGAAAGAGGCGATGGAGAAACTTATCACCAGTCAGAACAAGGTCAGGGGCTGACTGTGGAACAGACCATAAATTACTCATATGCAAGGTCAAGCTGAAGCTGAAGAAAATTAAAATAAGTCCATGAGCCCAAAATATGACTTTGATTATATCCCGCCTGAATTCAGAGACCATCTGAAGAACAGATTTGACACACTGAACACCAATGACCAAATGAGTTGTGGGATGACATCAAGATCATCCATGAAGAAAGCAAATGGTCATTAAAAAGATAGGAAAGAAGAAAAGACCACAATGGATAATCAGAAGACTCTAAAACTTGCTCTTAAATGGAGAGTAGCTGAAGCAAATGGAAGAAATGATGAAACAAGAGCTGAACAGAAGATTTCAAAGAGCAGCTCAGGAAGACAAAGTAAAATATTATAATGAAATGTGCAAAGATTTGGGAGTTAGAAAACCAAAAAGGAAGAACACACTTGGCGCTTCCCAAGCAGAAAGAAGAAAAAATTCAAGCCTTGAGTTGCAATACTGATGGATTCTATGGGCACAATACTGAATGATGCAGGAAGCATCAAAATAACATGGAAGGAATAGTCACTGTACCAAAAAGAATTGGTCAGTGTTCAACCATTTCAGGAGATAGCATACGATAAAGGACCAATGATACTGAAGGAAAAAGTCCAAGCTGCACTGAAGGAATTGGCAAAAAACAAGGCTCTAGGAATAAATGGAATACCCATTGGGATGTTTCAACAAATGGATGCAGTGCTGGAGGTGCTCACTCTTTTATAAGAAATTCAGAAAACAACCTGGACATGACCGGAAATCCATATTTGTACCCATTCCAAAGAAAGGTGATCCAACATAATGTGGAAATTATCAAACAGTATCATTTATATCACATCCAAGGAAACTTTTGCTGGAGATAAGTGAAAAATTATTGCAGCAGTACACAGACAGGGAACTACCAGAAATTCAAGCTAGATTCCAAAGAGGATGTGGAACATGGGATATCACTGCTGATGTCAGGTGGATCTTGGCTGAAAGCAAATACCAGAAAGATGCCTGTATTTTATTGACTATGCAAAAGCATTTGACTGTGTGGATTATAACAAATTATAGATAACATTGCCAAGAATGGGAAATCCAGAACACTTAATTGTGCTCATGGGGAACCTGTACACCTATCAATCAACAGGCAGTTGTTTAAATAGAACAAAGGGATACTGCATGGTTTAAAGTCATGAGAAGTGTGCCAGGGTTGTATCCTTTCACCATACTTTCTCATTCTGTATGTGGAGCAAATCTGAGAAGCTGGACTTGATGAAGAATGTGGTATCAGGATTGTAAGACTCATTAACAACCTGCAATATACAGATGATACAACCTTACTTGCTGAAAGTGAAGATGACTTGAAGCACTTCTGATCTTCAAGATGACTTGAAGATCAGAAGACTACAGCCTTCAATATAGATTACACCTCAACATTAAAAAAATAAAAAAATCCCCACAACTGGAGCAGTAAGCAACATCATGATAAATGGACAAGTTTGTAGCTGTCAGGGACTTCATTTTCTTGGATCCTCAATGTCCGTGGAAGCAGCAGTAAACAAATCAGATGACATACCACACTGGGCAAATCTACTGAAGACTTCTTTAAAGTGTTAAAGAGCAAAGATGTCACTTTGAAGACTAAGGTGCACCTAATCTAGCCATGGTTTTTTTCAGTAGCTTCATAGCATGTGAAATCTGGACAGGGACTAAAGACAACCACAGAATAATCGATGGGCTTAAGCATAGCAAGGATTTTAAGAATGGCACAGGACTGGGCAGTTTTGTTCTGCTGTGCTAAAGGTTGCTGTGAGTTGGAACCAGTTTGATGGCACTGAATAACCACCATTTTATGGTGTACCTATTATGTATCAGGCCTGGTGTGAAGTACTTTACAAAATTTACAATCCCCACAACCACCCTGTACAGTGGAGGATGTTTGAGGCTAAGAGAGATCAGGTAACACCCAGCTGCTGTATGGCAGAAATGAGTGGCTTTGAATCTGCTGATGAGACAATGTGGCTATAGAGCTTTAGAGCCAAATTAACTACAAGGTCTGATATTTATGATATAAATAACTAGAAGCCAAGTCTTGGCAGGGCAGAGCTTGGTGGGGGTGGTGTGTCAGTGTGTTGAGGTCTGGGCCGTCTCTCCTTGCAGGGTGCCCATGGAGATGCGGTCATCCTGGGCATGTCCAGCCTGGAGCAGCTGGAGCAGAACTTGGCGGCAACTGAGGAAGGGCCCCTGGAGCCTGCTGTCGTCAATGCCTTTGATCAAGCCTGGCACTTAGTTGCTCATGGATGCCCTAACTATTTTCGCTAGACTCAGACCTGACTTAGGTGCAGATGGCATCCTTTTACCCCAGACATTTTTGCCTTAACTGTATTAGCCTGACCTTTCCTCATCACTGTAGTTTACAACTTTTCACTTTAAAAATTTTTTTTAAGAGCTTGTTTTACATTCAACATAATGTGTACATTTAGTTTCATTCCCCATTTGCCATGTCCAACCCTAACCCAGTCTCCTCCCCTCCCTACCCAGTAACCCTCCTCCCATGCCCCTCATGTTCATGCAATCCCGTTTGTCCTGCATTTCCTCAATTTGAATGTTGGTCCTCTGGTGTCCCATCGTCTATTGCTCTAAGGGATGTATTACCACAGAGTAGGTGGGTGTGTAATCCTGGGTTGTCTGCGTGTAAATCTTGTTAACTATTGGGCTGCGAGCCCACCCCTGGGGGTGAGTTTTACTCCAGGCGCAGAATGTATTCCAGGGCCACAGTATTGGGAGTCTCACCAGATTTCATCTGACCAGTAATTCTGGTCATTACTGAGTTTTTGGATTTTGTTCCACATTTTCCCTCCCATTCTATCCAGGATCTCCAGATTTGATCCTTTCGTGAGTGGTTGGCATTGGCAGCCGAGCACCATCTAGTTCTTCTGGTCTCGAGGGCCATCGTGTCCTAGGGCTGATTGCTTCTAACTGCCCCCCCCCTTTTTTTGCGTTCTTCACTTCTGATGCTAGGAGACCATTAGCTGCATCTTACATGACCGCTTGAAAGCTTTTAAGACCCCAGTTGCTACTCACCAATGTAGGATGTGGAGCAACACTTTTATGCATTTTGTTATGCCAATTGAGTCTGGCAGCTGTCCCCCAGTACTATGACGCCTGAGGCAGGAGATCTATTGGATCTCTCTCCCATATTCCTGCAATGCTTTACAATGTAAAAGTCTGGGGCCAGCTCTACCTGGGCACTTACTGTCTGAATAAAACAGGCACTGGCCTGGAACAAACCTGGTGCATTTCTTTCTTTAGCTGCCTGTTTCTCATGCTTGCTAAGGGTTTGGTGAGAAGTATGAATCTGAGTCTTCAGAGAACAGTGAGTGGGATGGCCTCCTGGGCACACTACCTGAACTCAGCCTGACCTCAACACTGGACTCTCCATGACAGAAAAACAGAGAGCCACACACTTGGAAGGAGCCTCAACTAAGTACTTAGAAGTGGAACCATTTGGGAAGCCTATCATTAGAGTTACCACAGAGAATACGAGTGAACCCCTGCAGAAAACTGTGAGCTGTGGAGAGCATCCTCTATTTCAGCTCCAGCAGTGCCTTTTCTCTTGGTTCAGCTCAAGCCTCCTGTCTTCTCCTTGCCTCTCACAGATTCTCAGCCTGGCTTTTTGGGAGAAAAAGGAAGGAGGAACAAGGGAGGAAGGGTGCCTATTTTCCTTAGACACCCAGGGCACCCTGGGCTGGAGGAGAGAACCCCCAGCCACAAAGCAGCTATAGTCACGGTGGTCAGGCAGCAGCCAGTGTTGGAAGCTGGTCACGAGGCAAACAGGAGCCCTGGAAGCCACACAAAAATCACAAATCCAAAGGCTCCTTTTTCTAAGAAAAGTTCCTTTTGCCGTCCACAGGGAGAAACCCTGCAGATGTTTTATTCTTTATAGAAACATAGTCCATTCTACCCTCTCTTATCTTCATCTGTAGCAAAATAAATAGCTGCTCCCTCAAGCAGGGTGATAGGGGTCCTGCCTGGCTGGCTGAGGGGAGGCCTCTGTCCTGAGCATCCCAGTCAGTCATCGTCATCTTCCTCTGACTCTTCCGCTGACTCAGGCGCACTCTCTGGCAAGTCCTCGCCCATCTGTTCAAACCTTCCAGACTGTGCATCCCACATGTATTTGATGGTCACCTTGAATTCAGCCATCTCATACCCAAAAAGCTTCTGCAAGAGAGGAGAGCCAAGAGTTGTGGAAATGAGTGCCACCAGAAGCTTGAGTGAATGTTTACAGCAGAGCCAAGCAGCAGTCCCTCCCTCCACAGCCCCAGCCATGGGACGGAGCCCTCACTGGAAAAGACTCACCAGGACGCGGGCCTGCTCCGGGGTCAGCACATCACCCTCTTTGCACACTTCATAGTCAGACAGCAAGGTCACCACACCTGCAGGGGTGGGTGGCCCCAAGTGGTCACATCTGGCACAGAGGACTGCACAGCATTTTGTAACACTACTTTGAGGTGGACAGAATTTGGCTGGCCACTTGTCCTCCCTGCAATGCTCACACACACTAGGCCAAAGGCTTCCTCCCTCAACATCCCTAACTGCTGGATTCTGGGTGTAAATTACTGCACACTGCCATCCCCAATCTTAAGATGGGCACTTCTGTCACTGTTTTCAAAGGAGAAGATGGAGGCTTGTGGAAATAACTGCTCAGCAGAAAGGAGGGTGGGGCTGGTAGGCTTGAAGTCGATGCTCTCTGCTCTCAGCCCTTAGGCTTTGCCTCTACCTTCCAGCTCTCCCTACCCCCACTCCCCTTACCTTTCTTTAGAGTGGTAGGCAGGCCCAGCTGTCTGAGCTGGGGCTCCATGGAGTGGGGGAACTGCTCCAGGGCCCCGGGATCCAGGCTCACTGTGAAAGTTGCTTTGTTACCAGCTCGGGCGTAGTCCATTTCCGTGAATTTAGTGAACCAGCTTACGGGAAGGACAAGTAGTCTGTGGTGAGATTCCTGATTGGACCACCAGCCCACCTGAAGTCAGGTTCCCCCCAAAGTGCACGTGGTCCTAGGTCTCCCTTCCTGCTTTGTCCATCTCAGCAGCTGGCCTGGGAAAGCTCTTTGACCAGAGGTGCCCACCACTGTCCCCCTTTCTGACTAGGGTACTGTATTGACAGAACAAAGACGGCCCTGGTCAGAACCCACTAGTCTCAGTTAACATGGTTCCAGGAGCCAGCTCACACTTGATGCCTCCACATTGCACCAAGTCCCCAGATCACTCCTTCTCTGAATGCTCGCCAACCTTTCTCTTCCTGCCGTTCCTCAAAAGTACTTACTCATTTACTTCTTCCTTAGTGCGATTGGTGAAAAGAAGACCAACTTCACCCCTTAGCTTCTTGCTAACCTACAAAACAAAGGAGAGGCTGGTTTGGTCACAGGCCAGTGGTTCTCAACCGGGAGGTAATTTTGCCCCCCAGGGGACATTTGAAGACATTTTTTGGTTGTCATAGGTAGGGCAAGGGTGCTAGTCTCGGGGTCTGGAGGTTAAGGGAGAACATAGAGCTTTAATCTAGGCCTTGCTCTCCCTGGTCCCTGGCCAGGCCAGGTTATCTGGAGCCTGTCATCTGAGAGCAGCAGCAGCAGAGCAGCTTGGCTTTGGGAACTATTACTGCAGACGAGCAACTCACCTGATGCAGGTTATCTTTGTACTCATCAGACGGGCTTCGACCCAAGGCCACCATCATCACCTTGTTTTTGCCAAAGAACATCCTGCCAAAAAATGGGGGACCAATGGAAGAAGTGTCTTACTAGCCTCCCCTCAGCTAAAGGAAACCAGCTGCAGCCCAACAGGAGCTTGTGAGCCAAAGCCCAGGCTGTTACAGAGGGGGTTCACATTCTTCCCCATTCCCTGTCCATCTGTCTACAAGTTAGGGTCCCCTTCAGTATTTCCCCATCCCTACACACTGACACTCCCAACATCTGGTCTCCCAAAACACTCCCCTGTCTGGATATATGAAGAGGCATGCTTAACAGTCTGAATCAAAGCTGGTCCACCAGATGGCTGGAGCCATCACCTGCAATTGTCAAAAATTTCTGCTCTCAGGTCACTGTCTGTGCCTTAGCATATACACAGATATTCTGAGGTGATATTCCTAAAAGGACCAGATCCCAGGGTTAAAGGAGCCACTTTTCCCAAAGAGCCACTGCTCAAACATTTCCTGCACAACTACCAATCCCAGCTCTTGAGAGGCTCAGGGGCCAATCAGCTTTAAAAGCTATGAAGTGCTCTTCAGCAGGGGTGTGGCATTCTGTTATTGCTGACACCCCGTCTGTGACTCAGGTACGTACCAGAGGGTCACAACTGCTCCTGTACTGACCGCAAGCACTTGCCCGCTTCCCCCGCTGGTCCCTCTTCCCACTGCGTGCTCACCGGCTGTGCTTCCAGGCGTTCCGGATGTCCTTCAGCTTGCTATTCCTCATGTTGGCCACAGAGAAGATGAAGAGGTACTTGTACATGTCCACACATTTCCGAAGCTGTAGGACAATTCATGGGGCTCTGGAGTCAAGGGGCAGCATGGATTGGACAATACTCTGGCCTCGGGGGAAGGAATCTGCTTGAGGTCCCTCAGTACTGTGGAAGCTTAGAGCCGGAGTCCTCTAAACTGGTGGTCTCCTGCTCCATTAATGAAACTAGGATCACTAACAGTAGGGGCTCCCTAGAGGCAAAGCAGGTGTGAGCTCAAAGCACAGGGGCAGGTGAGCCGTGGCTCAAGATCACATGGTCTTTCCCAGGCTCTGACCTATCTATGGCCACAAGTAGCATCATCCACCTCTGTTTTGTCCATTAATTATTAACCTAGAAACACATCCATACTGGGAAGACTCCACTTAACTGAAATACAGAGCAACGTTATTTACTTAAGAGACAAGGTGGCTTATGGGGTCTACTCTATTTATGCTACTGGTAGCGTAGTGCCTAAGGCACTTGACTGCTAACCAGAAGGCTGGCGGTTCAAACCCACCAGCCACTGCTTGGAAGGAAGATGGGGCAATCTACTTCCGTAGTGATACTGCCTCAGAAACCCAAGGAGGGGTTGCTATGATTTGGGTCCGACTCGATGGCACATAGCAACTATTATGCTACAGCCATCAGGAGTTGGTCTCAAGGAAACAGAATCTTTGTCCAGAAGACTCTGCTCCCACCCAGCCTACACTCCAGAAGCAGCGCAGTGGGTTGGTGAGGAGTACAGCTTCGTAGTTACCCACACCTGGTAACTCCCTACCTTTTTGACATTGGACAGGCTAAGTAAGCGTCATTTACCTCAACGGCATAACAGCTAGTATCTAGTATGTCAGAACAGCATGAAACACAAAAACCTTTGGTGTACCTAAACCACAATAAAATATTAAAAACATAAAGATAACAAAACTAAAACTTTAACCGCTGGGCAAGTGCAGGGCACACAGAAAGAGCTCAATCAAAGCCAGAAATCATCACCTTGGTGGTTATTATTGGTGGTGGTGCTGCTGCTGTAGGAAAATTGTAGGATCAGCAGCTTAGTTTTATATATATATATATATATATATATATATAAACAGTATGTCCCCTAATCAACAGTGCCACATCCAACCCTAAAAACCAAACACAAGCGCTGGAAAAATATGATGGACAATAGCATCTCACCTCTTCTATCAGGTTCTGTTTCAATTCCAAGCCTTTCTTGGCAGTTTTGGTTAAGGAAACTAATAAAAAGGGGGGAACAGAAAAAAAAAAAAGAGAGAACTTATAAGAGACAAATCTGGATGGCCCTGAAGACTTATTTTCTTTGCCCTTTGTAGCCCAGCTGAGAGCTGGCTCAGCTGTACTAAGCAGCTGAAGAAAGGCAGTCAGGCCTTTGGCTGGTGGCCATCATTTCTGGTATGCAAGGCTGTTCCCAAGGTCTGTGGAGTGCCTCTTCTCTAATATTCCTGAGCCTGAAAATCCCTTGGTATGCTTCCTGTTACTTAGACAAACCAGGTGTTCCACAGCTCTTCTTAGGCTCGCCTACAAATCTCCACGAGGCGTGGAGGCGAGGTTTGCTCCTGCTCTTGCTCTCCTGGCACATCCAGCCTATGGCTGCGGCAGATCTTTTCTGCTTTTGACCATGGTGCACACAGACCACCTATGCCTGGCCTACGATGGGTAATGATGAGGGTGTTAAGACTGCATGTTCTGCTACATCCCCACACTCAGTCTGGCAGGCAATCTGACCTACGGATATAGCCATGCCTTGTGGGGGAACTGGGGCTGATACATCTATTGTAACAACAGTTGGTACCCAATCTGCCCCCACCCAGAAGACTGTGGCATTTGCCAGAGCTGACCAGTCCCTCCTCCACAGTATTAAATGATCCCACAGACACTTAACAGAGCACCAGGTGCAAAGCCCTGGGTGACCCCACGAATGGCCTGCCTCTAATGGATTCAACCTGACACTCAAAAGTAGACATGCCTTCTTCACAGGACAAACACAGAGAAACACAATCACACCAGTCAGTGGTAGTGCAGCAAGGGACCCAAAGAATCCAAACCCTCTGCCACTGAGTTGATTCCAACTTATAGTGACCCTAGAAAAACAGAGTAAAACGGCCCCGTAGGGTTTCCAAGGCCATAAATCGTCATGGAAGCAGAGTGCCTCATCTTTCTTCCATGAAATGGCTGACAGGTTCGACCACCAACTTTTTGGGCAGCAGCCAAATGCTTTAACCACTATGCCACCAGAGCTCCTTGTGCAGGAAGGGAGGGTCCACACAACAAAGCTGGCCACTTCTCATCATCTCCACTGCTGTAACTTTGGTCCAAGCCAGCATCACCCTCTCTTGGATTACTGCTCATCTCCTGCTTCCTTCCTTACCTGTCTCCCACCTTCCTTCCCCAAGTCTGTCCTCAACAAAGTAGGCAGAAGGATCCTTCAAAACTAAAGGTTAATCACATCACTCCTTTCCTCAAAGCCCTCCAATGGCTCTCTCTTTCACCCAGGCATGAAGCCACTTCCTCACAAGGCTTATAAAGCTTTGACCACTCTGCTTCCCCTTCACCTCCCACTCTTGTTCACATCACTCCAGCACACTCCAGAAAAAGCCAAGCATGCTCCTGTTTCAGGGCCTTTGTACTTTTTGTTCCCTCTACAAGGAACAATGTTCTCTCAGACAACTCACTGGGTTGCTCACCTCTTTTCCTCAGGTGTCTGCTCATTAGAGAGATCTTCCCCAACACACTAAGCAAGGTAGCATCACCATCACCTCCCTTTCACTGCACTTTCCCCCCACCCACGGGGACTCAACATTATCTGATAAATAAATGTACTCAATTTTTGATATGCTTCCCTTTCATGTTAAGCTTGATAAGGATTAGGCCTTCCCTGTTGTAACCACCGTATCTCCCAATACCTAGAAAGTGCCAGGTATGTGCTGTTGTGTTGCTGTTAGATGCCACTGAATTGCTCCCAACTCACAGTGACCCTATGTACAAAAGACAGAAACACTGCCCCTTCCTGTCTCATCCTCATGATCGTTGCTGTTTGAGCCCATTGTTGCAGCCACTGTGTCAATCCTTATTGTTGAGGGTCTTAAGTCTTTTTTACTGACCCTCTACTAAGCATGATGTTCTTCTTCAGGGACTGGTCTCTCGTGGTAACATGTCCACAGGCCCCTAAATATTTGTTGAATGCATGAATACGAAGACCTCTACCATAGTAAGAGTAACAAGAATAGTCTCTTAGAAGGTGACAACGGAGAAGGAGCCAGTTATATGACGATCAAGTCATAAACAAGCCAGGCAGAAGGGATTGTTAAGGGCCAGACGCGGGAATAGGCCTGTGCTGAAGGAAGGGAAAGGCGGCCCGGGTGACCGGAGAGCAGACAGCGAAGGGAGGTGGGCAGGGGCTGAAGTGCGAAAAGCAGGTCCACGAGAGACTAGGAACAGCCTGGGTTCTCAGATGTTTTCTAACCTAGTCAGTCTTGGAAGAGCACTTAAGGCCAAGCAAAACAGTCGCTGGTTCTTTGACCTAACAAGCTCAAGCCCCCTCCGATGCTCCAGCCACTCCGAGGTCCCCATCCCAGCTGTCAGCGAGCCCGCGGAGCTCCTCGCAGAGGTCCCAGTGTCCCCTTCTCTATACGCCAGCCATTCGGAGGCCCCCACCACTGCTGGCATCTAGGCCCCGGAACTCCTCTACAGGTCCCGTCACTCCCTTCACCCACCTTTCTTGTCGCGCTTAGATTTGGGCATCTCGCTAAATCCACGTGCGGCTGAAGATAGAGCTTCCTGTTAGGACTTCGGCGGCGCGGGGCCTTCTGGGACGGTCTTCTCGGGGACTGCCCTGACGCGTGCCTGACCCAATCTGCTCTGAGACGCTCCTTTTCTGCCGACCTGCCACCTGCGCTTCTCCTGGCGTCTGTGGGGTGACTTCTTGCACGTCCGGGCGGCCTCCAACTCTCAAGCGCTTCCCGAAAGTCTCTCGAGCAGGTTCAACTCTATGGCTCTGGGGGGCGGAGCCTGCGGCCCAGGGCATGCTGGGGCGGCGGCGGGCTGTGCTTGGGTTCCTATCATGGTGGTGGCTTTGGTTTCCCGTTTCTGGCTCTGGACTTTGTTACTCATCCCGGCGGCCGCGGTATATGAAGACCAAGTGGGGAAGTTTGATTGGTTCGTACCTGTGGGGTCTATTCATTAAGCATGTGACTATTTTCCCAGCACCTGTTTCCCACTTGCTAAAGAGAAGAGGGTTACTATCCAGAAGGACACTTATATATATTTTGTGGGGACTCAGTGCAAAGTTAAAATATGGGGCCTCCTTTTCAAAAATTACTAAGGTGACCGCAGAGCATTAAACCAAGCATGAGGCCTTTCTCAACCTGTGTGACCATTTATGTCGCACGCGCGTGAAGCCGGCCCTGCCATCCAGGAGTGCTTGGAGCTGTGTTCAGAAGTCACTAATTCCTCCTACTCCATTTCTGATTCATTCCCACCCTTCCTCGGACTGGCATCTCCTTGGCATGTGAACGGGATTTGGGTCTTAGGAATCCCAAACGGAGTCCATTCTCCCCTCCCAGCTTTGCCCTGGGTTCAGAGCAGAGCCCCCTAAAGTTCTCAGCCAGGAGATGCCATTCATTCACAAACTCCCACTACCCCTTATCCTTTCCGTAAGGCCTTGGGGCAGCTTGGTTTTGTTCCAATTTAGATTTTGCCTATACTGCTGGGTGCCTGGATGTTTTTAGGTAAAACTTCCCTTATGCAGTAGTTGTGAGGATGAATGAAGTAATCCCTTTAAATTACTTTGCACATTGTCTGGACCATTACATGCAGTCATTACATGTTCCCCATTACTACTACTTCAGGGAACACATCCTTAAGAGCCCAGCTCAGATATGTTCTTTGTGAATTCTTTTCTGTGTCAGATTGATTCATATGTTTGTTGAGTGCCTGCTGCATGTCAGGTATTGTCCTAGGTGCTGTGGATACAGAGATAGGTAAGCAGCTAGTGGGACAGAAGGATATATTGGTATGATTATAAGACAGTGTGACAAATGCAGTGTATTTAACAGTTTTAATGATGTGGGCAAACTTTTACAACCTCATGTGTACATTATGCATGTCTTGCATTTATGGCATAATTTCAATTTGCTATTCCAAAAACCAAACCAAACTCACTGCAATTGAGTTAATTCCTACCCATAGGGACCCCCACTGAGGTTCCAAGGCTGCAAATTTTATGGAAGTAGATCATCCCTCTTCCTTCCACAGAGTTACTGGTGGGTTTGAACCACTCACCTTTTGATTAGCAGCCAAGTGCCTTATCCATTATGCCACTAGAGCTCCTTTAACAGACATTCCAAAAAACCAAACCAAACTCATTGCTATCGCGTCGGACCTGACTCATAGCAACCCCTCCTTGAGTTTCTGAGGCAGTATCACTACGGAAGTAGATTGCCCCATCTTCCTTCTGAGGAGTGGCTGGTGGGTTTGAACCGCTAGCCTTC
>NW_006921618.1:3703301-3724679 GCF_000298275.1 Orycteropus afer afer | reverse complement strand
CTCAGCATAATGTCCTCCAAGTTCATCCACGTTATGCGGTTCTTTGCAGATTCTACATTACTGTTTAGTGTTGTATAGTATTCCATTGTGTGTATGTACCATAGTTTGGTTATCCATTCCTCAGTTGATGGACACCTAGGTTGTTTCTATCTTTTGGCTACTGTAAATAGTGCTGCGATAAACATGAATGGGTGTGCATATATCTGTTCTTGTCATGGCTCTCACTTCTTTAGGGTATATACCTAGTAATGGGATGGCTGGGTCAAATGATATATACCTGGACTTTCTTACAGGGCATACAAATACAAATGTAGAAACATTGTCTGCTAACCCTGTGCATTATGCCAGGTGTACTTTTTTTTTTTTTTTTGCAGAAGACGGCATACGAGATGTCGAGCAGTGACTGGAGTTCAGACGTGTACTTTTTTTTTTTTTTTTTTTTTTAATTTCCTTCCATAGATAAACTTTTCCTTGGCCAGGTGTACTTTTGAGTGTCACTTATTTTGAGATAAATATGTCCTTGGGTTTAGAAGACTTATTATTTCCCCACGATTGAGGATATTTTCTCTTGTTCTCTTTGGTTCTTACTACACTCCATAGAAATCTTGCTTTTGGTCAGATCTTTTTATTAACAAACATTTTTCTTACATCTTAAGACAGGTTATGATGGTGGTAACCTTGTGTGTTTGTGTAAATGGTTTTGTGTGGTGATGATTTTGGCCCTTTGTTTTCTCCTTGCACTTTTTCCTTAGGAGACAGCAGTATGTGGGGAAGCTCAAGTTTGCCTCCTTGGAATTTTCTCCTGGATCCAAGAAGCTGGTTGTGGCCACAGAAAAGAATGTGATTGCTGCATTAAATTCTCGCACTGGGGAGATCTGTGAGTGAACTGGGTTAACTGCTTGGCTCAGGGATGGAAAGCCTGAGCATACTGGATCCAGAATGAACTGTGACTTATGAGTTAGGGACAAGTTGGCCAAAAGTCGCAGTCTTACAGAATCCTGATACATTTTAATAATGCTATTAAGAACATTAGTCAGTTTGGGCAGGTGCATAGTGACACATAATATTAATACTACTAATGTTGATATAATTAATATGGTGATAATAACAACAACAACCAATTAGTGCATTAACACTGATAATGTTATTAGTAATAGGATAGTGGCCTAAATCTTGAGTGTCCTCCAATAAGCTCCTGATGCTAGTGGAGATGGGAAGTACAGAAACACTAGTGACCCTTCTCAGAACCCCTTCTCCTCCCATATTACTTACTGAATGGGAATAGGTCACTGACAGTTAGCTGTACTCCTTCCCTCACTTGGAAAAATTTGGACAAATGTGCTGTGCAAATGAAGACCTGTTCAGTTCTCTCCTGCATGTCTGTGATCCCTCTCTGGTTCATAGTAATGTGTGACTTCCATGTCTCTCCAGTGTGGCGCCATGTTGACAAGGGCACACCAGAAGGGGCTGTGGATGCCATGCTGCTCCATGGACAGGGTAAGCACAGTCCTGCTTGATCTCCTCCATAGTGTTAGCTCCATCTCTTCATTTTGTGAGTTTTTCCTCTGTATAAGATGTAATAGAGAATAGAAAAGGGATACTCCCAACATTAAGGAGTAGGTACCTGCTTATTAATGTCTGTTTGCATCCATAGACCTGCAGAGTCCACAGAGCAACATTTTGAAAGATGACTTCACCACTGTCTTTCCTTTTCCAGATGCAGTCACAGTGTCCAATGGAGGCCGAATCATGCGTTCCTGGGAGACTAACATTGGGGGCCTGAACTGGGAGATAACCTTGGACAGTGGCAGGTAGGGGAAGAAACTGTATTTCATCTTGGCTAGGTTAAAGGCTTTGCTGAAACACAGGACTGCATGAACAGCAGCTTGGCTTTTTTCCCAGGGACCACTGAAGAGCCAAAGAGTATTAAACACCAGTTTATTATGTGCTTGAGGTTATGGAACACATGCGTTTACTTAGCTAGCGTTTATTGAGCACCTTTTAGGTGCAGAGTTCTGTGCTAGTTTTACCCTTTGAAAGTATTTCCTAATCTTACCACGATTCATGAGCTGTGCAGTATTCTAGACATAAGAACATAACATCAAGCTTTTGGTGTTTTAATTTTGTGTTTGAAGAATAGCTTGTTGTATTGTTACATCTTTGCTGTTTAAATTACAGGGTTATTTGCATTAGCTTATATATATTTTGATAGTAATTCATTTGGTAACATTTGGGGAACCCTTGGGTAATGGGAATACACTGTGAATGTGAGACAGTTTCTGACTCAATAATTATGGTACTGCTAGATGGTGCCATAATAGAGGTTGGCCTGGTTGCTGGGAAGTCCTGGGGGAAGGAGATAACAACCCTTAAGAAACTTAGGGGGTTTCAGGGAAGCAGCATGGTAGAGTGGGTGAAAGTAATCAGCCAATGAGAACTGAGCCTTGATTTGGATCCAGGTGTGTTTGACTCTGAAGGTTACATTCTTTACCACCAAGCAACAGTGATCGTGTTCTGGATTATGTCCTCTAGAATGAGGCTTTGCAGGTGCTGGCAGCACTCACCCTGTACCTGTGCTTAGTTTCCAGGCACTTGGGCTGGTAGGTGTGCAAGAGTCAGTGAAGTACATTGCAGTCCTGAAGAAGACCACACTTACCCTCCATCACCTCTCCAGTGGGCACCTAAAGTGGGTGGAGCATCTCCCAGAAAGGTAAGGCTGCCTTCCCACAAGGTGATGGTTGATTCACCTGTTCTCTGCAAGCTCCTTTTTTTTTGAGGTTCCTGAAGCATTGCTTTGACCCAAGCAGTGGGTCATGAGGTTAGGCCTAGATTCCAAGGACATGACTACAACTGGAATTTTCTTTGCAATGAGGAGAAAAACTCTCAAACTTGGGCCCTGTTAGTGCCAGTTAAGCAAGGGGAAGTGACTCACTCACTCATGGTTATAGTACTTTGGACTTTTTAACTTCTAGCTGAAGTCAGACTGAGCCTTCCAGGCAATTCAGGAAGAGCTCAGGGTAAGGGCTAAGTGACATATGAGATGGTTTCCAGATGTCCTGGTGGTAGAAAGCTTTGAGGCTGGGGAGGAGTAGAAGGGAGGGAGGAAAGGATCTGCTTAGACAGATAACCTGTGGTCATTTTCAAAGTTTAGGGCAGGAATCAAAAAGTCAAAATCTTGTGGGGCCAACTGGGATACATCCATGCACAAAGTGGGCCACTGGGGACTATTGGGAGCTGCTGTGTGCCTGGCCTACCTCCAGGGGGCAGTGTTACTTAGCTGATTGTTGTCTGATCGGAATGTAGGTTAAGTCCAGTATTGCCATATTTTCTAATTTGTAAAGAAAAGCTAGAAATATGATTTTCACATGTAATCTCAGTTTTAAAGGTTGACAACTAATTCAGATTTTTTTAAAAAAAAAATTTTGTAAGTCATATTTGAGGGTTGCTAGTTTGTAATATTTGGCTAAGTCCTTGGCAGCCTAGTTTTGGAAGACCCTTGAGGATGGTTCTGTCCTATAGCTAAAGCTGTTGCTTCCTGTTTTTCATTCTTCTCTTAGTGACAGCATCCATTACCAGATGGTGTATTCCTATGGCTCTGGGGTGGTGTGGGCCCTGGGAGTTGTTCCCTTCAGCCATGTGAACATTGTCAAGTTTAATGTGGAAGATGGAGAGATTGTTCAGCAGGTATGGTAGGGTGTCTGGTTCAAGGCCCTGTGAACTGGGGAGGGGAGTTGGTAGAGCCTTTCTTTGTACTGGGGATCTAGGAACTTGACTGTGTGGATGCAAAAACTTGACTGTGTAGATGCAAAAGCTCTTCATGGTTCCTGATTCTGGTCACTTATAGCCTACCTTCTCTTTTTCATCAAATATTTATTAAGCACTCGAAAATTGCATAGGTCTAATCCATGCCTAGGAGCTCTGGTAGCATAGTGCCTAACGCATTTGCCTGCTGACCAGAAGGCTGGTGGTTCAAACCCACCAGCCACTCCTCAGAAGGAAGGTTGGGCAATCTACTTCTGTAGCGATACTGCCTCGTAAACCCAAGGAGGGGTTGCTGTGAGTTGGGGCCGACTCAATGGCATATAACAACAACAGCAATCCATGCCTAAGGAGCTCTGGTGGTACAGTGCTGAAAGCATTTGACAGCTAGCCAGAAGGCTGATAGTTCAAACTCACCAGATGCTTTGAGGAAGGAAGATGAGGCAATCTGCTGTCTTAAAGATTTACAGCCTTAGAAACCCAGTGGGGGTCTGAGTCAGAATCTACTTGATTGCAGTGGGCATTTGTTTGTTTATCTTTTTGAATCCACACCTGTAATATAAGAAAATGTTTAAAAATAATGATAGGAGACCACATATGACAAATATAGCAGAAAAATGTTTACCTGCAGTATCAGGTATTAAAAATTGCTGGTGTATTCGTCCATTGGCCAGAAAGAAAATAATGAATGACTTCAGCTTTAGAGGCCCTTGGGAGGCTGGGAGGACAGGAAGGAGCTTAGGACCCCAGTGGGGTTCTGGCAGTGATATTGCTGATGAGCTGACAAGGAAATGTAAAAATTTTTCACAAGCCACCTGTTTTGACCTCTTGTCTTGTAGGTCAGGGTTTCGACACCGTGGCTCCGAAGTCTTACTGGTGCCTGTGGTGTGGTGGATGAGGCTGCCCTGGTGTGCCCTGATCCGAGTTCACGTTCCCTCCAAACTTTGGCCCTGGAGACGGAATGGGAACTGAGACAGATCCCGCTGCAGGTGAGAGGCTCAAGCTGTTTCCTGGCCTGAGGCATTGCCAAAGATTTAGAAAGGTTGGCCTGATTCCCTGGAAGGTCTTTTTCCCAGTGTCCCTGCTTCCTTCCTGAGCTTTGGCAGCCATCAGAAGACTTTCAGGCCTTTGTGTGAATTGGTGTGAGGAGAAAAGGGCCACTGTCCCTTTGGGGAACCTTTATGTGAGCTTCTGGAGCCTAATGCCATGGCCTGCTTACTTGTCACTAGTGAAATGGGGCAGACGCTGCTGCCTGGGATGGATCAGTGACTTGTCAGCTTTTAGCCCTAATCCTTCTTGTCTCTCAGTCTCTCGATTTAGAATTTGGAAGTGGATTCCAGCCCCGCATCCTGGCCACACAGCCCAACCCAGTGGATCCTTCTCGGGCCCAGTTCTTCCTGCAGTTATCCCCAAACCACTATGCTCTGCTGCACTACCATCATGGGGTCCTGAGTCTGCTCAAAAACTTCTCTCAGGTAACTGTGGGCAGCGTGGTGTCAGGAGGAGTTAGCTGAGACATGGATGTCAGAAGCACTGAGTTTTAAATCTATAGACATTTGCTCTTAGAGATGAAAATTAATGACATCTTTCCATAAGTGGTTTTAAAGGAGGTAACCTTATGAATAAAAGTGGGATACTTGTACTCTTTTTTTTTTTAAATACATTTTATTGAAATAAAATATATGTACAGTGGAATACACAAAACTAAAGGGATACTTTTACCCATAAGTGATAGTTGTAAAGGATCTTTTAAAGTTTTCACTTTCTTCTGAGTCCATAGGAAAATGAGGACATAAATTAGAGCTTCCTATCACTCCTAATTGCATCATGGGATTTAGGATTGACCTGTGCCTGTGTTGGAGATAGGGGATACTTCTGTTTTTAGCTGTTGATACAGCTGAACCTGTCTCTGCTCTGAGATCCCCTTGTAGTTATGTTCCAAAGCCTGGAGCACTTTGAATTTCAAGTGGCAGTCTGTGCACCTGTACTGGAGAAGTGACCCTTGTAAAGCTCCTAGCCAATATAGGCCCCACTTAGCAACTGACACCTTGCCTTTTCCTTAGACTGCCTTGGTGAGCTTTGCCACCACTGGGGAGAAGACGGTGGCTGCAGTTATGACCTGTCTGAATGAGGTGGTGAGTATTGAGAATAACAATCAGTGCTGGGGGTTTTCCATTTTGTCTCTGCCAGGCTTTAGTGAGTTTCTGCTAGGAACCCTCAGAATGAGAAAGGTGGGCACATTGGCCTGGTCACTTTGAACCTGGGGGACAGGAGGCTGTAGAGAAAGAAGTTTTCACCTGGGCTGCAGAGCTTTCAGCACCCACCCTTGTCCCAGGAGTGAGATCCTGATATGAAGACCTCACTCCCACTGGGCCTAGTGTGAGTTTATGAGTAGGGATGAGAATGACCATTAACTTCTTCCAAGTGCTAAGAAGGCTTCATTTTGGTGACTAGGAAATGACCCTTGGACTGAATTTTCTCCTGGCCTCCTCTTTTCCCTAGCAGAAACCTAGCAATCTTGAAGAAGGGTCCATGGGGAGCATTTCAGAGAAGTCAAGGCCAAAGGTAGGGTGTGGCATTGGGCCCTTGGGTCAAACATGAAGACATAGGAGGCCACCCAGGGTAGGTGGGGCCACAGCTTAGGCTATGAGCAGGTCTAGAGTTCCCAGCCTCAAATGGTGTTTCTAAGTGCCATAAATTAAACAATATCCCTCTTGATCCTTGTTAATTATGGGAAAGTTAGAAGGTAGACATTCTAGAATCTATTACTAAGCACTCTTTCTTCTTGGCCTCAGTTTCCCCATTTCTTTGTGTGCTTAGCTGGTAGAGTTGAGTGGCAGTTTGTACAGGTGCACTGAGGCAGAAGTGTGTGACCCTGGTGGAGGCACAGCGTTAATTATTTTCACCACCTAGGGACTCCTAAAACAAGCATAGTCCTTGTGATTTTATTTACTCAAGTACCCTCTTTCTGCCTCAGGTTTTAGCTTGCCTTTTTTCTTTCCCTTGGGCCTGGCTGCTTCTCTAGTCTAATCCTTGGACTGTTTTGGGGCATCCCTCTAGTTACCATCTGCTCTCTATACCCCTAGGACTCCTTGGCCTGCTTCAACCAGACCTACACCATTAACCTCTATTTAGTGGAGACAGGTCGGCGGCTACTCGATACCACAATCACGTTTAGCCTGGAACAGAATGGCACTCGACCTGAGCGGGTGAGCAGAGCCTTTGTTTTCACTCTGTCCTGTGGGTGCCTCATCGTGGGCTTCCTCTCTTCAAGCCAGGTCATGTGTCCTGGATTAGGGCTCTGTGGACATACATTCTAGTTCCCCTGAGCTATTGACTTTGTTATAAATCCCTCCATGTAACAGTGAAAGCAGGTATTATGTCAGGTTGTCACTGTACAGCAGGCACTCTGTTGACATGCATTAATTGTTGTAACCCTCTTGACAGTCTTGTGGAGTGGTAGTACTGACCTTGTATTTCAATAAGGAAACCTTTAAAATTCAGTACCTGTCCATAGTCACAAAGCTAGAAGAGATACTGTTGGTTTCATACTCAGGTTTGTCTATTTTCACAGCCTGTGCCCTTAATCTCTACCCAGTGTTACCTTTAGGTACATTGAATTATGTTCCTGAGCCTCTCTGAGATCTGGCTTCTTCATCTCTAAAATGGAAAGACCAATCTTGAACCCCTTGCTCACTTTGTGGGAGGTGATCAGAGGTGGATGAATGAGCTGTGCCCATGAAGTACTTGAGTTCCTCCATAGGGAGGTGTGAGCTGGGGCCCAGCACCATTGTTATGTTTGCTTCAAAGAATACGTGTTATCTCATTGGAGGCAACAGCTGTATCATTTAGACATCAACTAATACCATGACCAGGAACTCTGGTAGCATAGTGCCTAAGGCAATTTGACTGCTAACCAGAAGGCTGGTGGTTCACACCCACCAGCCATTCCTTGGAAGGAAGATGGGGCAATCTACTTCCGTAGTGATACTGCCTCGGAAACTCAAGGAGGGGTCACTATGAGTCAGGTCCGACTCAACAGCACATAACAACAATAATACCATGACCTGGACCTCTAACAATGCCTGATGCTTTGAGTCTTGAGAGATCTGGCACTGTAAAGAGGTATTTGGGTTTTCATCGACTATAGTTGTCTTGACTATTTTGCTTGTAGCTGTACATCCAGGTGTTCCTGAAGAAGGATGACTCAGTGGGCTACCGAGCCTTGGTGCAGACGGAGGATCACCTGCTACTTTTCCTGCAGCAGCTGGGTGAGTGACCTCATTAAACATATTTTTTGAGGCCTCTATATGAGTTCAAATTGGACTATTTTTTGGGGGGCTGTGGACTGGCTCTTGAGAAAGGTTTGAGTGGAGGTCACTCTTGAGTATTTTTTCCAGAGCCATATGTCGTCTTTTGAATATTCCTCAGCATTCTCTGGTGGGATATAGAGCTTTCCTCACTTGACCTATTGAGTCCAGCCCCTTGCTATGCTGTTTCTTTTTTACAGAAGTGTTGCGGTGACCCCTAAGCCACCTAGAAGAATCCCTTTGGTCGGGCAGCAGGCTTAGCTTTTTACATATGGTTTTCTGTAGCAGGGAAGGTAGTGTTGTGGAGCCGTGAAGAGTCACTGGCAGAAGTGGTGTGCCTTGAGATGGTGGATCTCCCTCTGACGGGGGCACAGGCTGAGCTGGAAGGAGAATTTGGCAAGAAGGCAGGTAGGAACCTCAGGGGTTGGGGCAGCAGAGTTGGTGGAGGGGGATGTTCTGTGAGTGGGTTTGTAGTTGGACCACAGAGACACTTTCTCACAGCATCCCTGGCTTCTTGGGCTTGGGCAAATTGCCAGTCTGTTCTGAAGTAGCTCTGGGACCACTTTCTAGTATATCTGTGGCGTTATGGCTTATGCAACTATTCTTTTCTCTGAAAGCAGTTGACTGTGAATCCCTCTAGGGAAAGATTCTGAGGAAAAAGAATCTTAAGAACTTAGTGTAGTAACAGCTATTATTGCCTGAGTACCTAAAATTTGTTGAGCACTGTTTTAGGCACTTTATACCCATTGTCCCCAAAGCAACAACCACAGCCTTCTAGAAGATCATATCTGGGTTGATCTGGGTATTGTGGCAGTCGCCCAGGGCCTTCCAAAGCCAGCCACAGTTCCACCCCTCAGGGACTGGAATCACTTTACTCTGATTCAGTCCTGCCTCCCACTGTCTCCCTTCTGCCACCCAACACATACTTATTGTCCAGCCACCCAACACATACTTATTGAAGGCCTACTCTTAGGCACTGTAGACTTTCTTGAGACAAGGATTAATTTGATTTTACTGTTTGTTTATGCTGCTTGGATCCAGCAATTCAAGGTAAAACCTGCGACTTGCCTCCTTGGTGCTCATTGCTTGCCTGCATGGCTAACCTTTGGTTAATTATGTATTTTTCCCAATTTACATCAATGAGGTACATACTATGTGTGTCAACTGCTATGCTTGCAACTTGTCCTGTTTGCTGTCACTTCTTTTCCTTGAGTGGAGATGGATGGTAAATAAGATAAGCAAAGGCACTTCTCCTTTTTACTGTGTATTTGTTGTGTACCAGACACTGTCCTAAATTCTGTATGTATATCATGTGACCTAATCTTTGCACCAGCCCTCCAGGGTACATGTCAGTTTATAGTTGAAGAAATGGAGGCAAAAAGCCTGAAAGAAATTTTCCCAGGGTTGTATACTAGTAAGTGGTGTGGCTGGGCTTTTAATCCAGGTCTGCCATGCTCCAGAGAGCATGCTCTTTACTCTGCTGTCTTGCATTAGTGACCACACCTGTCCTATGGAGATCTGTAGGGTGTTGGCCTTATTGATGGAGAATCAGGGATAGAGTGAGTAATAATCTCAGGAATTAGATTCAGATAGGTTTGTTGGGTACAGGTTAAACAGTAGATAAAGTAGAAGTGAAGCAGTGGGGAGTGGAAGTAACTATTCATGATACATATACATCCACAACTCTGCACACCTCGCCCCTACCTCCTTTGGTTTTGTTACGGCAACTAGAGGCTTTCCTATAGCCCTTCTGGGTACAGGGTGTGGTAGAGACATTCACGGCATGGCTGCATCCCGCATGGCTGACTCCCAACCTCTTAGTTTCTTCTTCTAAGATTCTAGGCAAGTGAAATAGATAAGAGCCAGGTAAGTTAAGTTTTGGAAGCTTCTGCATGGCTGGACCTGAGTTTGAGACCATTGGCATTAGACCCAGGCCTGCCCATTGGGCTTATAGTCTGGGGTGTGAATAACCTGAATGCTCCACAGGAGAGAGAACCATCCCTCATTAGGAAAAACAAGTACCTCGTTGCTGAAAACATATAGTCTGATGAGGAGTGGGCCTCAGCTACCTTACCTTTACCTTAATACCAGACGGCTTGCTGGGGATGTTCCTGAAACGCCTCTCGTCTCAGCTCATCCTGCTGCAGGCCTGGACTGCTCACCTCTGGAAAATGTTTTACGATGCTCGGAAGCCCCGGAGTCAGATTAAAAATGAGATCAACATTGACACCTTGGCCAGAGATGAATTCAACCTGCAGAAGATGATGGTAGTGGCAACAGCCTCAGGCAAGGTGAGAAGGATTTAAGCCCCAAGTACCAAACCTTTTGAAGTTCAGAGAGTGGAAAACAAGGTTTTTGGTGGGGGATAGCACTGGTTCTAATTTTCAAGGATAGAATCAGTTTTTTTGGTTTGTCTTTCTAGTCGTGAACCAAGTATTTGTTTATCTTACAGATTTTTGGCATTGAGAGCAGCTCTGGCACCATCCTGTGGAAACAATATCTACCCAATGTCAAGCCAGACTCCTCCTTTAAACTGATGGTGCAGAGAACTACCGCTCACTTCCCCCACCCTCCCCAGTGCACCCTTCTGGTAAAGGACAAGGTGAGGCCCTTGATCCACCTCTGATTTGAGCCAGGGTAGGTTTGGCTTTTTTGATGCTTTGTAACTTAAATCTCTTGCAGGCACTGGAAATTTTGAGAGTTAGGGGCATTAAGGGGTTAGAGCTCTCTTTTCTCCCATTTGTTGCCTGAGTAGAAGAACCATCCAACAATGATTTGGCATTGACTAGGAGGGAAGTCAGTGTGACTTATTCAGATGTATGGCAAGCCAGCTGTTTTCCTTGCCAAGTGCAAGCAGTCGTCAGTGGCTGTTTTCTGTTCTGTGTTCGAGGGAGAGAAGAATGCAGAGTTTTTATGTCTCTGCCTCCCAGTGTAAGAGTGGAATTGTGTGGATTCGATCTAGGGAATAGGGCTTTTAGACCCTTTTGGAAGGGCTGTCCTGAAGTCACAGAATTGGTAACTGATCTTTATTTGTTCTTTAGCATGTCCAGTTAGTTCTTGGTTAAGTTTGCGACCAGAGGCAGTTTGACGTTACAGGAGACCATTCACCTTCAGCAAAGAATTTATTTTCCACATAGAGGGCAAAGATGAGGGAATCCCTCACAGTTGAGCTGAAAGCCCAGCTTGCTGGGTTTTCCGTGGGGATTTGCATCCTTTGTGTGCTGGTGGAGTCTTGACAGTTCGACTGCCTATTTCAGGAGACAGGAATGAGTGCTCTCTATGTCTTCAATCCCATTTTTGGGAAATGGAGTCAGGTGGCTCCTCCAGTGCTGAAGCGTCCCATCTTGCAGTCCCTGCTTCTGCCCATCATGGACCAAGACTATGCCAAGGTGTTGCTGTTGATAGATGATGAGTACAAGGTACTGTATCTTCAGAGTGGATGGACCACATCCCAGTGGACTTGGATATGGGGTAGAGGTGGTCAGACAGCAGTTAGTGGACCAGCGATGGAGTGCTGTATATAGTCAATGCACATTTGGGCTTTAAGAGCATCCCTAAGTGACATGATTGTGACTTCTGTAATTGTAAAAGCCCAAGTTCTTGACAGAACTAACTTTAAACTAAGTTGAGTTCAGTAGATATTTTATTACTTTAAGACTTTCTGTTTTATTCCCAAGGTTCTCTTCTGATAGGGAAACACTAATGAGTCTTGGGAAACTGGGCTTAGAGATTCCTAATCCTTCCCATTAACTTTTCTTGGACTGCATGGGTTTTTCCAGGTCACAGCTTTCCCAGCCACTCGGAATGTCTTGCGACAACTACATGAACTTGCCTCTTCAATCTTCTTCTATTTAGTGGATGCAGAGCAGGGACAGCTAAGTGGATATCGACTTCGAAAGGTATAGAAGGGGTCCTGCACTGTTCCCATAGGACCTTTTTTTGGTGGGTGGATATTTTCTGATTGTTTGGTTAAGAAGTGAGTTAAGCTACTCGTATTATAAACTTAGATTGCCATAATCCTAATGTCTGATTTGAAACCAGTCATTTGTTCATATTTAATGAGCAGCTACTACATGGCAAGCATGGTACTAGATGCTGTGGGTATGGCAGTGCACGATGGAGCAGTCTCTGCCTTCATGGAGTTTCCATTTCACATTCCTATATCCATTCTTCCTATAGTAGAGGGAAGGGACATTTTTGTCCATTCTCAGGGGTGGGAGGTGTTGAATAATCAGTTGTCCTTTATATATAAAGATGATGGTATTGATATACTCTTGATATAGAATATGTGCTTTGAATTTTATTTCTAGAAATTGGGATAGATTTGCTCTGATCATAACATACTGGACTCAATTCTTGCAAATAGTGATATACACTGGCTCTGAAGACTTCATTAGTTCACGAGGGGCTGGCTTTGACCTTGTAATAGGGCTGTGTGGAGTAATCTGTGGTGTGTACACACCAGATGGCTCTTCTGTCCTGTAAGACCCTGGGCATTATAGCACAGAGATTGAATTTGGGGCCACACTGTGGGAGTCTGAAGCCAGTTTTAGCTGTTATTTTGAAAATACATTGGCCTTTCCTGATGTGTAACAATTAACATTTAGCATAAACAGCAAAGAAATGGCCTGTCTGAAAACACATTCTTTACCCTCATGAGAGAAAAAAACTGTCCTTCCAAATTGATAAAAAGAGGGTCTCGAAAGATAGTTCTTTCTGGTTAGAGGGGAGCCAACTAGAGTATGGTTGTCAGGGATGAGTGGAGCCCTGAGGGTATCATCTGAGTTAACAGGGGCCCAGGGAAGACAGAGGAGGTCAAACTGTAGTTGGGAAATAAGCAAAGCTATTCTTACAATCTTTTTGACCTCTGGGGAATTTTACTGTGGTCCGCCCCCCCACCCCACTTGTTGACTTTAGTCTTTGAGGATGTACATGAGTTCTGAAGTTTTCTAATGGAGGCTTATTTGTTATTAGTAAAAAGAATATATGTATTTAAAAAAAAAATTAAGAAGCAGTTCATGGATATGTTCAAATTGTAAAAGATAAGTTGATACAGAAGTATACAAGCAAAATGTGAAAGGGCTCAGTCAGTCAGTTCCCAGTGGCCCTTCCCCAGCGGAATGCCTTTCAGTAGTTTGCTGTGCATCTTCTCACCACCTTCTGTGTATATTTACAGTACAGAGAGCATGAATAGCTACATAGACCACACAGATAGGTTTCATACATGTATATTTTTTCTTATTATTCAAATGGAATTGAATTATTATGAAATTTGCTTTTTTCATTTAATGTGTTTTCTGCCTTATTATTTTGTTAATAAACCTATTTTTATTCAAATCTGTGTTCAGACAACTGTAGAAATCACAAGGAAATAATAGCAAACTTTCATAAAGGTACCAAAAGGAAAAAAAAAACCCAAACCCACTGCCATCAAGTCAATTCTAAGTCACAGGACAAAGTTGAACTGCCAATAGGGTTTCCAAGGCTGTAATATTTTTGGAAGCAGACTGCCACATCTTTCGTCCACAGAGTGGCTGGTGGGTTCAGGCTGCTGACTTTTAGTTAGCAGCTGAGCATGTAACCACTGTGCTACCAGAGCGCCCGCAGAAGTACACACCCATGTAAATGGCAATGAGATCAAGAAGCAGAACAGTGCCACCACTCTAGAGCTCCCTATACCCATTTCTAGTCACTACCTCACCCCCAAAGGTACCTCGTTATTTTTTAGTGGTTTCATATAATTCCACAGTATGGGTGTTATAATAATTTAGCCAGCCATAAATATTTGTTTCCTGTGCCAGGAAACCTTCAAGGTCTTTGCCAACTAGATAATTCATTGTGGGCTCCAGTATACAGGGAACTTAAGTTTTAGTAATAAATGTTAATTTTTCCTTGAACATTTCTTACTCGGATAATAGAATACTATCAATTATTTCTTTTCTTACTGGCTTTATTATCTTTCTTAATCAAATTGAGTGAAAATCGATCTCTGCTTCTTAAGCACAAAGGTCCTAAAATAATGAACTTGGCTAGCTCTAGCTGTGATTCAGGGCTAAGCATACCCTCCTCATGACAAGGGCTGGCTCTTTTGTCCCTGCTCTAGGATCTCACCACTGAACTGAGTTGGGAGCTGACCATCCCCCCAGAAGTACAGCGAATTGTCACAGTGAAGGGGAAGCGCAGCAGTGAGCACGTTCATTCCCAAGGCCGTGTGATGGGGGACCGTAGTGTGCTCTACAAGGTACGGCACAGCAGTCACATAGAGGTAGGGCTTTAGAATCAGAGAAACAAGGGTTTGAATTCTGATTCTAGGATTTGGTAGATGTATGACCTCGGGCATTTAATCTCTGAGCCTTAATTTATTGTCTGCAAAATAGACATAATAATATACCCTCTCCTCCTCCTACCTCCTGCCTTCTGGGGCTTCCATTATAGTTGAAAGAGGCAAATGATAAAATAAATATGTAAAGTGTATAGTGTTTTAGAAAGTAACCAGTTGCAGGGAGAAAAATAAAGCTGGGAAGAGGGGTAGGGAGTACTGTAATGTGAAGAGGATGCAATTTAGAGTAAGAGTGGTTAATGAGGGTCTCACTGAGAAAGTGACATTTAAGTGAAGACTTGATGGAGAGAGGAAGTATGTCATATGGATACTGGGGAAAGAATCTTCTAGACAGAAAAGCCAGAGCACACAGTACAATGCATCAGTTCTTCTGCAGTCTTCCTTATTCATTGTGCAGCTTTCGTACACATATGAGGCAACTGAAAATACCATGGCTTGGGTCAAGTGTACCTTAGTCTTCAAAGTGTTATCTTTGCTTTTTAAAGGGGTCTTTTGCAGCAGATTTGCCCAATGCAGTATGTTGCCTAATTTCTTGACTGATGCTTCCATGGTATGTTCAAGGAATAGCAGGGAGGATAGTGTGATTGGAACAGAGTATGAGTGAGGAAGAAAACTAAGACAGTTGAAGTTAGGTGGATTGGACCAGATCACAGGCTACCGCTGTGGCTTTGAATGACACTAAGAGCCATTAGGAGGTTTTGAGTAGAAGTGTGACATAAATGACAAGTCTACCAGGCTTTCTCAGCCTGCCACATGGAGACTAGATTGTAGAGGGGCAAGGAGGAAAGTGGGAAGACCATCTAGACCACTGTACTATTACAATTTAGACAGTGGTGGCTAAAATTAGGTTGGAAGCAGTGGAGGTAGTGAGAAGGGATCAGATTCTGAGTAATTAGGCGGTAGAACCAACAGGGTTTGTTGACGTGTAGGCTATAGGGTATGTGTATGGAGAGAAAGGAGTCAAGGATCACTCAGGTTTTAGGTGTGAGACTTTGGAAGCATAAGATGAAGAGGACTAAGGGAGGAGGAGTTTTAAGTGGGTATAGATGAGGAGTTCAGTTTTGGGCATGTTAAGTTTGAGATGAGACATCTAAGAAGACATGATAAGTTGGCAGTTTGGTAGTCAAGTCTGGAGTTCAGGTCTGGCTTGGATACATATATTTGGGCATTGCCAGCACCCACAGATGGTGTTAAAGCCTCGAGATTGGTTAAGATCTTCACGAGAGTGACTGTACATAGATGGAAATGTCCAAGGCTTGAGCTCTGCCCAATGCATTCCACTGTTAAAAGATTGAGAGGACGAGGAGTCAGCAAAAGAGAGGAGTGGTTGGAAAGGCAGAAGGAAAACTAGGGAAATGGAGAATTATGGAAGCCAAATGTTTGGAGAAGGTGTTTCCAGGAGAGAGTGGTCACCGCTAGTAGGTCAAGTAAGATGAAGACAGAATCATCCATTGAATTTAATGATAGAAGACACTGGTGACATTGAGAACAGTTTTGGTAGAGAGAAGTAACATTGCTAGAGCAAGGTCCTTAGGTCAATGAGTGGGCTGACCTGGATTTTATCTTGAGTTACCATTTGCCATCTCTCTGACTTCAGCGAGTTGCTTAATTTCTCTGAGACTTTCCTCATCTGTGAAATGTAGATAATAGCTACTTTCCAAGGTAGTTAAAGGGATTAAATGAAATGA
The DNA here is from genome assembly GCF_000298275.1 of Orycteropus afer afer. Classification (NCBI taxonomy): domain Eukaryota; kingdom Metazoa; phylum Chordata; class Mammalia; order Tubulidentata; family Orycteropodidae; genus Orycteropus; species Orycteropus afer. Next base: position 3,708,582 of record NW_006921618.1, on the reverse strand, counting down.
TATACGGAAAGCACCTATCTTGGACACTAAACGAGTGTAGTGATTGTTGTTGTTAGGTGCTGTCAAGTCATCTCTCATAGTGACCCTGTATACAATGGAACAAAACACTGCCTGGTCCTGCATCATCCTCACAATCTTTGCTGTGCTTGAGCCCATCCTTGCAGCCCCTGTGTCAGTCCTTCTCTTTGAAGGTCTTCCCCTTTTTTTGCTGCCCTCTACTTTACCAGGCATGATATCCTTCTCCAGCTACTGGTTCCTTCTGACAGTGTGACCAAAGTATGTGACATGAAGTCTGGTCATTCTCACTTCTAAGGATCATTCGGCTATAGTTTTTCCAAGATAGATTTGTTTGTTCTTTTGGCACTCAATGTTGTTTTCAGTATTCTTCGCTAACACACAATTACAATGCATCAATTTGTCTGCAGTCTTCCTTATTCATTGTCCAGCTTTCATATACATATGAGGCAACTGAAAATACCATGGCTTGGGTCAAGTGTACCGTAGTCTTCAAAGTGTTATCTTTTGTTTTTTAAAGAGATCTTTTGCAGCAGATTTGTCCAATGCAATATGTCGTCTAATTTCTTGACTGCTGCTTGCATGGTTATTGATTATGGATCCAAGTAAAATGAAATCCCTGACAACTTCAGTCTTTTCTCCATTTATTGTAATGTTGCTTATTAATCCATTTGTGAGGATTTTTGTTTTCTTTATGTTGAGGTGTAATCCATACTTAAGATGGCAGTCTTTGATCTTCATCAGTAAGTGTTTCCAGTGTTCTTCACTTTCAACAAGAAAGGTTGTGTGGTCTGCATATTACAGATTTTTTTTTTTTTCTTCAAGTATTTATTTAAAAAATTTTTATTGTGATTTGGGTGAGTTTACTAAGCAAATTCATTGTCCATGTAGAAGTTCTTACACATTTTGTCTCATGGCATTGACTATAATTCCCCACAGTGTAACAGCTCTCTTCCCACTTCCTCCCTGAAGTTACCTCTTCCCTGTGTCCTTCCTTCCTATGCATTCCCGCCCCCTGAGCTGTTACCCTGTGCAAACACTGCCCTTCTATTCTCCCATGATTGATCACTCCAAGGAGTGTATCTCCCTGATGTAAATGTTCACCCCATATGCCTATTATTTGGCTGGAAGCCACAAGAGTGAGTTCAGTTCCAGACCTGAAGAGCAACTAGGGGCCATAGCCTCAGGGATCTCACCAGGCGCTATTAGACCAGCAAACCTGGTCTTTTTCTTTTCTTTTTTTTATGATTTTTGTTCCACATTGTTCTCCCACTCTATTCAGGATCTCCTGCACCAATCCCCCTCCAAGTTGTTGACTGTGGTAGGTGGGCACCATCTAGTTCTGGTCTCATGGTCATATAGGCTGAGAATTACATGGTCTACCAGTCCCTTGTATTGTTTCCATGTGTCTTTCGTTTTCTTCTTTTTTCTTTGCTCTGGATGAGGAGAGACCCATCATTGCATGTAGATGGCCACTTAAGAGCTTTTAAGATCCCAGTCACAACTTACCAAAGTAGGATATAGAACAATGTTTTTGTGTAGCATGTTTTGCCAATTGAGCTTGATGTCCCCTGTATCACAGGTTAATGTGCTTTCCTTCAATCCCGATACTGTATTCTTCATATATAGTCTAGCTTCTCAGATTATTTGCTCAGCATACAGATTGAGTAAGTATGGTGAAAGGATACAACCCTGGTGGACACCTTTCCTGATTTTAAACCATGTAGTATCCCCATGTTCTGAACTCCAAATATGAAGCATAGTCAACCAGAAAACCAGATTCCTTGGCCAGGCTCAGAGCCCCAAATCCCCTCAGAGTGGAGTGTTGCTGAGGATATGCCATCATAGTTCTGAAGGAACCATTTTCCTTCTCCCTCCCCAGAGCCTGAACCCTAACCTGCTGGCTGTAGTGACAGAGAGCACAGATGTGCACCACGAACGTACCTTCATTGGCATCTTCCTCATCGATGGCATCACTGGACGCATCATCCACTCCTCTGTGCAGAAGAAAGCCAAGGGCCCTGTCCATATTGTGCATTCTGAGAACTGGGTGGTGGTAAGGAGTATTTGACAAACTGGTGTCACTATCAAGTAAGGTATCTAAAGAGTATATGACTGGTCTCCTTCCATCTTAACTCCTTTCCTTGCCTCTTATTCCAGAAATCTGTTTGCTGCTTTTTGCTTTCATATGATCCAAAATTCCTGGATGGCAGTATAGGGTCCTGGTAGGGGGTAACTCAGGAATCAGACTGCCTAGTTTGAATCCCAGCACTTCTGTTTCCTAACTATACAACCTTGAACTATAAAAGCTCTTTATGTTGCGTATCTGTGAAATAGGGATAGTAGCAGTCACTTCTAGTCTAGCTTAGAGCAAACAACACCTGGCACATAGTAAGGATTCATTTGTTAGTTTATTATGACTTCTGAGAGTCTTGAGAATTCTTTTATGATGAACTTTGGATAGTCTAGATAAAACTGCCTTGAAAGTTAGTAAACCTGGTAGTGAGGAAGAAAACCGGGGTGCTAAGTGGTTTCTTTCTCTCCTGGTTTTGTAGCTAATTTGAACGGTGCCTCCCAGTGTAATTTATCCTTTCCAGTTGAACCAGTAGCTAAGCCCCTGAGCTGCCTTTTCTCTCTGTAGTACCAGTACTGGAACACCAAGGCTCGGCGCAATGAGCTCACTGCACTGGAGCTCTATGAGGGAACCGAGCAGTACAACGCCACAGCCTTTAGCTCCCTGGACCGCCCTCAGCTTCCCCAGGTCCTTCAGCAGTCCTACATCTTCCCCTCTTCCATCAGCGCCATGGAAGCCACCATCACGGAGCGGGGCATCACTAGCCGACACCTGCTTAGTGAGTAATGTCTGGGGAGATTTTTTGGGGAGACCTGGTTGCTGTAGACAACTGAAGGACAGAGAGCAGGGGAGGTATTGCCAGCAGAGCTCAGTGAGACTACCAGTAAGGAAAGAGTGGAAGACTTTATTTCAGCAGGAAAAGTTCCCTGATCTGACTTTGCCACCAATAAAAGATGACCATCTCAGTCTTCATTTCAGATAAACAATATCCTTTCTCTATTCTGCCTTTCCGCTAGCTCAGAAAATTGATCCCTGATGTTATGTTTTTTATAAAGCTATAATAGATAGTCTGTGCTGATGGGCTGCAGAAATAGGCATGTATAAAAATGAATGACATGGTGGAGGTGTCTGACTTCCTCATCTAACTTCTCAAGGGGAAAGAGAGAGAATAATTATTAGCATCAACAGTCCAAGGTTAATTCCTATCAGGCAGAGGTCAGACATACCTCCTCTCTCCAACTGTTTTACCAATTCTGACAGCAGCTGTCCTTCCCATAGTACTTGTATTTCTCTGCTGGGTTTGATAATTGTTTGCAGTGACCACATCGAACTCACAGACAATACTCACAATTCTGGAGTTTATTAGGAAAGTAACAGGTTATGGGGAGCTCTGGTGGCGTAGTGCCTAAAGGATCTGACTGCTACCTAGAAGGCTGGCAGTTCAAACCCACCAGCCAATCCTTGGAAGGAAGACTGGGCAATCTATTTCTGTAGAGATACTGCCTTGGAAACCCAAGGAGGGGTCGCTATGAGTCAGAACCTGCTTGACAGTAGTGAGTTTGTTTTTCTGTAACAAGTTATGACCCAGGATACAGTTCTTCAGTCAGGACAGCTTCTTGTCTATGCCCACCAGCACGCATTTTCCCCTCTGCCTCTGCCCTGTTCGGGCAAGAGTTACAAAGCTCTTTAGCTCCTCCAGTAAATGTCTGGAGACACCCCACTCTGCCAGTAATCCTCATCCTGAAGGTGCCCAGCTCTCTAGCTCTGTGGGGCAGCAAGCCTAGCTCCTGACAAGTGCTTGGAGGCACCTCACTCTGCCTGAAGGCAACTCGGGCTTTCTTGCTCTGTGCACCAGGAAGCCTACCACACCATCTTCTGCCAGTCTTCTGGTGTGCTGCCACCGTTTCTCTGCTACTACTTCTTACTGTCTTATGCTGTCTCGTGTTAATAGTTCTCTGTCTCCTGGGTCTAGGAGGTTCCCAGTGCAGGGATTCTGGGTTCAAAGGATGTGTTCTGCTCCTGTCTTTTCCTCTTGGTGGCAGTAGATCCCCACTTTCTGCCTTTGGGATGGCTCATTTTAAGCCTAGTGGATGGCAAAACTGACCAATACCCTTTTAGGCTTCCATATACCTTACTTGGGAGCTCTGGTAGCATAGTGGCTAAGGCACTTGACTGCTCACCAGATGGCTGGCGGTTCAAACCCATCAGCCACTCCTCGGAAGGAAGGTTGGGCAATCCTACTTCCGTAGTGATACTGCCTCGGAAACCCAAGGAGGGGTCGCTATGAGTCAGGGCTGACTCGACGGCACATAACAACAACAACAACATACCTTACTTGCATGTTCTTCCCCCACAAGGGTGTCATGTACCTTATGTGTATTATTAACAACGCTGTGCAATCCTCTCGGTGGACCACAAGCACTTTATTTGCATAGTCTCACCCAGTCTTTGGTGGGAGTTATAAGCCTATGGCTAGAAAGGCCATATAAAAGCGATCTATCGCACTGCAGCATGGTTTAAAATCTCATGTAGCCTAAGTTCAAGACTTACCAATTTAACAGACTGTGCTGCCTATTTGATTGTTCCAAAGACATTTGGGATGCTGAACGTTGACAGGCACCTGGCCTTATTATTTCATTCCCATATGTGAGGCAGACAGTCCCCTTGGCAGTGTCCCTAAGTTTAACCATCACCACTGCTGAAGCTGTCTTATCTTGTACTGCATGGTCCTCCAGCTTTTCAGTGTCTTCACAATCGCAGTGGCACATACAGCCTGTTTGGTTAATGTGAAGGAAACTTGCTTGGCTCTGGCAGGTATCTGAGAGAAAAGAGGGATGAAGAGTGGCCTTCCATGTGCTTCTCTTTCATTATCTACTTCTTGATTCTAGAACTTTATTTTCTGATGTCCCAGGATGATGTGTGAAAAAATCAGTATCTGCAAAAGTGGAATGTTCACTTCAGATTCGTGTATTACTGGAGTATTGTTTTTGGCTATTTAAGGGTGCTGCCACCGAAAAACCAAACCCATTGTTGTTGCATTGATTCCTACTCATAGCGATCCTATAGGACAGAATGGAACCACCTTACAAGGTTACCAAAGCTGTAATCTTTATGGAAGCGGACTGCCTCATCTTTCTCCTGTGGAGTGGCTGGTAGGTTTAAACTGCCAGCTTTTAAGTTAGCAGCCAGGCA
>NW_006921618.1:3701242-3702813 GCF_000298275.1 Orycteropus afer afer | reverse complement strand
TCTCTATCAAAGATCTCCTACATAGATCCCCTTTCAAGTGGATGATGGTGGTAGCCGGGCACCATCTAGTTCTTCTGGTCTCATAGTCGTGTTTTATACTTACTTTTAATTTATGTGATAATGCCTTTTTTGTAATTAGTTCTAATCTGGTATCTGACCAGTGTGAACGTTCACTTCTGTTGATTTTTTTTCTATGCAGTTGGGCTACCTTCGGGAGCAATTCTTTCACTGCCTAAGGCCTTGTTGGATCCCCGCCGTCCTGAGATCCCAACAGAACAGAGCAGGTGAGTCACTTGTGGGTAGTGCGGAAGGCCCTGACCTTGAAGAACGTCACCTTGTTGATTAAGTTTGGTCCTCAATCTGCTGTGTGCCACCAGGCTATGGTAGGGGCTAGGGATATAGCAGTCTGATATACATATATAGTCTGATGCAGAATCCTGCTGTCGTAGAGCTTACATTCTGGTGGAGAAGATGACAGTAAATAAGATAAACAAAATATAGAAAATGTTAGATAATAGTAGATGCTAAGGCAAAACAAAAAATAAAACAGATGGAGCTCTGAAAGACTGTGAAGGGGCCAGTGTGTGTGGGTCAAGTTTGAGAAGGCTGGCCTAGGAAGGCCTCTCTGAAAAGGTGACTTCTGAGTAAAGATTTAAAGGCAGTGAACAAGCTAGACATGTAGATACCTGAGGGGAGAACTTTCCAGGCAGAGGGAACAGCCAGGGCAAATGCCCTGAAATTTAATCATGTCTGGCATGTTAGAGTACAAGGAGGGCAATGTGGCTGGAGTAGTGAGTGGTGGGAGAAACAGGAAATGAGGTCAAGAGGGTGATGCAGACCAGATCATATAGGGGACCCAGTAGATTGTTCTCTGTTAGTATCAATTTCTGTATTTCCAACCATTATCTATGCATATGCTCTCACTTCTATTCTGAATTCTCTTCACTTAAAAGCTTGAGGAACCGTGGGCATGGGAGGAGAGTAGGTCTGTCTCTGGCAAATGAGGAGTATGGTTTAGAAGACTACATGAGAGAGTAGTTTAAAATGGGGGAGAAGACATGAGATAATAGTGTTTTCTGAGGAAAATATGGATGGAGAGTCACTCTAAGGAGCAGGAATAGGCCTCGTGGTTAAATTTTGGCCTTAAAATGACTCTTAACTTTTCTCCTCTGATGTGAAACAGTGTTTGTCTATGCTTTTACTTTTTAGGTAAGATTTAGAACAAGGAGCTCAGGTGGTGTAGTGCCTCAGGCATTTGACTGCTAACCAGAAGGCTGGTGGTTCAGACTTACAGCTACTCTGTAGAAGAATATAGGGCAATCTACTTCTGTAAAGATTTAATGCCTTGGTGCAAAAACGACAAGGAGGCCACATGTTCTGACATCCTCTAACCCTACAAGGGGAAGGCAGGATTACCAGCAGTAACCCAAGGCCTATTACTGCAAGACCAAACATGCTGCCTCCCTCCAGCCCTTTCACCAATCGTTCCTCCCAAAGCACCCACCACCTCTCTCCTGGGTTCGATAATTCACTGCAGTGGCCACACAGAACTCACAGATTATGGGGTTTAT
>NW_006921618.1:3689391-3700947 GCF_000298275.1 Orycteropus afer afer | reverse complement strand
ATCAGAACTCTAAGCACGTGAGAGAGAGTGGGAACCTCCCAGAACATTGTATTGTGCCACGCCCAACAGAAATACTCCAGGTGGGCGACTTTAAAATCAGGATCTCCTCAGTTGCTAATAGCAATTCCCACCTTGGAGTTTACAAAGACTTATGGGTAGAAAAGCCACACTAAGTAATTTACTACACCGCACTTGGAAACCCAAAGGGGGTTGCTATGAGTTGTAGTCTACTTGATGGCAGTGAGTTTGGTTTTCGTTTTTAGAACAAGGTAGGAATCTAGATCTCAGTCTCACTCTCTAGACGGCCTGTGCAACCCCTCCCCATTTTATTTATTTAATTTTTAAAAATTGTGATTTGGGGAAAGTTTACAGAGCAGATTCATTTTCCATATAGCAGTTCATACACATTTTGTTTCATGACATTGCCTGCAGTCCACATAATGTAACAAGTCTCTTCCCACTTCCTCTCTGTGCTTACATTTTCCCTGTATCCTTTTTTCCTCTGAGTTATCTCTGTGAGCAAATGCTGTCCTTCTGATATCCCATGATTGATTGTTCTAAGGAGTGTACCTACCTGGTACTCTATATGCCTGTCTATTGTTTGGCTGGAAGCCACAGGAGTAAGTTCAGTACCAGGCCTGGAGATTAACTAGGGGCCATAGTTTTGGGGGGTCTCACTAGGCTCTATCAGATGAGTAAACCTGTTTTTTTTAATCATTTTGAGTTTGTTCCACATTTTTCTCCAACTTATCTAGGCTCTCCTGCACTGATCCCTTTCCAGGTGGCTGAAAGTGGTACCCAGGCACCATCTAGTTTTTCTGGTCATATAGGCTGATGTTTGCATGGTCCATTAGTCCCTTGGACTAATTGTTTCTATGTGTCTTTAGTTTTTCTTCATTTTTCTTTGCTCCGGATGAGGCAAGACCCATTGTTGCATCTAGATGGCTGCTTGCACACTTTTAAGACCCCAGTCGCTACTCACTGAAGTAGGATGTAGAACAATTGCCGTCTAGTTGATTCTGGCTCATAGCGACCCCTCCTTGGGTTTCCGAGGTGGTTATCTCTCTGGAAGTAGATTGCTCAGTCTTCTTTCTGAAGAGTGGCTGGTGGGTTTGAACAGCCAGCCTTCTGGTTAGCAGTCACATGCCTTAGGCACTATGTCACCAGAGCTCTCTTTTGTGTAGCATGTTATGCCAGTTGAGCTGGATATCACCACATGACGATGGTTCTGATCGCACAGGTCCAACAACTAGCTCCATCAGGGTGGTTGGCTGTGGCTAGTAAGTTATCATAACTTTGCCTCCTTTTAGATCTAGTTATATGGACATTCTTACTTTCTTATATAATATGTATATAGAAATACCATCTGCCAACTTTATACATGATCATGAGTGTGGTAGATAGTTCAGTTTGTGTGTCAACTTGGCTGGGCCCGGTTGAGTGGCTGGGGAGCTGGATGTAGTATTCCTCATGATGAGACTGGTAACCAACTCCATGGTGGAATCTACTGTGAGCAGCTGAGTAGTTGCCTTAGGGATGTGGTCTGCTTCGTGTATATAAGAAACAGCTTTGGGAATGGTCTCTAGCTTATGGCACACTTGAACCCTGTGTGTAGCTGTGTTGTTGTTCAGCAGCCTGCCATGCTCTGCCGACCTTGGGACTTACAATGGATTTGAATTAATGGCCTGTCATGTGGCTTGGTAACATTGGGACTGTGCCTTTTTACTTATCAACCTTGGGTTTGTCAGTCTCAGCAGCCAGCAGCTGTCTGAGTGAAGAAATGCCTCTAGCTTCAGTGGGCTGGGAGCAAGAGGCAGAGCTGAAGCCCAAGGTTGAGGGGCTTTCACCCAGCCCCTAGAGCCTGGCACTTTGAATTTGGACTCAAAGCCTCCAAACTGTGAGAGAATAAACTCCTGTTTGTTCATGCCATCCCAATTTGTGGTATATTTCTTGTTAGAGTGGTGTTAGGTAACCAGAACAATGGGTATATTCCCTTTTGCTTAGAGACACCTGATCATTCAGCCATAGACAGCCTGCATTCTTGCAGTTCTTCTTAACATTCAGCTGATAAATTTTTAACTACCTAATGCAAGTAAACCTCTAAGGAAGATTTGAAGCTAGATAAGTGGCCTGGAAATCTCCTGGACTCAGAAAGGGTAGCTAACATCCTTTTAGAGCCGTTTTCACACTGCCTGTCCTGCTGGTGTTTTTTTTTTTTTTAATTTTATTGTGATTTGGGTGAAACTTTACAAGAGCAAATCTATCTTCCATACAGCAGTTCACATACACTTTGTCTCATGACATTGACTGTAATCTCCCATAATGCAACAGCTCTCTTCCCACTTCTTCCCATAGCCACATCTTCCCTGTATCCTTCCCTTCCATGCACTCCTGTCCCCCAAGCTGTCTCCCTGTACATACACAGCCCTTCTATTCTCCTATGACTGATCTCTCCAAGGAGTATATCTACCTAATGTAAATGTTCAGCTCATATGCCTGTCTTTTGTTGGGCTGGAAGCCACAGGAGAGGGTTCAGTTCCAGACCTGAAGGGCAGCTAGGGCCCATAATCTCAGTGGTTCCATCAGGCTCTGTCAGACCAGCAAACCTTGTCCCTTTTTTTTTTATTTTTAGGATTTTGAGTTTTGTTCCACATTGTTCAATTACTCTGTCTAGGATCTCGTACATAGATTCCCCCTGAGTGGTTGACAGTGGTAGTCAGGCACCATCCAGTTCTCCTGGTCTCATAGTTGTATATGTTCCTGCTGGTATTTTGCAGAGAGGAGAACCTAATCCCATATTCTCCAGATGTACAGATACATGCAGAACGATTCATCAACTATAACCAGACAGTTTCTCGAATGCGAGGTATCTACACAGCTCCCTCAGGCCTGGAATCCACTTGTTTGGTGAGTAGAGCCCACACTCCAGCCTCCTGTGTGACAGCTGCACACCATGGGAACATGGCTTAGCATTGTTTCCATTATTACTTGAGTCTGATGTTGTCTTTCTTTCCTAAGTCTTGTTCTATTCTGCCTTTGCAGGTTGTGGCATATGGTTTGGACATTTACCAAACTCGAGTCTACCCATCCAAACAGTTTGATGTCTTGAAGGATGACTATGACTACGTCTTAATTAGCAGCGTCCTCTTTGGCTTGGTTTTTGCCACCATGATCACTAAGAGACTGGCACAGGTGAAACTCCTGAATCGTGCCTGGAGATAGAGACCAAATCCTGACCACCAGAGAACTGAGAGTGTTGTGGGTCAGATAAGCAGCCACAGCTGCAATTTGATGTATTGGTGCAGTTTGTGTGGTGGGTGCTCCTCTCAGAGGGTGGTAAGGAAGAAGACTTTCGTGACGAACTCCTTTTGGGACGTGCAGGGTGCAGAGATCTTCTGTAGACAGACTGAGCTTACACTCTCAGCTGAGAATTGCAAAGCATCTTGATAGATGTGCCCCCCTTTGCTCATTGATGAATGTTTCCCTCTTTTTTTTCAGACCTCCAACAAATTTTTTTTTTGTGTCCTGTTTTTTTTTTTTTTATTAGTTTGCCTTCTGTGTTTCCCAGGTTTATCTACAAATCCTGTTTCCCTGCCTCCTGCTTTGGAGTCAGAAGGAAGCTCTTAATGAACACTCCAGTCCTATAGGGACAGTTGCTGTTTTACAACAGGAAGAAATACGATCCATCCTTAACTGAGGTTGGATGACTGATCCAGCCTCACATGTCTCTCCGAAGTAACTTATGGTTGAGGAATCCACATATGATGTCAAAACTTCTTATAACTAAGTTTGTAGTTCATACTTTCATTTATTAGGTTGGGCCACCCAGTCAGTCCTTGTTTCAACTTACCAGAAGTGAAGTGAAGTGTGCGGTGGTCATTGTTCAAGCTTTTCACCTAAGATGTGCCAGAGCTGAGGCTTTTGTAAAACTACTGAATTGTCTGATCCTTGAAGGAAGATAATCTGCTTGTTTCACGGTACCTAATAATCTTCTGAAGCACGGGCTGGTCTAGTCATTTTATAATCTAGTTAGAGGAAGGTGTCCTGTTTAAGAACCCCAATATTTATTTCCAGCTTTGTATATAAATTAACTTGTGGGATACTGTATTTCTCTTAAATGGGAAGATTTTAAATGCTACTAGTGTAATCTTTGAAGATTTAAAAAAAGGAGAAAAAGGATAGAGGTGGGGAGCTGGCATCTTGTTGTTAACAGCATTGCAGGTTGGCTGTGCTGCTGTTTCTGCTACAAATAAGGAAATGCTACAAGTTTTCCCTTGTTCATGGATTTGGGGAGTGATGGATGGGGTTTTCTTTTACTGTGAAGAATGAAATGTACAGAGGGCAGGCCATCTTTAGCCATGTGCGGGGAGAGGTACACTCAGGTGTCTGAATAAAGTGAGCGATGAATGGCTCTGACAAGACGTCCTTTTTTTATGGCTTAGGAAGATCATTTTAAGGCTACTTTTGCATGAGGGAGGAAGAAGTGGTGCAGGAATGTACGAAGTATATTTTAATAAGGAAACATACCTCTTTAATAATTTAAAAATTGGGTTAGGCTATTAAAATTAAAAAAAAAATCTGTGATCATATGTTGATGGTATATTACAGCAAAGAAGAAAACTGATAATCATTTTACTTTAATAAAATAGTCAAATTGATTTCAATAGTTAAGATGATTTAACGTCTACTAAGTATCTCCAGAAAAAAACAGGCATCTCTTCATCCTGACCCAAGATGTATTCTGTTTAAAGTGACCCAGGAAAAGAAAATACATTGAAACGTAAGTTAAAAAAAAATTCTGCCCTACTTTTGAGTAAGTGTGGCTGGAATTACATCCTGTATAAGTATGTGCAAGTGACTACATCACTGGTTGTTGTCTTGCTGTCTCTTCTGCTAGCACAGCTTTAGCTGCATGATTCTAGTTCTCATTTACCTGCACACTAGAATCTAACAAGCTAATGGGAGGGGCATCATCTGTCCTTTCTTAACATTCCCTGTATCTTGGCTTTAATCATTACCATTTTACTGAAAGCTATAGCAGTAGGTTATAGTGTTTTGGGGAGCTCTGGTGGCATAATGCCTAAAACACTCGACTGGTAACCAGAAGGGTGGTGGTTCAAACCCATCAGCCACTCCTCAGAAGGACAATTGGGCAATCTACTTCCATAGTGATACTGCCTCTGAAATCCAAGGAGGGGTCGTTATGAGTCAGACAACTCAATGGCACCTAACAACAACAGTGTTTTTACTCGTACTGCATTGAGTTGTTTCTGACTCATAGTGAACCTATAGGGCATAGCTGAACTGCCCTATAGGGTTTCCAAGGCATAAATCTTTATGGAAGCACACTGCTCCATCATTCTACTGAGTAGCTAGTTGGTTTGAACTGCTTATCTTCTGGTTAGCAGCCAAATGCTCTAACCCACTGTGCCACTAGAGCTCCTAGAGGTTTCAGGATTACATCTCAACATAAAACAAAAATCCTCACAACTGGACTAACAAGCATCATCATGATAAACGGAAAAAGATTGAAGTTGTCAAGCACTGCATTTTACTTGGATCCACAATCAATGCCCATGGAAGCAACAGTCAGGAAATCAGATGATGTATTGAACTGGGCAAATCTGCTGCGCAAGATCTCTTTAAAATGTTAAAGAGCAAAGATGTCTGTCACTTTGAAGACTAAGGTGACCCAAGCCATGGTATTTTCATTTGCCTCTTATGCATGTGTAAGCTGGACATTGAGTAAGGAAGACCAAAGAAGAATCAATGTCTTTGAATTGTGGTGTTAGTGAAGAATACTGAAAATACCATTGAGTACCAGAAGAACAAGCAAATCTAGAAAAAAGTACGGAATGTGCCTTAGAAGTGAGAATGGCCAGACTTCCTGTCACAAACTTCAGTCACATTGTCAGAAGGGACTAGTCCCTGGAGAAGGATATCATGCTTTTTAAAGTATAGGGCTATAAAAAAGGGGAAGACCCTCAGTGAGATGGGCGGACACAGGGGCTACAAGGTTGGGCTCAAGCACAGCAAAGATTGTGAGGACGGTTCAACACCAGGCAGTGTTTCGTTCTGTTGTACGTAGGGTAACTGAGTCAGCCGACTCAACAGCATCTAACAACACCACAGTGTTTTCACTTAAAAAGGGAGGATTCCTCAGTATTTTCTATGCCATTATTTTTTCCTTTTTGGTCAACATACCTTTGGGTATAACATTTTGCAGCATAATTAGGTGAATCTCAGTTCCTGTTGGGAATGTAAAGTGGTTTGTGGCTTTTGATTTTTTTTCCCTTAGCTTTTGATTCAGGCAGGAACCAATTATTGGGGAAGGTACATGACAAATACAGAATTCCATTTATAACAGAAGATTCAGGGTCAGTAAGAGCCTCTTATTTTTTCTGGTAGATGAGATTGGATTTTATTGGTGTATGAATAACTTCAAATATAAGAATGAGCACAAAGCCAATTCCAATGCAGTGGCAGTCAAATATATCACAGATTTCCACATTCTCCAAGCTATCACTCCATCTTGACATCGGCCATTCTCCCATACCTCAGCAAGTCTGAGTTCAGCAATTCACTGCAATGTTGCAGAGAACTAATGTACTACATATTTACAGTTAAGTGGTTTATTAAGGGGCAGGATACAATTCAGGATCAGGAAGCATGTAGGAAGTCTCCCTTCAGTGCTCTTAGCTTGTCTTGACTATACAGGCCTTGTCTCAATTCCTGAGGACAGGATCCTGGAAACCCTATGGGGCAGGTCTACTATAGGGTCGCTAGCAGTTTGAGTGAAAACACTGTTGTGTGTCACACCCAGCTCTGCCACTGGACCCCTTTCAGGCCTCTTGCTATCTTCAGTGTAACCCTTGACCAGTGTTATAGCTTTCAGGAGGTTCCTTGCCTTCTCTCTTTCTTTGTGTTTTCTTCCTTTTGCTGCTCTTCCTGCTTCTGTCTGCAAACCTCTGTGGGGCTGGCTACTTCAAACTCCTTGGCATTTTCAAGGCATGGCACTCCCACCAGGGCCATGAAATGACTTCAGTAGGACTCAACTCACTTCATTTACATAGTCTATTGACCAGTCCCCCAAAACTGTTTATCAGTCGCAGGGTAGGCTGCCAGCCAAGGGCCTATCAAACCATCCTTCAGTTACAGCTTACCAGGAAAATGGCAGTTTACTTAGGAATGTCAGTCAATCAGGTCAAAAGCAAACCCTCTGGGCAATCTACTTCCCTAGTGATACTACCTTGGAAACCCAAGGAGGGGTCGCTAGGAGTCAAGTTGGACTTGATGGCACATAACAACAACAACTGGGATAGAAAACTAGGGCAAAGCTAACTTCTCAGGGTTTAGGGGAATCTCAAGCTGTTTTTCCAAAGAACCAAAGCAAAAGGTCACATAAAGGAACTTATTTCACCACAATTAGCATAAAATAATTTCTTATGCCCCTTCTTAAAACTGTAGTGATTGACTTAATACCACTTTTGGAAGAGGTTGATACATGCCCACCATGCCCCACCTCCAGAGAAGGAAAGTAAGACTCCTAGATACTATGGTTTTATTGTCATAATAAACAACTGGCCCTGCAATTTAATAAGTAACAAAAAGTTAACTTTTCTGAAATCCAAGTAATTTTTGTTAACATTCCTCCAACATTTATTTTGGTTAGAGTCCACAACTATAAATTGTGAGTTAACTAATTTATTGTGCCTTTCTCTATGTAACAGCATTCTGGGCCTTGACCACTCTTTTCTCTGAACTGGAACAGGTTAGAAAGTTCTTAAAGGTGTTCCCTTGGCTTCTGTTTAGCCATGAATCTTTTACAAGCTCTCTCTTTTTAATGAGAAAACGTTACTCTCTTCGGCTTTAAAGATTGCTCTCTGCTTATCGAGCACCACAAAATAGCTATGCTTCAAGACTTTAACCTGGAGATCTCTGTTGCTCAGTACCTCACCTTGTTACAAAAAGCATTTATGATAGCTTACTCAAAGGCAAAGAATACAAGATAAAATGAAAATGAACTGGGTGAAGAGACAACAATAACAACAAACCTGGGCCACTGCCAGGCATCCAGCAGCTGCTACAGGTGGAGAAGCACAAGAGTACTGCTGAGGTTTCAGGCCGGTAGCTGAAGCACGCCTGAGGAGCAGGTTGGGGTGAAAGTGAATAGTTCCACCTGCAGAGGGAGAAAGGGTTCAAGGCCAAGAAAGCTGTGGCTCTGGAATCCCATGGCAGTTGCAGTACAGAAGTGGGGAGGAGACCCAGGATAAGATGACTATTCTCCAGACCTATTTCTGGCAGAACAGAAATGATGTCCTCGATAACCTCTTGATCTCTCTATGTGACATCCAGCCAGAAATCCACGAAAACCACCACATAAATGGATAGGGAAGAAGGCGCCGGCTCCATGAATTGGCATTTTAGATACTCTCACATGAAGTAAGAAGCTTTAGCAAAGCTAGAGATTTGTTCTTGTGAAAAAGCATTAAATTATTTCTGTATATTGTATAGCATGTTCCTTCACTTTTTGCAGAGTAGCAAACCTAGTACTTTGTACAGACTTAGAGCTGTACATATATTTAGCCATTCTGTCTGTTCTTCTGGTGGTCCATGCTGTTTTCAGTGTTCTTTGCTAACACCACAATTAAAAGGCATCGATTTTTCTTTGTTCTTCTTTTATTCATTGTCCAGCTTTCATATGCATATGAGGCTACTGAAAATACCATGGGTTGGGTCAGGCACACCTTAGTCTTCAAAGTGACATCTTTGCTCTTCAACACTTTAAAGAGGTCTGTTGCAGCAGATTTGCCCAGAGCAATATGATGTCTGATTTCCTGACTGCTGCTTCCATGAGTGTTGATTGTGGATCCATGTAAAATGAAATCTTTGACAACGTCGATCTTTTCTCCATTTATCATGATGATGCTTACTGGTCTGGCTGTGAGGATTTTTATGTTGTGATGTACTCCATACTAAAGACTATTCTTTGATCTTCATCAAGTCCACTTCACTTTCAGCAAGCAAGGTTATGTCATCTGCATATCGCAGGTTATTAATGAGTCTTCTTCCAATCCTGATGCTGCGTTCTTCTTCATACAGTCCAGCTTCTCAGGTTATTTGCTTAGCATAGATTGAATACCTATGGTGAAAGGATACAACCCTGATGCAGTCTTCTTGATTTTAAACCATGCAGTATTCCCTTGTTCTGGTTGAATGACAGACTCTTGGTCTATGTACAGGTTCCTTGTGAGCACAAGTAAGAACTAGACTCAAAAAACCAAACCAAATTCACTGCCATTGAGTTGAATCCAACTCACAGTAACCTCCCGTTGGGTTTCCGAGGCCGTAAGTCTGTATGGAAGTAGATTGCCACATCTTCCTTCCATGGTGTGGCTGGTGGGTTTGAACTGCTGACCTTTTAGTTAGCAGCCAAATGCCTTATCCATTATGCCACCAGCGCTCCTTAAGAACTAGACTAGAAGACCAATAAACCAGAATGCCAATTTATTGATGGCAATGAAGACTATAAATGCAAAGAGAACTGGAATGCTTATGTCTGCTCGTAGTTGGAATATTCTCTATGATAAAGCCTGTATAATGTCAAAACGCTACATTAAGTCTGCTGGGTTATTATAGAGTTAGAATAACAGATGTACTTGAACAATTTCTCTCAGAAAGATCAGCACAAGGCCAGTCCCCATGAGGCGGAGGTTAAAGATGTCCCAAATGTCCAAACTATCCTGCCACTCCATCATTTCACACATTAACTCCTCTTCCTTCTCCCAGTAATTTCCCCAGTCTTAGGGTTCTGTATTTTGCTGTAACTCCTCACAGAACTCACAGACACCCAAGGGATCATCTCATGTAGTAGGGGTGGAGGCTGGCAGGCTGGTGAGTCCCAGGTCCGTGAGTAGGTCTGGAGGATCTTCCCAATTCTCGGGGTTTGATGAATCTCAATCAGCAGATCAGATGACGGCTGCTGTCCCAAATCCAGGGGTGAGATGATGATGAGCCAAAACACAAAATCAGAGCAAGAGGAGGGCGAACCTCATAGGTATACCTTCAAGGAAGCTAAGGGTGGTGATTTGAATTACACCCTCCAGCAAGGCAGGACTCAAGATACATTCCACCTGTGTTGCCCCAACAGAAATAACCTAACTGGATGGCTTTAACAATCAGCAGCTCAAGACAAATCCCATCACAGAGCTGAGTGCTAGTCATTATAGGGAACAACTACTACCAGCTGCCCAGCCAAGCTGATACCTGACCTTAACTACCACACAACCTCAAACAGGCATGGATTACAGGATTTACAAAACATCACAGAATGGAGGACAATGGCTTGAAGGGCCACATCAAGCAATTCACCGCAGGATGTGATAGCCCATGCATGGTTTTTACTATAGGCATATACCTGCAAAGGAAACCAAAATACTTCCAATGAATAAGGGCAGCCCTTCCCTCACTCCATTATCATGCTAAAGATACAGTATAATCATTCAGCTCTGTGTTCCCTAGCCTTTATGTATACTACTCTCCTTTTGTTAAGTGCCTGGCATATAGGAGGCTCTTTATGTCATTATAGTAATCATGTTTTCCTGATCATAAAGGAAAATATTTTATAAACTGTTCTTTTTTGAAAAAACTGTTTATGATGACACAATTAGACTTAGAGAAAACTTATAAGAATAGTACAAAGACCCACCAAGGGGATTTGATAGCTTGTCAATAGTATAAATAAGGTACATGGCACCTTTGTGGGGATGGGACCATGGAAATAATGTCTATAAAACCCTAATGTGGGGACTGGTCAACTTTATCATTTTGCTAGGTTTAGCATGAGCCCCTCAAAAGGTGGAAAAGGAGGATCTCACTGCCACTGAGAGAGAAGAGTTAGAGGTGGAGTGGAGTGTGTCCTTGGACCTGGGATCTCTGCTAAACCTCCTTGGCAGAGAGACAGCGGCACCAGAAGCAGCAGCACTGACTGGCAGGAGATAGAGTGGTGGCCTCATCTTGCCATGGAGTGAGAAAGCCTTTGGGCAGGAGGCTTCTTGGTGATGTGGCGTGCACCTATGTTGTTGTTGTTATGTGACCTTGCGTCGGACCCGACTCATAGCAACCCCTCCTTGGGCTTCCGAGGCAGTATCACTACGGAAGTAGATTGCCCCATCTTCCTTCTGAGGAGTGGCTGGTGGGTTTGAACCACCGGCCTTCTGGTTAGCAGTCAAGTGTCTTAGGCGCTATGCTACCAGAGCTCCCAGAAGCACCTATGTTGTTGTTGTTGTTGTTAAGTGCTGTCGAGTTGTTTCCGACTCATAGCGACCCCATGCACAGCAGAATGAAACACTGCCTGATCCCGCGCCAGCCCCAACATCCCTGCTATACTTGAGCCCATCATCACAGCCACCGTGCCAATCCATCTTATTGAAGGCCTCCCCCTCTTTCGTCGACCCTCCACTCTACCAAGCATGACATCCTTCTCCAGGGAATGGTCCCTTCTTACAACATGACCAAAATAGGTGAGATGAAGTCTGGCCATTCTTGCTTCCAAGG
>NW_006921618.1:3660658-3689291 GCF_000298275.1 Orycteropus afer afer | reverse complement strand
AGAAGCACCTATAGGCACAGCTAAAAGAGCTTTGTAATACTTGCCTGAGCAGGGGAGAGGCCAGGCCTAGAAGCTGAGGGCCAAAGAGAGGCGTGCCTTTGGGCATGGCTGAGGGGCGGCTGTCCTAATTGAAGATTTGTATCCTGAGCATTCCTGAATGTGAACAGTAACCTGATGCTTACCTAATAAACTCCATAATTGTGGAGAAAAAAAAAGAGAATAGTACAAAGAATTTCCACTTTACCACCCAGATTCCCCAAATACTGCTACATTTGCTTTATCCTTCCCTAAATCCTGATGTATAAATCCTAAAAGATGGTAACAGTAGGCCCAAGCAATATAAAATAACATTTTACAAAAATTTTCTTGTATTTTTTCTATAAAATTGGTTCACTTGTACCCCAGAATTCCACTGCTAGCCAATATTTGGCATACAGTCTATCTAGGGCAACAGGCATGGATGTTCTCTTTTTCTTTCCATGCACCTAGCATAGGGATTGTCACAGATGCACCAGGAACACATTTAGGTGCTTGAAATGCTGCGTAAGAGGTGTGCCTCTTCACCAACATGCAGCAGTAACCAAGGTAGGGATGTTTCTTGGGGTTAGCTTGGTAGCAGCAGATGGATGCCTGAGTGTACTTGTATGAGTACAGATTCCCCATTGTGTTCTTGACTTCAACTGTGTCTGAAAATTCTTATTTCTTTGACTACCACCAGTATTGTTATGGACCCAATGGTACTGTTCAAGGTAGCAGCTGATTGTATTTATAGTGCTCACCTGTAAACTTAGCTAAAAGCTTGACCTGGTCCATGAATTCCTGGCAGGGGGAACTTAAGTTTACTGCGATAGCTGCATACAGCAGCACCCGACCCAAGGACTGACCCCAATCAATCATCACACAGATGTATCATGTCAAAGAGTTGGTAGGGACAATCAGATGTTATCTTTTGATTGATGCCAGAAATGCACAAAATCTCTTCTGTACTTGATTAGTGTTGACTGATACCTTCTTTGATGACCCAATAGCTATACCACAGAATATGTCAAAGGCCCACTGGTAAGCTGAAACAACTTCACTTGCAGTGAGTACATGACCTGTTTGGTTTGGAGGACATAAAGTGGAGGTGGACTGGGTCACTAGATTCCCTGGAGTCTGGCATGGTGAGGCTTGACCTCTATGCAACATCTGCTTTAATCAGGCAGTCATATAAGTCATTTATAATTAAGCACAGAAAGACAAGTCCTGGAGTTACTGAACAAAAGGCCCTTCTCCAGGTTGAGTGTAACTTGCCTCAATATTCTCTTTCTCTCCAATTCCAGGACCGCCAGCCTCAATTGCTGGACTCAAAATCTCAATTTCTCCTTTCAAAAAAAAATTGAGGACAGATTAGCACTTGTATCCACTGACTCGAACACTACTGTTCCACAGAATCTGTGTTTGTTCCCTAATATTTTTGATCTTATATAAGCATTTGATTTAAGCTGAGCCAGTGTATCTAACCTTCGTTAGATATCCTGTAGAAGTTTGTCAAGTATATTGATATTGGCTATTAATTCACACCTCTAAGATTTGTATGTTCACCTTATTGTACCAATGTTTTTTTTTTTTTTAATTTTTTAAGAGCTTGTTTTACATTCAACATTATGTGTACATTTAGTTTCCCTCCCCATTTACCATGCCCAATCCTAACCCAGTCTCCTCCCCTCCCTGCCCAATAACCTTACCCCTGTGCCCCTCATAGTTATACACTATTTGTTCTGCATTTCCTCAATGTGAATGTTGCCCCTCTGGTGCCCTGTGGTCTACTGCTCTAAGGGATGTATTACCAGAGTATGTGGGTGCATCATCCTGGGTTGAGTGGTCTGCATGTACATCTTGTTAACTATTGCGCTGAGAGCCAGTCCCTGTGAGTGAGTTTTATTTCAGGCATAGAATGTATTCCAGGGCCATAGTATTGGGGTCTCATCAGACTCCATCTGACCAGTTAATTCTGGTCATTATTGAGTTTTTGGATTTTGTTCCACGCTTTTCCTCCCACTCTATCCAGGATCTCCAGATTTGATCCTTTCCTGAGTGGTTGGCAGTGGTAGCCAGGCACCATCCAGTTCTTCTGGTCTCAAGAGCCATCATGTCCTAGGGGTGATTGCTTCCAAATGCCCTTTGTTTTTTTTTGCACTCTTCTTTGTTTCCGATGCTAGGAGACCATTAGCTGCATCTTAGATGGCTGCTTGAAAGTTTTTAAGACACCAGTCACTACTCACCAATGTAGGATGTGGAACATAGCTTTTATGTATTTTGTTGTGCTAATTGAGTCTGGTGTCCTGAGACGGTAGATCTATTGGATCTCTCTCCCATAATGTCTGGATGTCTGTGAGGGATCATTCTTTGTCTTCTATTGTTTCTGTAAAGATTGCAGGTATTTTGTATCACTGGTGTCTGTGTAAGATTAGCCTCAGCTGAATCTATCCTTGGCTTAAGAGTATACTCCTGTTTACTGACCCCCTGCAAAAACAGCAAGGAGGCCACATGTTCTGACCTCCTAGAACCCCACAAGAGGAAGGCAGAATCACCATCGATAGCCCAAGGCCTATTACTGCAGGCCAGACATGCTGCCTCCCTCCAGCCCTTTCACCAACCGTTCCTCCCAAAGCACCCACCACCTCTCTCCTGGGTTCGATAATTCGCTGCAGTGGCCACATAGAACTCACAGATTACGGTGTTTATTAGGGAAGCACCAGGCTACAATTCAAGTTCGGAAAAAAACGCTCAGTCTTTCTCCCAGCCCACCGTCTCTCAGCCAAGTTTCTCACAGTCTCTCCCCCAGCAGTGCATGTCCCTTGGTGTCTTACTCAGCAACGTGTGTCTCAGGAGCTCGTGTCTCTTTCAGTAGCACGTCTTCCTCAACCAGCAGTCAGAGAGAGAGTTCTGCCTCTAGGAGGCCTCCTTTTGAGCCTGGCAGAGTGGCCAAACTAGCCAATCATAGCATCAGAACTCTTAAGTACCTGAGAGCGAGCCTCCCATAACATCACATTGTGCCACGCCCAACAGAAATAACCTAGGTTGATAACATTTACAATCAGGAGCTCCTCAGTTGCTCATTCCACCAGAGTTTACAATGACTTATGGGAAGAAAAGCCAAACTAAGTAATTTACTACACTGCACCCCCATCTGATCCTCTCAGGTGTTTATCTGTAGCCTGGTGTTTAGTGTTAATGGTAATGCAGTATTGTGGACACACTGGTTGGTATTACCATCTGTCATCTATCTCTTATGTGCACAATTAGGTATCCTCCAATTTCCTAATGTTATCATGGTGCTCACAGACCCTTTCCGTATATCCTTTCCCTTACCCACATCAGTGTGTGGGCCCCAACTAGCCCAAAATTAATCCCTCCCCATCCTGGTAACCTACAAAGTGAGTTCCCTTTCCCAAGCAAATCATTGTCTTTTTATAGTAATGGGCTCATAAGTACTTGTCTTTCTGCAACTGACTTATTTCACTCAGCATAGTGTCCTCCAGGTTCATCCACATTGTGAGATGATTCGCGTATCCCTCATTGTTCTTTAATGTAGCATAATATTCCATTATGTGCATGTACCATAATTTGGTTATCCATTCATCTGTTGATGGGCATTTAGGCTGTTTCCATCTCTTTGCTATAGTGATTTGTGCTGCGATGAACACAGGTGTACATAGCAATTCCATTACTAGGAACATATCCTAAAGAGGTAAGAGATAGCACATGAACAGACATATGTACCTAATGTTTTTAATAATTTCAATCTTGCGCTTTCCTTCCTCAGTTTCATATAAATCTTGCTTCTTGCTATTCTTAAAACTGACATTCTATTCTAGTCCCTACAGAACTACCACAATGCTTTCTTTGTTAAAAAAAGAAGCCTGCAAGACACATTTTCTTCTTTGCTTTAATTTCATACCATATAGAATGCAATAAAAAGGGAACAGTAATACTTAATGGATTACAGAATGGATAT
Organism: Orycteropus afer afer; assembly: GCF_000298275.1. Classification (NCBI taxonomy): domain Eukaryota; kingdom Metazoa; phylum Chordata; class Mammalia; order Tubulidentata; family Orycteropodidae; genus Orycteropus; species Orycteropus afer. The sequence continues at coordinate 3,685,291 of NW_006921618.1, read as the reverse complement.
CAGAAGAGACTCTTAAATTTGTTCTTGAATGCTGAATAACAAACCAAAAACTAAACTCATTGCCGTCGAGTTGATCCCGACTCATAGCTATCCCTCCTTGGGTTTCCAAGGCGGTATCTCTATGGAAGTAGATTGCCCTATCTTCCTTCTGAGGAGTGGTTGGTGGGTTTGAACCACCAGCCTTCTAGTTAGCAGTCAAATGCCTTAGGCACTATGCCACCAGAGCTCCTGAATACAGAATAGCTAAAGCAAATGGAAAAAAATGATGAAGTAGAAGAGTTAAAAAGAAGATTGCAAAGGGCAACTTGACAAAGTACAGTAAAATATTATAAGGAAATGTGCAAAGATCTGGAGTTAGAACCTAAAGAGAAGAACATGTTTGGCATTTCTCAAGCTGAAAGAACTGAAGAAAAAATTCAGGCCTCAATTTGAAATACTGAAGAATTCTATGGGCAATACAATGAATGACGCAGGAAGCATCGACAGAAAATGGAAGAAATACAGTGTCAATGTACCAAAAAGAACTGATAAACATTCAACTATTTCAAGAGGTAGCATATGATCAAGATCTGATAGTATTAAAAGAAGAAGTCCAAATTACATGGAAGGCACAAGTGAAAAACAAGACTCTAGGAATTTATGGAATACCAAGTGAGGTGTTTCAATAAACAGATGCAATGCTGGAAGTGCTCCCTTGTCTATGCCAAGAAATTTGGAAGATAGCTACCTGGCCAATTGACTGGGAGAGATCCATATTTCTGGCCTTTCTAAAGAAAGGTGATTTAACAGAATGTGGAAATTATCACAGTATCATTAATATCACAAGTAAGTAAAATTTTGCTGAAGATAATTCAGAAACAGTTGCAGGAGTACAGGCAGGGAACTGCCAGAAGTTAGAGCTGGATTCAGAAAAGGACGTGGAATAAGGGATATTATTGCTGATGTCAGATGGATATTGCTGATGTCAGATGGATCTTGGCTGAAAGCAGAGAATACCAGAAAGATGTTTACTTTTGTTTTATTGGACGCAAAGGCATTCAACTGTGTGAATCACATCAAATTATGGATAACATTGTGAAGATTAGAAATTCCAGAACACTAAATTGTGCTCATGAGGAACTTGGACATACACCAGTCTTTAGAACAGAACAAGGGGATGGATACTGCATGGTTTGGGATCGGGAAGGCTGTATATCCTTTCATCATATTTATTCAATCTGTATGTGAGCAAATTATCTGAGAAGCTGGACTACTGAAGAAGAACATGGCTTCAGGATTGGTGGAAGAGTGATTAATAACCTGTGATATGCAGCTGACACAACCTTGCTTGCTGAAAGCGAGGAAGACTTGAAACACTTATTGATGAAAATCAAAGACTGCAGCCTTCAGTATGGATTACACCTCAACATAAAGAAAACACAAATCCTCATAACTAGACCAATAAGCAACATTATGGTAAGTGTAGAAAAGACTGAAGCTGTCAAGGAATTCTATTTTACTTGAATCTACAATCAACACCCATGGAAGCAGCAGTTAAAAAATCAAAAGATTTTGCAAAACACCTCTTTAAAGTGCAAAAAAGCAAAAGATGTCTCTTTGAGGACTAAGGTGGGTGTGAGATCCAAGCCATGATATTGTCAACTGCCTCATACGCATGTGAAAACTGGACAATGAATAAAGACGGAAGAACCGATGCCTTTTAACTGTTCTTGGTGAATAATATTAAACATATACCATGGACTGCCAGAAGAACGAATAAATCTGTCTTGAAAGAAATATAGCTAGAATGCTACGTACGTGGAAGCGAGGAAGGCGAGACTTTGTGTCCGGTACTTTGTATATGCTATTAGGAGGCGCCAGTCCCTGGAGAAAGTCATCATGCTTGATAGAGGGTCAGTGAAAAAGAGGAAGACTCTTGATGACATGGACTGACGTAGTGCCTGCTCAAACACTGCAAGAATAGTGAGGATGGCGGAGGACCAGGCAGCATTTCCTTCTACTGTACAGTCTCTCTGATCAGAAACGCCTCGTGGGCACCTAACAACATCGACTGGAGGACAACTAGCAATAATAATATTACTGAAGGTATCAAGACATAAGGGATTTGAGCACGAAGGAAATAAGCAGTGATTAAAATAACAGCGAGCGGTGGTGTGAGAAGGAGAAACAGCTTTGTAAACCGTGAGACTTTACAGTATTACTATTACGGGGTAGGAACTAGGAAGACAAACAAGGAGTTGAAATTAGGTTTCGGCTTCTTCTTCTTGTTCTCAGCTCCCTGGGTCCACCATGTTTGTTGATACTTAGTCTACCCTAATGCCCGGACTTGCGAAGTAAAACCAGGCTCCAAACTCACCTTTCAAGTATGCCCCGACCTGATTTACGCGTTCCATTTTCAGGAACGAATTCCAGTGCGCAGACGCAGTGATTAATGCTCTACCGCCTTTACCTTAAGTGTTGCGTCCCGCGCAGGCGTGGTTCCTCCGACCCGCCCTGGCACCCCGGGGAAAAGAGATCCCTGCGCGTCGCGTTTGGGCCGGCGACTGCGTCGCGTTGTCTGACGCAACCCATTACGTCACTTCCGCCCACTCCCGGGAGGCGGAGCTGAACCGGTGGCAAGCCCCCGGAGGGAGCCGCAGTAGTACGACGAAAGATGGCGACGAGTGGCGGCGAAGAGGCGACCGAGGCGGCGGCAGCGGCGCCGACACTCGGGGCCCCGGCAGATGGGGCTGACTCGACCCCGGGCTGGGAAGTGGCAGTGCGGCCTCTGCTGTCCGCGTCCTACTCCGCCTTCGAGATGAAGGAGTTGCCGCAGCTGGTGGCCTCAGTCATCGAGAGGTACCGGGCGGCGTCCCCGACGGGGCGGTCGCAGGGTGGGGGAGGGGAAGTCGTGTCAGATCGTGTAGATTTGCTTCCCGGGCTGCCTCCTGCCTTTCGGGGGACTCCTCAGCCACAGCTAAGTGACTCACCGACCCTGAGACACGAAGGCTTGTCTGAGATCGTCTACCACACCCTGTAAATCATCGGTGCCTCAGTTTCCCCTCTCGAGCAAAAGTTTTGAGGATAGTGTCTTGGAAGGGCGTGGCCGGACACATTTGTGAGTGACTTCGAGATCTTTGAAATGCGCTATAATGGGAACGTCCCCGGGACTGCCCCCTGTCTTAAGGTCAGGGCGTTGATGAGTTTGCATTTCTGGCTCTCGCTGATCCCCTCTCCGCCCAGCCAGAGCAGAGGCCGGAGCCGAGCCGGGGGTTTTAAATTGGATACCTACACATAATTTAATAACGGTCTTTCTGTGATGTATATTCGCTGGCGGCACGTGCTGTTTCTATGGCTCAAGCCACTAGTTAGTTACCAATGATGACTTTCTTTTTACGATGCACTTACTATATACATTTCTACAGTAACGGTCTTTGATTAAAAACGTTTTCATGTGGTAGTCTGAGAAATCATTATTTTCCCAAAGAAAGATTTATTCTTCTCTCTCCTTTCAATGAAGTAACTCCAGAATCTTTTACAAACGAAGTTGTTGTTCTGCTGTTATTTGGATTTTTCTTTTTGTAGAGAGTTTCTTAGATTGTGAGAATTGGATGCAAAAGTGGTGATACCAGAGTACCTTTCTGTTGCTGACATTCTCTGGTCAGAGCAGCCTTTCGTTAATTTAGTGACAGACTTGTGTTCTTAAAACCAGTCTCACTTTCATTATTCTAGCCAAACGTTTTTTGAGCAACTCCCTGCATTTTCTCAGTGGGTCATTTTAGCTTCACTGGTCTACCTAGATTATCCAGAAGGTTAGACATTGGTATTTGTTACTTAAGGGAGACCCATGGGCTGACATTGTTTATTATTGTGCTTTGTTAGTTTTTTTATGCTTTGGATGCAGAGCGTTTTTTTGGTTTGTTTTTATTTTAATAATAAAGTGATGATTGGATTTGATATCTTCACAGTTAACTTTCAGATGGATTTTCCTATATAATCATTAAGCCAAGACCATTTTGAATATGTAAACAAGTGTCAAAGATATTGCCCTCAAATTATGTAGCTTTTTTTTTTTTAATTTTAAGCATTTGGATTAGTGGTATTTTTTTCTGAATTATACTGATCATGTTACTTAAAATCAAGAATGTTCACTCCTTTTAGAACATTTGCTTTTATGAACATGAACTGAGAAGATAATAAAGTCATTTGTTGACATCCTGCCATACATCCTTTATTCTGGGTCCATGCATTTTAAATTACATCGATTAAGCAACCTGTGCAAAGAGCCAAAACCGAATACACCAAACTAGCTTTGAATTTTGCAGTATAAGTGTTAGTGGCCCCTCATGCATCCTATATTAACTGAGATAAGCAAGAGTTGCCTGTGCTCATAGATACTTGTTATATCTCTCTTCATGGTTTACAAAGGAAGTCCAATCTGATGGATGTTTAGTAACACAAACTTTAATTGGAAGGCAAGATCCCATGAAATCTTTTTTTTTTTTTTTTTTCCTGTGGCTCACCTAAATTTGAAAGTCTGCTCATGTGTCTTTTTTAGGCTCTATGAGAAGAGTTTGACCTTAAGAAGAAAAAAAATCCAAAGAAAAAATGTAAAAGTTCTGTACAGCTAAAACAACTGAAAATATCAAGAAGTCAGCAAATGTTTTTCTGTAAAGGGCCCAAGCAACCCTACTGCTGTTGAGTCAATTCAGACTTATAGTGACCCTGTTGTTGTTGTTATGTGCCATAGGGTTGGCCCCCCGACTCATAGCAACCCCCTCCTTGGGTTTCCGAGGCAGTATCACTACGGAAGTAGGATTGCTCAACCTTCCTTCCGAGGAGTGGCTGGTGGGTTTGAACCGCCAGCCGTCTGGTTAGCAGGCAAGTGTCTTAGCCACTATGCTACCAGAGCTCCCACTGTAGGGCAGAGTAAAACTGGCCTGAAGGGTTTTCAAGGCTGTAAATCTTTAAAGAAGTAGACTGACACATCTTTCTCTTCAGAGCTGCTGGTGGGTTCAGATCACCAACCTTTCGTTTGTAGCCCAGCGTTTAACCACTGCATCACCAGGGTTCGTTGTAAAGGGCCAGATAGTAAATATTTTTGAGCCATATGGTCTCTTTGTGGGAGCTCTGGTGGCATAGTGCCTAAGGCATTTGACTGCTGACCAGAAGCCTGACGGTTCAAACCCACCAGCCACTCCTTGGGAGGAAGATTGGGCAATATACTTCCGTAGAGATACCACCTCTGGGTCGATATGAGTTGAATTGACTAGACATCAGTGAGTTAGGTTTTTCGTTGGTCTATTTGAGCTCTACCATTGTAGGGCAAAAGCAGCCATATGCTATACATAAATGAATGGGTGTGGCTGTGTTCCAAAATGTTTTTATGGATGCTGAAATGTAAATTTCATATACTATTTACATGTCATGAAATATTTTATTTTTTAATCATTGAAAATGTAAAACCATTCTTAGATGTGGACAGTAAAATACAGAGCTTAGTTTGTCAATTCTAGATTTTAGCACAACAGTTAGTACCCTGCTTTCTATATTCTTTCTCTCAAAAGTTTTATTTATTTGCCTTTCAGAAAGAAATAAGGGTCTCAGAGTTGTGGAAACACTGCTTGAATAGTGAGTTATGACCACCAATTATGGCACTAGATTGAAGCCAACAGATGCTGACGTGGGCTTTGTTTTATAGCTAATCAAAAATTTAGGTGCCCAGGCTGCTATGTCAGTTTTATGGTTACCACTCCCATTTTCTGCAGTTCCTGTTTTGTTTTTATTTTCCTCTGTTGTTGCACCTGCCATGTTTTCTTCCTTGTCTCCAGGGACCCTCTGTTTTTTTTTTCTGTTTCAGTCTCTTAGTCTCTGCTTATCCAACTTGGACATTCCAGCTCCTACCTCCTATCTGGCAGCCTGGAGGCATTGGATTAGTCTCTTTAGACTCCTGGGGATGATGACACATGCATTTTCATGCTTTTATAGATGGAATCGGGAGCTTTGGTAGTGTAGTGCCTAAAGCATTTGACTGCTAACCAGAAGGCTGGTGGTTCAAACCCACCAGCCACTCCTCGGAAGGAAGATTAGGCGATCTACTTCCGTAGTGATACTGCCTTGGAAACCCAAGGAGGGGTCGCAGTGAGTCGGATCTGACTCCATGGCAGTGAGTTTGGTATAGATGAAGTTGACCTTTAGGTTTGAAGAAAAGGTAGATAAAAAAATTCCTCTGTATTGACTCTGTTAAATTTGGCTTTGTAACCAAATTATTTGTGATAAATTGATAATGGTTAAATTGGTAAGCATAGTCTCAAAAAGCGTCATTAGATTTTTTTTAAAGAAAAAGCAATCTGAGTTTTCTTAAAGAGAAGTCATTTTCATTTCCACTGTCGTTAGCATGTCTTTTGGTAGTAAAGACTGAAGTTCTTTTAAACACCATTACTTTTCTAGACCAGAAGTGGAGCTAGACCCAGTTCACTCAAGCACATGCCATATGTGAAGTAAATTAATATAATTGCTAAATACTGCTTTCAGTTTTAAGACAATATCAAATAAAGAATTATTTTCTTAACTTTGTACAAGATTTGCTGGTGAGCATGGTTGTCATTGAACAATTTCATTGTCTCTTTATAGATTTTTCTTTTTTTAAAAGCTCCCTTTTCCTAAGCCAGTTCTTCCTGGGCTGCCCTGGCCTCCTTAGTGATAAGCCTCTTTGACAGTCTCTGCCTTCCAGGTATTTGATAGAATTTAGGCCGAGAGACCTACTTGGCAAGGCTGTCACAACATCTCCATTAAATAATACACAGTCATTTCCCAGAAGTTTTTCAAAGAAGAAAGGGAAGCACTGTTGCTGTGATCTTTTAAGCTTGTATGCTGTAGTTTTAAGTTGGTGATTGACCTACAGAAAAAGAGCCCTTCACCCAAAACTCAAACCCAAACTCAGTGCCATTGAGTTCTGACTCATAGCAACTCTATGGGAACAGAGTAAAACTGTTCCATAGTGTTTCCAAGTGTGTAGATCTTTACGGAAGCAGACTGCTACATCTTTCTCCCATGGAGCAGCTGGTGGATTTGAACCCTGTGCCACCAGAGCTCCTTTCACCACAAAAAGATAGACTATAATTGTGAGATTAATCCTGGGACTACTTAGTGTTTCCATATCTCAGTATCATATTCACCATAGGTTTGTCAGGAGTGTGAAGGCCATATCAGAAAGCTTTCAGCTCTTTGGTTAACATGTGTTAGATAACCACTCTGTGGCACAAAGACATACAATAATATTTCTTAAAATGAATAAGCATAATTGTAAGCATCGTGAAAGAAATAAACACAATGGATTCTGTACTTGGGAGTTTATAAATTTGATGAGCAGAAAGGGCTTTGTGGACTTTACACAGTTTACAAAGATTTGAATAGTGTTACCTAAGGGTGAAGGGACGTGAATCCTTAGCCTTTTATTTTGCTCTCTGCTCAAATATGCACCTCTTCCTAAAAAAACTCCATGTTTCCAGGCTCCGACCAGTTCTTTTATACTTAGATGACAAATGGGGTTTCTCTAACCTGACTGGTGCTTTTCTTTTTGTACCCTGCAGTGCATGTATTTAATATGCAGTATAAAAGCTTCTGATTCCTTGTCTTTCAGCAGTGTTTCAGGCTTGGTGGTGTTATTGTTATAAAGTTTGTTGGAAGAATCAAGTGTTTTAGGAAAATAATTTTACCATCAAGAAGAGAGAGAGGCTTTTATTGTTAAGTCTCCTTGTTTTTCTTCTTCTGTATTATATTTGCCATAGTTGCTTCATGCATTTTCTTCCTACCCTAACTTCCTCCCTTTTGTTCCATTTTTCATTTCTTTTCCTCCTTTCATGGCTGTCAGATCCTTGGAGAATGAGGGTAGGGTTAAGTGTGCAACACATCTTTACTTGGTGACTCACGCACACTTGCTTCTTTAAAATCAAGAGAGAGTACATTGCCCTTTTGGCCACACACATGTCCATTATTTCTCTGCTCCTTCCTTCAAGTATTTTTAAACTCACTCTCTCACTAATTTATCCTTAATTACCTAAGCAAATCATAAGGCATAGTTCAAGACTGCTCCATTTTTTTTTTCTGTGCCATTGTCCATCTTTGCTCAGAGTACATTCTTCTTCTTTTCTTTTATTGCAATAAGGCAGTTGTGTATTTCTAGGACAGGAAGTAGGGTACCTTAAATAACAACGTGGTAACATTGAACCAGGCAATTAAATGAGTTTACTCCTGTGTTTTAAATCTATTTCATGATTAGAATGAGAATGAAAGCAGCAGGATAAGTTTCTCTTTTGAATGAGCGATTTTCCTCTTAGTTTTGGTAAATCAGTTTAACTCAGAAAAGTGGTGGTAAGCAGCTCTGACCCTTTGGAATAAAGCAGGGAAGATAAATAACTCAGTTAAAGTACATGAAATTGCAAAGTGGGAAAACCTGAGAACAAGTAAAGTACATGAGAACAAGCAAGGGAATTTGGTAGGGAATTTTTGATGAATGTGTTATGAGCCTGTCAAATGTGATGGTCACTAGAAACTTAAATGCTTCTTGATGTTTAAAGGTTTTTGTTTTTCCTTTTTTAACTGTCCTGACAAATAGAGACAGATGAGCCTTGCTGGGCAGGAAGATCTTTGTACATCATAGGTGCTCTGTTAATATTTTTTTCTTGGTGAAGAAGAGTCCAAGATAAGAGACTAATCTTTGATAACTACTCATTTATCCTTGACTAATAGCCACTGCTCGGAAGGAAGATGGGGCAATCTACTTCCGTAGTGATACTGCCTCGGAAATCCAAGGAGGGGTTGCTATGAGTTGGGTCTGACTCGACGGCACATACCAACAACAACAACAAGTCTCCAAATAGCAAATCCTTAAATGTTGTTTGAGGTTATTCATCACTCACATTGGCACCTTTGGAAGTGACTTGTCTATGACTCCTGTGTTGATTTGGCAAGTGATAGATAGTCTTGCCTGGAGGAGCTCTAGTGGTGCAGTGGCTAAAGCATTTGGCTGCTAACCAGAAGTTTGGCAGTTTGAACACACCAGCCTTTCTGTGGGAGAAAGATGAGGTAGTCTGTTTCTGTAAAGATTTACAGTCTTGGAAACCTCATGGGGCAGTTCTAGTCTGTCCTGTAGGCTTACTAGGAGTCGGAGTCAACTCAGTGGCAGTGGATTTGGTTCTTTGGTTTAGTCTTGCCTGCAGTGAATTAGAGTCCTGACTCTGTTTACATTTTCCTCCCTCGGTTGTTATTTCTTGTTGGAGAATTAACTCACTAAAGAAACTATTTAGCACAAATCTCTCTGCTCTGTCCATTTAGTAAGATACATTTTGGTCTTGTCTTTTCTTTCTTGTTTCATGGATTCAAGATTAGTATCTGATTTGATAGAACAGTATAAATGTATCCAGACTAGGCTTAGTTGGGTTGAAGATTTTCACACAAGAGGACTAAAGAGAGATGATTAAAATCACTGAATCCTTTGTAATCTAGCTGTATACCTAAATGGGGGGAAGAATGATAGTACCTGGTAAATTTTGGTTTTCTGCACTGATTAGATTTCTTCAAAAGGTTAAGGCTGTTCAAACCTACCTAGTGGTATCTGAGAAATAAGGCCTGGCAATTTGCTTTGAAAGGGTAATAGCTTTGAAAATACTCTGGAGCAGTTCTACTCTGCTCTCATGGGGTTGCTGTAACTCAGCCAACTCATCGGCAACAACAAAAGCAACGCGATTTCTTAAGGACCTTGACTTTTTTTTTTTGCCTTGGGCAAGTCTGCTGCAAAAGACCTCTTTATTTTATTTTTTATTGTGACTTGGGTGAAAGGACCTTGACCTTTGATTTGTTTAAAGTTACTGCATTATGGACTAGCCTTGTTTGGTCTTCAGGATGGATTGCTAATCTATAGTCTCAATAATTTATGAGTACTCTGGTCTACTCCTTTTTGGACATCACCAGGCATTGTTAGCTTTTGGTCTTTGCCAGTCAGTAACTGGCAAAGTATAGGACAAAATGGTATCCTGTTACGTTTTTAGTTACATTTTTAAAATTCTAATTGAGTTTGAAAATACATCCTGTTTACTAGCCTCTGCCATTTACTAAAACTGGTACCTTGAACAAGGTACTTAGTTTTCATTCTCTTAAATTTCACTTTCCCAATTTTGAATACAGAAATGATGGTAGTACATACTAGGTAGGATTGTTATAAGGATTAAATAAGATAGTGCCTGTAAAGTAGGTATCCAACATATAGAAAACACTCAGTGAATGTTTGCTGAATTATTGTGTTTGCAGTGAATCAGAAATCCTGCACCACGAGAAGCAGTATGAGCCATTCTACTCATCTTTTGTTGCACTTTCCACACATTATATTACAACAGTTTGCAGCCTCAGTAAGTATTCCACTCTTGTCACTGCGTTCTGAGGGCTTGTGAATAGGGGGATTGTTTATCTTCTTGTTAGGTTGTCTGAACAAGTTGTTAATGAAGTCAGTGCTTTAGCACTCAACTATGATGAGGCTCCAATAGCTACTCTTCCCTAGGCCACCCAAGTGGGGTTTAAAAACTACTGGGCTTGGACACTGACTTCATAACCCATTAAGCCAACCTCCCTTACTCTTAATCAAACACCTTTTATTTTAGATTTCACGTGTGTAATTGTTAGTGTGTTAACACTTAGGCGATGGGGATTAATGCTGACCTCTGGGTTAGCAGCCACTAACCATGATTCTAGTTCTTTTTTAGTTTTGGTGAAAAAGTGAATTTTCCTTTTGTGGGAATTTCAACTTCAATTCCCCATTTTCTTAACTTTTACCTAAAAAGTGACCAAACCCTTATTTTACCCTTTTTTTAATTTTTTTTTTAAATTTTACATTTTCATCTTATTTTTTTAATCTAACAAATAGTCCTGAAGAATTTTGTTTACTTACTTGAATAATTTGCTAAGCAAGTGAACTGAAAGGAAACTATGGAGTTGAATAATCTTTCAGTGTCTATTGCTGTTTATTATTGATGCTGATACTGGTGGAAGAATCACTTTTAGCTTGAAGACACTTTGTGTAGGAAATTCCTTGTGAAAAGGCATTTAGAACTTAAGGGGAAGGAGATCTAGTGTCATCTGTGCTTAAGAGCGTAAAGTCTAGAGTCAGACTTCCTGGATTTGAATCTAGCAGGGTGACTTTTCAGCAAGTCATTTAACCACTCTGGGCTTTAGTTTCCTCATCTGTTAAAAAAGGAGGGGTAAAGGGAATAATAATAGTAGCCACCTCATAGAATTGGTTTAGGGATTAAATAAGTTAATATATTTGAAGTACTTGGCACATAATAAGTATGATGTAGTATTTGCTGTTATTATAATTGTCTTAATTTTGAGTAAATGTAAATGATCTATAATAAATTGATGGCTATCAGTGCTAGGATGCCTTTGTTTGCCTCTTAGGACCTTGATTATGAATAAACTTGGATTATTATCATGGAATAATATTGGGAATGTTTGCCATATGGAACCCAATACTTGCTTTGCTTGATTTAGTAACTATGATGCTGAAGTAAGTTATAGCAATCTGAAGTGAAGTTTATTACTTTTTCAGTTCCCCGGAACCAACTGCAGTCAGTGGCAGCAGCTTGTAAAGTCCTAATTGAGTTTTCTCTTTTACGCCTGGAGAATCCAGATGAGGCTTGTGCTGTGTCCCAGGTGAGAGTGATGGGCCCATTTCTGGCGCTTACTTTGAGGTAAAATTATGACAAGGGAATTGATGGTGAAGGGATGGTGTAGAGCAGGGGTCAGCTAACTTTTTCCGTCTTAGGCCAGAAAGTAAATACTATGGGCCCTATGTCTCTGTTACAACTACTCAACTTTACCTATGTAGTGTGGAAGCAGCCATAGACAATACGTAAATGAGTGACCATGGCTGTGTTCTAGTAAACTTTATTTACAAAAGCAAATGGTGGGGGCTGTAGTTTGTTGATCGCCACGTCAATGGCTGCAGAGACTCTATCAAGGATTGTAAATCTATGTGCCTACAGGGACCACACTGGTAACATAAAATGAGTGAAGTGTGCTAGTTGAGAGAGTGCATGCCGCATCTAAAGGGGTCAGTCAACTGCTGTTTGGCTCCTGCTGATTTTTGCCATGTAGGAATGAAGGTCAAGTTGCTATAGCTTGTGAATTATTGAAAGAGGAAAGAAATCTGGATTTGTAAGTGAAATCTTCTGTTTTTTAAAAGTGAGTCACTACTTCAAATTTAAAAAAATACAAGAAAAAAATAAAATAGATCTGTAAGCCAGATAAGGTCTGAAGACCATTAGCTTGCATGCTCTGCTGTAGTGTTTTTTCCCAATTTGTAGCTTTTGATATAAATCTCAATTTGGCCCCATGCCAGTTAGAATTCCCAAAAGAGTAAGATCTTCTGAGTGACATATTTGAGTCCCCCCTCCTCCCTCCCAGAAACACCTGATTCTCCTGATCAAAGGCCTATGCACTGGCTGCAGCAGACTCGACAGAACTGAAATCATCACATTCACAGCAATGATGAAATCTGCCAAGCTGCCACAAACAGTGAAGACACTTTCAGATGGTGGGTGTTCTTTTGACAGGTGTGGTTGCTTGGCCACTCCTATGATTAGCTTTTTCTATTTTGCCTTCTAGCAGTACCTTCTTCATCCCTTTTTTGCCTTTGTGTTTTTATAGTGGAAGATCAAAAAGATCTGGCCTCTCCAGTAAGCCCCGAACTGAGGCAGAAAGAAGTACAGATGAATTTTTTGAATCAGCTGACCTCAGTTTTCAACCCTAGAACTGTAACATCACCACCCGTCAGCCCACAGGCTCTGGTGAGTTACTGAGCCAATTGCGAAGGCCCGTGTTCGCGTCTCAGTGGTATTGATTGAGATAATAACACTAGAAAAAATAAGTAATAAACACATGGTCTCAAACACCTTACTATTGTGAAGATGGCATAGGGCCAGGCAACATTTTGTTCTGATGTACATAGGATCGCTATGAATTGGAACCAAGTCAATGGCACCTGACAACAACATTTGTGATATATAAAATGACATATATTCCTATGATAGAAAAAAAAAAATAGAAGAATACAAAACAAAAAAAGTGTAAAACTCAACTCTGACTCCTTTCCACAGTGATTATTAACATGTTGATGGCCCTTCTTCTGGGCATTTCTTTATATAAATAAACAACTATAAAGAACATATACAGTTCTCTGTAAAAGGGATTGCTCTATACTTGCTGAAGTATGTATTTTTATAAGTTATATATTTTCCCTTCCCCTTAGGAAAATAACCTGTATTTTTCCCAGCATTCATGGGAATTTTCCCAGTGTTGATTGGGGATTCTGAAGAGTATTTATGGAACATTTTAGTTTCCTAGCACTGTTGTTAACAGAAATACCAGCAGAAATTTATTTCCTCACAGTTTAGAAGGCGAGAAGTCTGAGTTCAGGGCACCAGCTCTAGGGGAAAGCTACTTCTGTCAGCTCTGGGGGAAGATCTTAATCTCTCAGCATCTGTAGTGCCAGCTTTCCTCAGTTTCTTGATTATTTTCACATGGCATCTACCTTCTCTGTTTGTGCTTATATAATTCTGTTTATGCTGCTCTTTATATCACTCAAGGAGACCTAGTGGCACAGTGGTTAAAGCACTCAACTGTTAACTGACAGGTCAGTGGTTTGAACTTACTAACCACTCTGTAGGAGAAAGATGTGACAGTCTACTTCTGTAAAGATTTACAGCCTTGGAAACCGTATGGGGTTGTTCTGCTTTGTCCTATGAGTTGCAGTGAGTTGGAATTGACTGGATAGCAGTGGGTTGGGTTTGGGTTATATCACTCAGAAGTTGCTAGGTTTAGGATACATCCTACACTCACGGCCTCATTAACACAACAAGGAAAACTATTCTCCAGTAGGATTACATCCACAGGTTCTAGGGCTTAGGATTTCAACACTTACTTTTGAAGGACACACACCACACAGTTCAACCTGTAATGTGGCACTACATTGGACAGTGGGTTTTGGCTCTGAGCTCCAGGGCAGCAGGAGCGAACAGACGGTAGCTATCTTGATATCTTTCATATCATTGTTTCTTCAGGCGGAAGGAGAAAGTGATGAGCAGTCATCCACAGATCAAGCCTCTGCTGTTAAAACAAAGAATGTGTTCATAGCTCAGAATGTGGCTAGTCTTCAAGAACTTGGTGAGACTTCATTTATTGTCATGAAACTGATTATTGTGCTTACGAAAATTCTTTATGTGTGCTGCTTCTATGTGGAGAAGAATAAAGCTATAGAGGCCTGTTTGGTTTCTCATTAATTCAGGTGGCTCAGAGAAGCTGCTACGTGTGTGTTTGAACCTGCCATATTTCCTACGCTACATCAATCGGTTTCAAGATGCAGTGTTGGCCAATTCTTTCTTCATCATGCCTGCAACAGTAGCAGATGCCACTGCTGTTCGTAACGGGTAAGGTGCTCCCAAGATATATAAGCTTTACATTCTAAGAGATACAACTGGTTAGTTTTTATGACATGCTGACTTTCTTTAACTACCAGATTGTAGAAACAAGTGATTCTGTGAGATAATTTTACTAATCTTCCCTGGTATGTTCAGTTTCCATTCACTAGTGATTGATGTAACTATGGCATTGGATACCCTTTCTCTACCTGTGTTGGAACCTCTCAATCCTTCTCGTCTACAAGATGTGACAGTCCTCAGCCTAAGTTGTCTGTATGCAGGTAAGAGGTTATTGTGCTTGGTCTCATGCCCAGTTATATTGTCTGGAAGCCATAAGAGTCCTTCTGGGTACTCTATTCTCTTCTCCTTTACTTGGTCTATTGGCCTGAGGATTATCTAGTATCTAATCCAGGTGAAGTAGGCCTCAGTAGAAGTCTTTATAAATTGTCCTATGGTCCAACTGTTGGCATTGTATTATATGTACACTTGATTTTCTAGTATGTACCCTTGTTAAGGGTTTGCTATGTGCAAGGCGAAATGCCAGTACTGTTGAGATACTGAGATGAACAACATGTAGTCCTTGCCCTCAGGGAGCCTATAAATGGGCGATGGAGAATAGACAGGGCTACATCCAAAACCCTGCCGTGTAGTTGATTCCGACTCCTAGTGCCCCTGTTAGAGCATAGAACTGCCCCATAGGACTTGCAAGACTGTAAATCTTTACAGAAGCACACCACTGCATCTTTCACCCTTGGAGTGGCTGGTGGGTTTAAACCACTGACCTTTTGGTCAGGCAACCAATGCTTTAACCACAGTGCCACCGGAGCTCCTTAGGGCTGCATCAAATCCAAACCAGACTCACTGCTGTCGAGTTAGATCTGACTCCTAGCAACCCCTCCTTAGGTTTCTGAGGGGGTATCACTAGGGAAGTAGATTGCCCAACCTTCCTTCTGAGGAGTGGCTGGTAGGTTTGAACAGTACAATATAAAACAGATGATAAAGGCAATAAGAAAAGAATATTCTGTACACACAAAGAGAGGAGAGATTGAGTTTCTCTGTGGGAACAGATTTGAAGAATGCTTTATGGAACAGGTGCACCTATTCATTTTGAAAAATAAGACTCCCACAAAGGCCTCTTTCATCCCATTGGCCGTGCTGTCTTGGAAGTGGGGCTTGGGATCTGGTTTTTAGTCTCTCTTAAGTTATTGCCATAGTAACTTTATAATCTAAATCGGTGATCCTTGATTTTATATTCCAAGACATACCTTAGGCTTGGTATATCTTAGAAGGTATAGCAATTTCAGAAGTTTACTTGGTTCTGCAAGTGAAGGTTTGGACATGCAGTCTTAGAAACCTGACCTTGGGAGCACTAAGAAATTGTTGATGTTGAGTCACCTCCACACATTCTCCTGAACAGCTTTATTTTGCACATCTGTGGGCAAATAGTAATATAAAGACAGCTTTGCTCTTAAGGATCTTAGAATCTTTTAGAGAATATTAATAACTTTTATATGTAAAAGAACATGAATGAGAGGTGAGAACAAAGTGCTATGGAAGGTTAGAGGAGGCAGAACTTCCTTTCACTTGAGAAGTCATGAAGGAGTTCTCTTGTACAGCAGGTAGGATTTCAGCTTGAGTATACTACACAGGAAAAAACAGGACCAAAAGTATCCTAGTTTGGGGGCACATACTGCAAAAGTGTGTTTATTTAAGTCTCTATTTGAGTGTTGCATAGCTGGAAAGAAAGAGCAGGGCCAAATCACAGAGGGCTTAGAAATAGGGGCTAAGATTGGACCATATTCTGTAGACAGTAGAGACCATTGTAAATTTTGAAGTGTGGTATGATCAGAGCTGTATTTTAGGAAAACCATTCATGTGTGCTGCCTGCACTAGAAGATCGGTAAGACTAGAAAGCAATGGGTGCATATGAGAATGTGCCCTTGCCAAGCCAGTCTCCAACATTAGATTCCTGGTGCTCTGCATTTAGTTTTTTAGGGGAAGTCTCTCTCTATCTACGCTGGGGAAAAATCCTTGTCTCAGCTTCTTCAGCGTTCTTCTTGGTGATCCTTGGAGATCCTTCACATGGCATCTGTCTTTACTTCATTTGTGTTTGCTTCTGTGCTTAAGACATCATATACTCACATGAACTCGTTGACATAGCAGAGAAAACCCTATACTGAATGGAATTGCATCTATAGGTATAGGGGTTAGGATTCTAACACGTATTTTTTGGGTGATACAGTTCAGTCCATGAGAGGATATTTTTCACTATCTGAAAGTTTTTCACTGTATTTTTTTATTACTTAAAAAATGAATATACTTCATTTTTTTAAAGCAGTTTTAGATTTACAGAAAAATTGAGCAGATACTATATAGAGTTCCTATAATCACCTCTTTCCCCCTAGTTTCCCCTATCATGAACATCTTGCATTAGTGTGGTACGTTTGTTACCGTTAACAAGTTAGTATCGATACCTTGTTATTAATGAAAACCCATAGTTACATTAAGATTCACTTTGTGTTGTACATGTTTATGGGATACATAATGTCATGCATTCATGGTTACTGTAGCATACAGAAGAGTTTCAGCACCTGTAAAACCTCTGTGCTTCATGTATTTATCACTCACCCCTATTTTGAACCCCTGGCAACCAATGATCATTTTACTGTTTTTGTAGTTCTACCTTTTCCTGAATGTTACATAGTTCAAATCGTATAGTATGATTTAAGGTTCTTCCAAGTATTTTCATTGCTTGATAGCATATTTCTTTTTATTGATGAATAATATTCCATTGTATAGATGTACCAGTTTGTTTATCATTTCACCAGTTGAAGGACATCTTGGTTGCTTGCAGTCTTTGGCAATTATGAATAAAGCTGCCATAAACATTTGTGTGCAGGTTTTTGCATGGACATGTTCTAAAATCGTTTGGATAATGCCTATATGGAGTGTACGCTCAGCCATCAAACACTGGAATTGGTTTTGGTGGGAGTCCCCATGAGCAGAATTGGAATGTGTGCATCTTCTTTCTCAGGTGTGAGTGTGGCAACCTGCATGGCCATTCTTCACGTGGGTAGTACCCAGCAAGTACGGACAGGGTCCACCAGTTCCAAAGAAGAAGACTATGAAAGTGATGCGGCTACTATTGTCCAGAAATGTGTAAGCTAAACATCTGGGAGCCCTAAGTTTTCAAATAAGGGAACATGGCCAGTTTTACTTTCTTCTTTGATAGAGAAAGGATTTAGAGTAATTTCTACACTCCTTCCCTTTGAGTAGTAGATCTGAGAGGTAGGCATTCAGCTTGTTGATTTGTTGGATTGGCTTGAATAAATACTTTCTCTGTTGGCTTTGCAGATAACACTATAATTTTCTGTTTGCCTTGGACCTTGTGAAAGATTATTTATTCATTCTACAAATATTTTTGAGGTCTTCCTGTATGTCAGTGTATTTTTAGTGGAGACATACAGTAAACAAAATAATTTCAGGTAGTGATAAGTACATGGCAAAAAATAAGTGTGAAAGAAAGTGTGGGTCTGGCATTGGGTAGAGGGATTGGGTAGAGGGAAAGCCTCTCTGAGAAGGGGACGTTTGAGCTGAATAAAGAGAGGGAGTCATCTCCACGTGAAGATCAAAGGAAAGTATGATGGAATTGTATCATTGAAAATTAACCTGAGAGTATTAAACTCCTTTAAATAAAATTAATTTGGGTAGGATATAGCACTTAGAATGTAATATATGAACTTGCTCAGATTTTTGTGCTTGATATTGGACAGCTTGAAATCTATGACATGATTGGACAAGCAATCAGCAATTCCCGCCGGGCTGGTGGTGAGGTAAGAAGCAGTTTCTGCTGTGCTCATGTCTTGCAGTCTAGGAGATGTGATTACCTCTATATTTAGGTTTTTATTTTGTGCTTTTTATAACAGCACTATCAGAACTTCCAACTGCTGGGTGCCTGGTGTTTGTTAAATAGTCTTTTCCTCATACTGAACCTCAGTCCTACTGCCTTGGCTGATAAGGGGAAGGAGAAAGATCCATTGGCTGCACTCCGAGTCAGAGACATCCTTTCTCGGACAAAAGAGGGAGTGGGCTCTCCTAAACTCGGGCCTGGAAAAGGGTATGTGTCTACTTAATTGCTTCCCATGTTGCTTGTTTTCCTCTGACATTTTATATTGGTGAGGAGCTTTGTTGTTGTTATTTGCCATCGAGTCAGCCCCGACTCCTAGTGACCCCTCCTTGGGTTTCCGAGACAGTTATCACCACGGAAGTAGGATTGTTCAACCTTCCTTCCGAGGAGTGGCTGGTGGGTTTGAACCGCCAGCCTCCTGGTTAGCAGTCAAGTGCTTTAGGCACTATGCTACCAGAGCACCTTACAAAAGAGGGAGTGGGCTCTCCTAAACTCGGGCCTGGAGGTAGTGTAACTTATTACCTCCAAATTAATAGAAAAATTTACTTCCTTACCTGATTTGAAGGAGCCCTGGTGGTACAATGGTTAAGAGCCCAGCTGCTAACAGAAAAGTTGATGGTTTGAACCCACCCAGGGGCTCTGCAGGAGAAGGACCTGATGATTTGCTTCCATAAAGATTACAGCCAAGAAAGCTCTTATGGGGCAGTTCCACTCCATCACATGGGGTTGCTGTGAGTCGAAAACCAACTTGACGACACCTAACAACAATATACCTGGTTCGAATTTAAAAACTAAGGTGATAATCATGATGATTGTAGCTATGTACTTTGGATATAAGTCACTCATTCTCTGATTTTTTTTTTTTTGTTTGTTTCCTTATCTGTTGTAAGGTAGAGAAAATATCCATGTAATGTTTCAATTTTAGCATTTTTTGTCAGTTTCATGTCAGGAAGGAATGATTTTGTTTTGTAAAATGGGCTTGTTTGACTTGGAGTTAAATGTTCCCTTGCATTTTTAACTTGGAAAGTGGGAATACTTTTTTGTAAAAAATTTTTTTATTGTGATTTGGGTGCAAATTTATAAGCAGGTTCGTTTTACTCTCAACAGTTCGTGTACATTTGGTTTCATGGCCTTGATTACAATCCCCAACCATAAAAAGCTTTCCACCCTGTGCCTACCTCTTCCCTGTGCCCTTCTTATCTGTGCATTCCTAACTGTCCACCTTCCTTCTAGACAAATGCTGCCCTTTTGATTTCTCATGGTAGATTGATCTAATTGGTGCATCTCCTTATCGTAGGTGGGTACATCTCGCTAGGATAGGTGTTCCGCTTATAGGTCTTTCTACTGTTTGTCTGAGAGCTAATTGATGGAAGTGGGTCCAGTTCCAGGCCTGAAGGATAATAGAGGGCCATAGTCTGGGGGTTTCCATCAGTCTCTGTCTGACCAGTAATTCTGGTCATTTTTGTGTTTTTGAATTTTGTTCTGTGTTTTCTCTTCTGCACTGTCCAGGACCTCCAATTTTGATCCCTTTCAGAGTAATTGGTATTGGAAGCTGGTGTCATCTACTTCTTCTGGTCTCAGGGTTGTGAAGGCTGAGGTCCCCATGGTCATATCCTTGGACTAATTGTTTCCAAATGACTTTGGTTTTCTTTACTCTTCTTTGCTCCAGACAAGGGGAGACCAATAGTTGGATCTTAGATGGCTGTTCAACAGCTTTTAATACCCGAGTCGGTACTCACCAAAGTAGGATGTAGAATGAGATTTTTATGTGCTATGTTGTGCCAGTTGAGCATGATGTTGAAATTGGGGAGATTTTTTTTAAGTGTCATAGCTTGCTTCCTAAAACAGTTGCTACTGCTTTGATGACGTCTAGGCACTCAGACCTGCTTATTAAGAGAGAAGTTAGAGATAAGACTTCTGTGCATTCAAGGCTCTGTTTTCTATGCCCAGGCATTTCTGTATTTTATTTATTCATTCTGTCCCTACTTTGTATTAGGCTCTATTTTATGCATTGGTGGTATAGATGAAAGAAAGTGACATTCCTGCCCTGATGGAGTTTACCTTCTAACTAGGGAAGCAGTGAACAAATATACTAATACATACATGATGAAGTATTACATATAATTGTGGTGAAGAAAAATAAGCCAGAGCAAAGGGCTGGAGAGTGACAATGGATGCTGTTTTAGTAAGATGGTCAGGAAAGAGGTCTGAAGATAAGATATAAGATGTAGGACATATGTGAAGTGACAGAGTGAGCCATGTAAATGTTTCACATGGAATTGCTCCAGGTTTTGAGATGGCAGTGTGATTGGAATCTTGGCGGACCAGCAAGGTCAGCATGGCTAGAGTGGAGTTATTGTGGTGGGAGAGTGATAAAAAATTGGGTTTGAGAAGTAGCTAGGTGGCAAATCATCTGGATCAAGTGTAATTAGTAAATGTTAGACGGTTTTGAACAGGGAAGTATTGACATGATCTGATTTATTAGTGTCTGAGACTCTACCTGCTGTGTTGAGAGCAGACTGTAGGAGGATAAGACAAGGAGAGAGGACAGTTGGAAAGCTAATGCATTACTCCACATGAGAAATGAAGGTGACGTGGAATGGGGTAGTGGCAGTAAAGGGGGAGAGAAGAGATTCAATTGAGGTGTGCTTTGAAGGTACCGCTGATGTGACTTGCTAATGGCTTAGATGTTGTATGTGTAAAAGAGGATCAAAAATGACATCAAAATACTTTTGACTTGAACATCTGGGTTGTGTGATTTACTGAGATGAGGCACACTGGTCTAGGAGTAGGTTGGATGAAAGCAAGAAGAAGAAATAAGGAATTTGATTTTGGTCCTACTTAGACATCCATGTGAGATGTTGAGTATGCAGTTGGGTGTGTTGAGTCTGGAGTTCAGGAAGAGATCCAGTTCTGGGCATCACTCAGCAGATTATCCACCAAGGGTCTTTTCTGTGCTGTATCTTTCCATCATACTTATTCAGTCTGTATGCTGAGCAAATAATGAGAGAAGCTGGATGATAAGAAGAATGCAACATCAGGATTGGAGGAAGACTTGTTAACAACTGTGATGTGCAGATGAGACAGCCTTGCTTGCTGAGACTGAAGAAGACTTGAAGTATTTACTGATTAAGATCAAAGACTGTAGCCTTCAATGTAGATTATATCTCAACATAAAGAAAACAAAAATCCTTACAACCGGACCAGTAAGCAACATCATGATAAATGGGGAAAAGATTGACATTGTCAAGGATTTCATTTTACTTGGATCCACAGTCAACACCCAAAGAAGCAGCAGTCAAGAAATCAAGTGACATATTGCACTTAGCAAATCTCCTGAAAATGTTAAATCTGCTTTAAAATGTTAAAGAGCAAAGATGTCACTTTGAATACTAAGATGCTTCTGATTCAAGCGTTTGTCTTTTGATTAGCCTCATATATATGTGAAAGCTGGAAAGTGAATAAGGAATACCACAGAAGCATTGATACATTTGAATTGTGGCATTCATGAAGATTATCAAATACACCATGGACTGCCAGAAGGGAAAATATATCTGTCTTGGAAGTAGAGCCAGAGTGCTTCATAGAAGTAAGAAGGGCCAGACTTTGTCTCATCATGTTATCAGGAGGGATCAGTCCCTGGAGCCAGACGTCATGCTTGGAAAAGGAGACGGGTCAGTGGAAAAGAGGAAGACCCTCAATGAGATGGATTGGCGCAGTGGCTGTAACAGCGGGCTCAGGCATGGCCATGATTGGGAGATTGGCACAGGACTGGGCAGTGTTTTGTTCTGTTGTACATAGGGTTGCTTTGAGTCGAAACCAACTTGACGACAACTAATTACATTTTTGTGCTAGACTCTGTATTGGTTCTGGAAATGATGTGATAAGCTAAAAAATGGACAAATTCCCAAGAAACACGAAGTAGATATTCATATAAATACATGTAATGTTACAACTAGAAGGTATTATAAGTTTTTGACCTGGTCAGGGAAATCAAGAAAGATTTCCCTAAGGAAGTGTTGAAATTTGAAATAGGCATCAGAGATGGTAGGCAGTAAGCAAAGTAGGTATGTTTCAGAGGGAACAGTGATTTGTGGATTTGTGTCTTTGTAAGTGGTTATCTTTATTCCTGGCATTCTGGAGAGAAATCGGAGAATGCCAAGAGGTGTATCTTTACAGAGAAGTAGCAGTTACATTTTTTCCATGGCTGCTGTTCTTCAGATTTTAAAAGGAATATGTGATACATAAGTAATAAACCATATGGATGAGTATAAGAAGGAAAAAAAATGATCCCAAATTGTACACTCAAATTGGTAAATAATCTTCTAGCCATTTGTGTTCTACATCTGTAAAATACATATTTATGAAAATGGAATCCATGTATATAAAATGTTATAAACATCTTTTCAGTGATATTGATACTTTATATAATTTAATAGCTGGTGGTATTCCACTATATACCATAGTTACCTAATAACTGATGAACACTTACTTAAATTGTTCTAAACTTCTTATTTTGATAAACTGTGTTTTGATAAGCCTTCTTAGGCATAAATCTAGGTGAACTTGTTTAATTATCCTCTTGGATGAAATTCCTAGAAGTACAGTTGTTATGACAAAGGACACACATATTTAAAAATTTGAAATGTTTTGCCAAAGAACTCTTTAGAAAAGTTATACTGATTTTGCATCCCAACCAACTATGTGTGAGCATGCCCATTTCCACACATCCTCTTTGGAGGATATTATTAGTGTTACTATATTATAACTGGATATTATTAGTCTTCATATTTGCTAATCTTAGAGAAGAAAAACGTTATTACATTGTTCTTTTTGTATTTCTTTGATTGTTAGTGTGATTGCATTCCCTTCACATATTTGTTGGTCATTTGTGTTTCTTTTTAATAAACTGCCTTACATACTTTGCCCCAGTTGCTCTGTGGTGTTTGTCTTCTTTTGTTAATGGTTTACATGAACTCTCTTTATATTAGATTTATTAACCCTTTGTCATTTGGACATCTTAGAAAGAAAAAATTTTACTCAGATTTACTAGGAACTTTGTTTTTATTCTCCTATATTTGTTCTGTCAGTTTGTTGTACTGTGGTGGCTTGCATGTTGCTGTGAGGCTGTAGGCTGTGCCACTGGTATTTCAAATACCAGCAGGGTCACCCTTGGTGGATAGGTTTCAGTGGAGCTTCTAGAATAAGACAGGCTTGGAAGATGGAGGAGGCCCTCCACTTCTCAGAGAATTAGCCAGTGAAAACCTTATGAATAGCCCTGAAACACTGTCCAATATAGTGCTGGAAGATGAGGCCCTCAGATCAGAAGTTACTCAAAATATGACTGGGGAAGAGCTGCCTCCTCAGAGTAGAGTCAACCTTAATGATGTGGATTAAGTAAAGCTTTTAGGACCTCCATTTGCCGATGTGGTACAACTCAGAATGAGAAGAAACAGCTGTAAACTTCCATTAATAATTGGAACATGGGATATATGAATGTAGAAAAATTAGAAGTTGTCAAAAATAAAATGGCATGCATAAAGATCGGTATCTTAGACATTAAACTGAGAAAACAAAATTCACTGCCATCGAGTTGTTTCCGACTCAGAGCAACACCCATTGGGTTTATGGGGCTGTAAATCTTTACGGAAGTAAATCGCCCCATCTTCCTTCTGTGGAGCAGCTGGTGGGTTTGAACTACTGACCCGGTTAGCAGTCAGGTGCCTTATCCACTATGCAACTAGAACTCATCTTAGGCATTAGTGAGCTAAAATGGACTGTTTTTGGACATTTTGAATCAGATAGCCATATGATCTACTATGCAGGGAATATATCCCTCCTGAATTTAGAGATCAACTAAACAATAGATTTGATGCATTGAACAACGGTGACCAAAAACCAGAAGAACTGTGGGAGGATATCAAGAACATTATCCATGAAGAAAGCAGGAGATCACTAAAAAGACGAGAAAAGAAGAGAAGACCAGAATGGATGACAGAAGAGACTCTGAAACTTGCCCTTGAGCGGAGAGTATCTAAAGCAAATGGAAGAAATGACAAGATAAAAGAGGTGAACAGAAGATTTCAAAGAGCAGCTCAGGCAGACAAAACTAATTACTGTAATGAAATGTGCAAAGACTTGGAGTTTGAAAACCAAAAGGGAAGAACATGCTTGGCATTTTTCAAGCTGAAAGAAATGAAGAAATAATTTAAGCCTTGAGTTGCAATATTGAGAGATTCTATAGGCAAAATACTGAATGATGCAGGAAACATCAAG
>NW_006921618.1:3655999-3659583 GCF_000298275.1 Orycteropus afer afer | reverse complement strand
TGCTGAAAGTACCATGGACTTCTAAAAGAACTAAAAGATCTGTCCTGGAGGAAGTGCCCCCGAAATGCTCCTTGGAAGCCAGAATGGCCAGACTTCGTCTCACCTACTTTGTTCATGTTGTCAGAAGGGACCATTCCCTGGAGAAGGATGTCATGCTTGGTAAGGTGGAGGGTTGACGAAAAAGGGGAAGGCCTTCAATGAAATGGATTGACACAGTGGCTGCAATGCTGGGTTCAAGTATAGCAGGGATCATGGAGCTGGCGCGGGATTGGGCAGTGTTTCGTTCTGCTGTGCATGGGGTCGCTCTGAGTTGGAAATGACTTGACGGCACCTAACAATAACAACAGTGAAGGGGATGACAAATGAAAGAGGAGTGGCATGGCATTCATTGTCACAAAGAATGTTTTCAAGATCTGTCCTGAAGTACAATGCTGCCAGTGATAGGATAATATCTATATATCTACAAGGAACACTAGTTAATACTACTATTATTCAAATTTAGGCACAACCACCAAAGCCAAAGATGAGGAAATTGAAGATTTTTTATGAACTTCTGTGGTTTGAAATTGAGCAAACATGGCGATCAAGAAGTGTTATTACTGGTGATTAGAATGCAAAAGTTGGAAACAAAGAAGAATCACTGATAGTTGGAAAATATGGCCTTGGTAATAGAAATAATGCTGGAGATCGCATGATAGAATTTTGCAAGGCCAAAGACTACTTTTCATTGCACATACCTCTTTTCAACAACATAAATGGTGGCTATCTACGTGAACTTTGACAGATGGAGTATACAGGAATCAGATTGACTACATCTTTGGAAGGAGGCAATGGAGAAGCTCAATATCTAAAGCTAAAACAAGGCTAGGAGCTGACTATAGAACAGACTATCAACTGCTCATTTGCAAGTTCAAGTTGAAACTGAAGACAATTAAAACAAGTCAATGAGAGCCATAATATGACCATGATTATATCCCTCCTGAATTTAGAGACCATCTAAAGAATAAAATCGACGCATTGAACACCAGTGACCAAAAAACAGAGGAATTGTGGGGTGACATCAAGAACATCATATATGAAGAAAGTAAAAGGTCGTCAAAAAGACAGTAAAGGAAGAAAAGACCAAAATGGATGTCAGAAGAGACTCTGAAACTTGCCCTTGAATGGAGAGTCACCAGAACAAATGGAGGAAATGACAAGATAAAAAAGCTAAACAGAAAGATTTCAAAGAGCAGCTCGAGATGACAGAATCAATAATTATAATGAAATGTGCAAACACCTGGAGTTAGAGAACCAAAAGGAAAGAACATACTTAGTATTTCTCAAGCTGAAAGAACTGAGGAAAACATTCAAGCCTCGAGTTGCAGTGTTAAAAGATTCTATGGCAAAATTTTGAATGAAGCAGGAAACATCAAAAGAAGATGGATGGAATACACAGAGTCACTGTACCCAAAAGAATTAGTTGATGTTCATCAATTTCAGGAGGTGGCATATGATCAAGAACCAATCGTATTGAAGGAAGAAGTCAAAGTTGCACTCAAGGAAGTGGCAAAGAGCAAGGCTCCAGTAATCAATGGAATACCCATTGAGATCTTCCACTAAATGGATGCTGCGCTGGAGGCACTCATCTATGCGAAGAAATTTGGAAGACAGCTACATGGCCAACTGACTGGAAGAAAGCCATATTTGTATCCATTCCAAAGAAGGGTGATCCCACAGATGTGGAAATTTTTGAACAATATCATTATCACATGCAAATAAAATCTTGCAGGAGATAATTCACAAACGGTTGCAGCCAGTGTATTGACAGAGAAATTCCCGAAATGCAAGGGGGATTCAGAAGAGGATGTGGAACGAGGGATATCATTGCTGATGTCAAATGGATCTTGGCTGAAAGCAGAGAATACCAGAAAGATGTTTACTTGTGTTTTATTGACTATGAGAAAGTATTCAATTGTGGGGATCATAACAAATTGTGGATAACATTCAGAAGAATGGGAATTCCAGAACACTTAATTGTGTACATGAGGAACCTGTACAGAGACCAGGAGGCTGTCATTTGAACAGAAGAAGGGGATATTGCATGGTTTAAAATCAAGAAAAGAGTGTGTCAGGGTTGCATTCTTTCACCATACTTAATTCAATCTGTATGCTGAGCAAATAATCCGAGAAGCTGGACTATATGAAGAATAGTGTGGTCTCAGGATTGGAGGAAGACTCATTAACAATCTGTGATGTGCAGATGACACAACTTTGCTTGCTGAACGTAAAGATGACTTGAAGTACTTATTGATAAAGATTAAAGATACCAGTCTGCAGTATGGATTACATCTCAACATAAAATGAAAATCCTCACAACTGGACCAATAAGCAGCATCACGATAAATGGAGAAAAGATTGAAGTTGTCAAAGATTTCATGTTACTTGGTTCCACATTCAACACCAATGGAAGCAGCAGTCAAGAAATCAGATGACGTATTGCACCAGGCAAATCTGCAGCAAAAGGTCTCTTTAAAGTGCCAAAGAGCAAAGATGTCTCTGAAGACTAAGGTGCTCCTGACCCCAGCCATGGTGTTTTCAGTTACCTCATATGCATGTGAGAGCTGTACAATGAATAAGGAAGACTGAAGAAGAGTTGATGCTTTTGAGTTGTGGTGTTGGTGAAGAATACTGTAAGTACCATGGACTGCCAGAAACACTAACAAATCTGTACTGGAGGAAGTGCAGCTGGAATGATCCTTGGAAGCGAGAATGGCCAGACTTCGTCTCACCTACTTTGGTCATATTGTCAGAAGGGCCCATTCCTTGGAGAAGGATATCATACTTGATAAAGTGGAGGATCAACAAAAAAGGGGAAGGCCCTCATCAAGATGGAGTGACACAGTGGCTACCATGATGGGCTCAGGTACAGCAAGGATTGTGAGGCTGGTTCAGGACTGGGCAGTGTTTTGTTCTGTTGTACATAGAGTCACTGTGAGTTGGAGCTGACTCAGTGACACCTAAGAATAGCAACATATTTGTTCCTAGATATTTTACAGAAGTTGGTCATTTTTTAACCCATTTTCTTCTTCTCAGAAGAATGCCTCTTTAAAATTACAAGCGATGTTTAAATGTCAGCATCATGTGACTTAGCAGCTTTTTTTTTTTCCCTTCCCTTTTTATAACTTTTTATTGTGATTTGGGTAAAAGTTTACAGTGCAAATTGCTTTCCCTTCCACAATTCATGCACATTTTGTTGTGTGATACTAAGTTCAATCCCCACAATATAACAACACTTCCCATTTCCTCCCTCTGTTTACCATTTCCATTTGTCCTTCTTCCCTATTCCTTTCTGCCTTTTGAGCTTTTTTTATTCCTGGGCACATGCTGCCCTTTTGATTTTGTATCGTTGATTGTGATAGCTTTGAGTCGATAGTTTTAATTAAGTTAAAAAAAAAACAAACCCTGTATTTGAAAGTGTTTTTTCTATTGCAGGACTTCTTACCTTGAAGCCTGTGGATCTTTTAGGCACAGGCTATAGATGGGCTTCAGGGAGATTATGAACTTCTGAAATTATATGCAGATTTTGTGTGTCAGTGCAGATC
>NW_006921618.1:3611640-3655899 GCF_000298275.1 Orycteropus afer afer | reverse complement strand
TTCTCAAAGGAGTCTTGGACCCAAAAATGTCACAGTCTGCTCTTTCAGAGGTTGTTAATTCATTGTTTGTAATTTTCAAGTTAATATTTTCATTTTTTTCTATGTGTAGGCATCAGGGATTTGGGGTGCTCTCCGTAATATTAGCAAACCATGCAATCAAGCTGTTAACATCTCTCTTTCAAGACCTGCAAGTAGAAGCTCTGCACAAGGTAAGGAGGTTATAGTTATGGGAACTTGCACATTAATTACTAGGTTCACTCTGGGTAATCTAGCTTTATCTACCAAATCACATTGTTATTTCTTATTCAGCCATATCGTTAATTCTCTTTTGATATTGTTTCCTTCAGGGTTGGGAGACAGATGGTCCCCCTGCAGTCCTGAGTATTATGGCCCAGAGTACCTCCATACAGAGGATTCAGCGGCTCATTGACTCTGTCCCACTGACAAACCTGCTGTTGACTTTACTCTCAACTTCCTACAGAAAGGTGTGAAGCAGCCATTAATAATAAGGAAATTTGGAAAATCTTGTGGTTTTATAACCTTCTCAAAAGAAAGGAAATTGACTATGTACTATGACCTTTACAAACTCAAATTTATGGTATTGTTTTTGAAGAGGAGATGGGTTCTTAACTGGTTGAACATAATCAAACATTTGAATCAATTACTGCTTGGCAATGTTGTGATACTAGGAGATTTTTGACAATTGGCTTGCTGAAGCAAAAACATTGAGAACACTATGATGGTGCTTTTGTAAGATAAAATGAAAATCCTGGGGGGTGATATTAGAAGGAATATTTCTCCATTTAAAAAAAGAACATTGTTATTGTTAGTTGTCATGGAGTTGGTTCTGACTCATAATGATCCTATGTACAACAGAATGAAACACTGCCTAGTTCTGTGCCAGCCTCACAATCCTTGCTATGCTTGAGCCCATCATTGCCGCCGCTGTGTCAGTCCATCTCATTGAGGGTCTTTCTCTTCTTCACTGACCCTCTACTTTAGTAAGCATGATATCCTTCTCCAGGGAATGGTCCCTTCTGATAACACAATCAAAGTGGGTGAGATGCAGTCTCGCCATGCTTGTTTCCAAGGAGCATTCTGGCTGTACTTTTTCCAGGACAGATTTATTTGTTCTTCTGGCAGTCCATGGTGTTTTTAGTATTCTTTGCTAACAGTACAACTCAAAGGCATCAGTTCTTTGTCTTCTTATTCATTGTCCAGCTTTCACATGCATGTGAAGTGATTGAAAATTCCATTGCTTGCATCAGGTACATCTTAGTCTTCAAAGTGACATCTGTACTTCTTAACACTTTAAAGAGGTCTTTTGCAGCAGATTTTCCCCATGCAATAGATATCTGATTTCCTGACTGCTGCTTCTATGGGTATTGACTAGATTCAAGTAAAATGAAATCACTGACAATTTCGATCTGTTCTCTATGTATCATGATACTGCTTTTCGGTCCAGTTGTGATGATTTTTGTTTTCTTTATGTTGTGGTGTGATCTATGCTGCAGACTGCAGTCTTTGATCTTCATTAAAAAAAAAAAAAAAAAAACAAGGAGACCATGCTCCGTGTGATGAATGAGAATAATTAGGATGATTCCCTTTTTGATAATTATCAGTTATAGAAACCTCCCTGTTTTCCTAGGCATGTGTCTTGCAGCGTCAGAGGAAGGGCTCCATGAGCAGTGATGCCAGCGCCTCTACTGACTCCAACACCTATTATGAGGATGATTTCAGTAGTACTGAGGAGGACAGCAGCCAAGGTAGAGGGTTCTCTTTTCTCTCTTCTATAGAGATAAGCTACAGACTCCAGCAGGAGGTTTTCCAGTAGGTACCTTTAGTTTCCTGCTTATACCATTTTATTTTCATCTGCTTAGCATGGATATTTACAGGAGAAAAAAATTATAACAGTCTGCTTCCGTAAAAATAACAGCCTTGGCAATCCTATGGGCCAGTTCTACTCTGTCCTGTTGGGTTGCCATGAGTCAGAATCAACTCAGCGGCATGCTGTAATAACAGCAAAATATGGGTATTGATTTTATGTGTACTGTGTTGTTATGTGCCGTTGAGTCGGATTCAACTCATAGCACCCCCTCCTTGGGTTTCCAAGGCAGTATCACTATGGAAGTAGATTGCCTAACCTTCCTTCTGAGTAGTGGCTGGTGGGTTTGAACTGCCAGCCTTCTGGTTAGCAGTCAAGTGCCTTAGGCACTACACCACCAGAGCTCCTATGTGTACTCTAGGATGACATTATTTAAGAGCAAGTTGAGCTCATTGAAGATTAAAAGATAGAAAGTATCATCAAAACTTAAGTTTCTTTTCATTCTTTTAACTCTAAAATCAAAATATATTTCAGTTGTTTACATTTCTTTCTGTCTTGATCCATTTTGCAAACTTTGTTCTGGGCTTTCCCAGGAAAACTCTAAAGGTGCTGTATGAAGTGTTTGGTTTGGTTACTATCATAGGTACTTGGAGAGGAACCCAAGAATCTGTTGTAGTGAACAACAAAACAAAACTAACATTCCCTACTGCTTTAGTTGGTAGAGGCATTGAATAAGATAAATATTTCAGATTCTTTTTCATGTTTGTGGGAACCTTGTGCAATGTTGAGAACACTGATTCTTAATTATCTTGGAGTTGGTTTATAATTGATAAGACAACAATGTATTTGTTCTTAAAAATATTTTGCTTATTGCCAGAAAAGTGAGGGTTTTTTCTCTTCCTTAATTGATCTCCTTCCCTCCCACACACACATATATATGTATTTTTTTAATATCAATTTTATTGAGGTAGGGAGCTCTGGTAGCATAGTGCCTAAGGCATTAGGCTGCTAACCAGAAGGCTGGTGGTTCAAACCCACCAGCCATTCCTTGGAAGGAAGATTGGGCAATCTACTTCCATAGTGATACTGCCTTGGAAACCCAGGGAGGGGTTGCTATGAGTTGGATCCGACTCAACAGCAGTGAGAGAGAGAGAAAGTTTATGAGGTGTAATTTATATATAATACAGTGATTCCATTTTATTATGTGTAAGATGTGTTTTGACAAATTTATTCAACCGTATAACCGATCAGATGTCATTGCATTTCTTTTGACTTAGAAAGCTGTTCACCCAGAAATTTTTAAAAATTTGTTATTTTTTTTAACATTTCTCTTTTTCTATGCAGATGATGACAGTGAACCTATTCTGGGGCAGTGGTTTGAAGAGACCATCTCCCCCAGTAAAGAGAAAGTGGCACCTCCTCCTCCTCCCCCTCCTCCTCCATTGGAAAGCTCTCCTCGAGTTAAAAGCCCCAGTAAGCAGGCCCCTGGTGAGAAGGGCAACATTTTGGCTAGTCGAAAAGATCCTGAGTTGGTAAGAGTGGGTTTTTGAGGTTTTCAGGGCAAGGGGAAATGAGAAGGGGAAATGAGTGGAAAAGGTTTGAGATGCAGATTATTTCAATTAACATGTTTTGTAGGTTGGATAACTGTAATGTTTGAAGATACCTTATTTTTGGGACTTATGTGTAATGATTATGTTTGATTAAATAACTTGTATTCCTGGTATTGCTTCCTTGATTGAGGGTTAGTTAGTAGCTAGCCTTGAAGGAGCCCTGCTGGCACAGTGTTTAAGCTCTTGGAGATTTGAATCCACCCAGTGGAGCTCCATAGGAGAAAGACCTGGTGATCTGCTACTGCAAAGGTTACAGTCTAGGAAGCCCTGGGAGGTAGTTCTACTGTGTTACATAGGGTCACTGTGGGTTGGATCAGCTTAGCAGTGTATAACAGCAGTTTAGTCTTATAAGTCAGACAGAGTGGATTTGAAACCTATTTCTTCTACCACTTAACTGGCTGTGTGACTTTGGGCAAGAATCTGAAATTCTCTAAGCCCTAGTTTTATCTCCTATAACATAAGAATGGTGGTACTTGCCTGCTAGAGTGTTGTAAAGAATTAGAGAATATTTTTAAAACCCTTAGCTTAGATTTGGTATATCATAAGTACTTGCTAACTATTTGTTAAACCAGTGGTTATTGATTATCTGCTAAATGTCAGCCCCCCATTCTGAAAATACATGAGTGGAACATGTCAGACACAGTCTTTGCCTTCATAGAGCTTATGGTTTAATCAAGGATGTGGACATTAAACATGTGCACACTGATTTTTCAATTTAATTTTAATAGAGGAGAGTTGTAAAATGATATATATAAAATGACCATTAATATAGATTTCAAAATTTAATGTATCACTAATGTCCTAGCACAAGACAAAGACAGGATCTGAGAGGAGTGGAAGGAATAGGTCAATTTGTATGGAAATTGGGTGTCTTCATACAATATTTTGTGATATCCATTGTATACCATTTTGTGTAACTGGTGAAATAGGGAAGATGATCATATTTAGTTTCCACTGTTGATGCTTTTTAATTCAGTGTGTCCATTGCATGAGGTCTATGTGCGTATTTTGTTTTCTAGGTTTGTAGACGTTCTGGGTTTATGACTTTTATATGAGGTTTTTTTTTTTAAATTCTTTAGTTCTTAGGCCTGGCTTCCAACATTCTGAACTTCATCACCTCTTCCATCCTGAATTCTCGGAACAATTTTATCCGAAACTATCTGAGTGTATCTCTTTCAGAACACCACATGGCCACTCTGGCCAGTATCATCAAGGAGGTGGACAAAGATGGACTAAAGGGTCAGTAGATGGGATATATGCGTGGTGAATTTTTTTCTAGTGGAGTGACTGTTGGCAAAGTGGTGTAATGCATCAAGTAGCTGTTTGGAGAATTGATTTTCCCATTTGCCTTCAGGTTCATCAGATGAAGAGTTTGCTGCTGCTCTCTATCACTTCAACCATTCTCTGGTAACCTCTGACCTTCAGTCACCTAACCTGCAGGTTTGTGTATACTCTGATGTGCAGGTCAGCTCTCTGCACCAGCTTTCTTAGCTATGGTTGTTCCTAGTGTGAGGGCACACAGGTTGTCACTGAATCCCATTACTGTAAAGAACTTAGATTATTCTAGTATGTACCTCTGCCTTAATTTAGATCATTTCAGGAAAAAGAAAATATGTAATTTATCCTCAAATCACCGGGTAAGCTTACAAGGAAACTACAAAAGCAAACCAGAAAGCCCTCCCAGTGACTGTCCTAATAGAGGAATGGGCAAAAGGCATAAGTAGGCTGTTTATTTAAAAAAAAAAAAAAAACATATATATATAGCCAAGAAACAGAGGAAAAAATGTTCAGAGTTATTAAAAATCAAGGAAATGTAAATTTTAATGAGTGTTTTTCAATAAAATCAGCCAATCTGCAGGAGATAGATGCTCTTACATACATTCATATTTATAAATTTACCACTAAAACAAAATCTAGAACCTTAATAATAGAATTCTAGTCCTTTTCATTCCTTCTTTTTACTGAGGTAGCTGACATCTTGAGTCCTAAATCACGTGTTCCTTATTTCCTTACACGTGTGTGTATGTCTATGTATGTGTATATGTATGTATATGTATGTATATGTGGATATATATATATATATATATGTATAAATTTGTGTTTGTATTTTTAAGTATTTACAAATATTTAATTGTTTTTAGCTTTATAAAAAATATCCTCTATGTGGTCTTTTTGGCCTTTTTTTTTTTTCTCTAATATCATATGATATAATATTGCCAGGATTCATCTATATTGTTGCAAATTGCTGTGGTTCTTGTTTTTATAACTCTAGATACTCCATTGTGAGACTGTACCAATTTGTTCATCTCTTTTCCTCTCTAACTGATAGACGTTTGGACTATTTCTAGGTTTTGTTGCTATTCCCAATTGTTGTGATCTTTCTTACACGTATCTCCTGCTATATATGGGCAAGAAATTCTCTTGGGAGTATAACTAGTAGTAAAATTGCCTGCTTATAGAATATGTGAAATTCAACAAATAATGCCAACCATTCTCTAAAGTAGCTGCAACAATATTTACTCCCATCAGCAATTTGTAAGAGATGGTGTGGATCTACATCCTCTCTGACAGTTGGCGATGGCATAGTTTCACATGGTTAAAGTTAGTGCTTCTCAGTCTTTAGTGTGCATAAGGATTCCTGGGGAGTTTTTTTAAATTTCAAATTCCTGGTTACTTCTCACAACTGGACCAATAAGCAACCTCATGACAAATGGAAGAAAGATTGAAAATTTTCAAGGATTTAATTTTCTTGGCTCCTTCAAAAACGGCAAGGAGGCCACATGTTCTGACCTCCTCTAATCCCACAAGAGGAAGGCAGAATCACCATCAGTAGCCCAAGGCCTATTACTGCAAGGCCAGACATGCTGCCTCCCTCCAGCCCTTTCACCAACTTTTCCTCCCAAAGCACCACCACCTCTCTCCTGGGTTCAATAATTCGCTGCAGTGGCCACACAGAACTCACAGATTATGAGGTTTATTAGGGAAGCACCAGATTACAATTCAAGTTCAGGAAAAACGCTCAGTCTCTCTCCCAGCCCACCGTCTCTCAGCCAAGTCTCTCACAGTCTCTCCCCCAGCAGTGCATGTCCCTCGGTGTCTTACTCAGCAACCCGTGTCTCTTGAGTCTCTTTCCCAGCAGCGCGTGTCTCTTCCAGCAGCACTTGTCTCTTTTGGCAGCACGTCTTCTTCCTCAACCAGCAGTCAGAGAGAGTTCTGCCTCTAGGAGCCCTCCTTTTGAGCCCGGCAGGGTGGTCAAACTAGCCAATCATAGCATCAGAACTCTAAGCACGTGAGAGAGAGTGGGCACCTCCCAGAACATTGTTTTGTGCCACTCCCAACAGAAATACTCCAGGTGGACAACTTCAGCAATCAGGAGCTCCTCAGTTGCTCATAGAAAATTCTACCTTGGAGTTTACAAAGACTTATGGGTAGAAAAGCCACACTAAGTAATTTACTACACCACAGCTCCATAATCGATGCCCATGGAAGCAGCACAAAAGAAATCAAAATAATGTATTGCATTGGGCAAATGTGCTGTAAAACATCTCTTTAAAGTTTTATAAAGTGAAGCTGTCACTTTGAAGACTAAAAAGTATGCCTCACCCAAGCTATGGTATTTTCAATCACTTCATATGCATGTGAAAGCTGGACAATGAATAAGGAAGACTGAAGAAGAATCGATGCCTTTAAGTCATGCTATTGGTGAAGAATATTGAATATACCGTGGACTATAAGAAGAATGAATAAATCTGTCTTGGAAGAAGTACAGTCAGAATTCTCTAGAAGATGGTGAGATATAGTTTCATGTACTTTGGACATGTTACCAGGAGGGACCAGTCCCAGGAGAAGGGTGTCATGGTTGGTAAAGTATAGAGTCAGCAAAAAAGAGGAAGACCCTCAACAAGATGAATTGTCACAATGGCTGCAGTGATGGATTCAGACATAGGAACGGTTGTGAGAATGGCACCAGACCGGGCAGTGTTTCATTCTGTTGTACGTCGTGTTGGTCACTGAGTCAGAACCTACTTGGTGGTACCTAACAACAACAGCAGTTACTCCCACTCCCCTCTCCCAATGGAATTTAATTTGGTAGGTCTCCAATAAATTTCTCTAAGTGTTTAAAAACATTTTTCATACTTTAAAGATTATTCCTGAGGATTCTCAGAATCAGTACCTAATTCAAAGTCTTGTCAGTTGTTCCCAAGGGGACAAAATCCCAAAAGCTATTTCAGGAGGTTAAAATTGATTCTCATAATTCCAAATTATTTGAGAATTTCCTTAAATTATTTTTGTTGTTATTTAAAAAGTATGTTATGAAACCCATTTATACTTACATACTATTAGATGAAAAGTTTTATTTTGGTGGGCAAAGGAATATAAATTGAGCAGAAAAGTTGTTGACCTGTCTAAGATGAAGCCAAGGAAATGCTTCAGTGAGTATTTAACTATATAGGGTCTGAATGTCCTGCCCAAGTTGTCAGCTCCTTTCCCTGACTTAGGTTTATTCAGAGAAGTTCTAAAGTTTATAGACTTGGCCTTTTCCTAAACTTGCCCAAACACAATAGGAAGAAATATTTTTCCTCTAGAGAATGGGAATCTTTAAGACTACTGTAGTAACGTTGTACTCTTTGCATTTTTAAAGTAATTACAGACTTTGTACGGGCACGCAGCGTGGCTCCACATGACAACTGGTCTTATGGCATGGGGAATCCTTAAACTTCCCTTTTCATTCCATCTCCAAAATATGGATTTTAAATCCATTCCCTACTGCTATGATGAAAGAAAGTGAAAAATATTCTAGTCAGACTATGTGCTACTGAATTTTCCTATATTGGACCTTGTTTTTTGGAGTAATTCAGAAAGCATCTTTACCCAAAGTGCCTAACTTTTGTTGTAAGACACACATAGTGTTTTCTAAGGAAATTTAATAAAATGTATCCCAGTCTGTAAAAGTACACAAATGTAAGTTATGTCCTAAAAATTTTCTTCAGCTGGAAGGCAATAAAGAACTATGATTCTGAGTTAAAAGTGATAGGCCTACTGCCTACTTAGATAAGAAGTTGAAATCTACTTATCAATGACTTGTGGACATCTTGGCAAGTAGACTTAGTGCTGAAAGTCTGTGGGAGGAACTGTGCTGGGAATGGCTAAGCTCTGCTCTTTTAAATTTTTCTATAAAGCATTTTAGTAAGATGGCTAGCTGTGGTGTTCTTTCTGGCATCACTAGATTCTGAGATGTCCCTTGTTGGAATTCTGAGAAAGTGGAATGGTAGTTCAGAAAGGAAAAAAATTACTTATGAGTGGTGAGGAGTGGAGGTAGGGAGATAAGATTTTAGAGACACTGTGACATAGTTGTATAGGGTATAAAGGATGTAGTCTGAGGTATAAAAGATGGTTGATATTAGAATAAGGAGCCCTGGTGACACAGCGGTTAAGCACTTGGTTGCTAATGGAAAGGTCAGTGGTTTGAACCCACCATCTGTTCCATGTGGGAAAAGACCCGGTGATCTGCTCCTGTAAAGCTTACAATGTAGGAGACCCAGTGGGGCAGTTCTACTCTTGTTCTGTAAGGTTGCTGTGAGTTGGACTCAACTTGACAGCACACAACAACAGCAATAGTGAATGAAGGTAAGATGCCATATGAAGTGAGTATAAAAGGACGTTATGGTACTATATAAAGAGAGTGCAAATACTGGTTCAATTTTTCTGAAAAACGATGTCTGAAATAGTTTGGGCTAGATTGTAAGGAGTTTTGAAATCTGTACTAAGGAGCTGAAATAGTGACAAGCCACTGGGCTTCACTTTCTACAGATTACTATGGTAATGGGATAGAAAAACCAAACTCACTGCTATTGATTCGATTCTGACTCATAGCAACCTCCATTGGGTTTTTAAGATGGTACATCTTTATGGAAGTAGATTTCCTAGTCTTGCTTCTGCAGAGTGACAGGTGGGTTTGAACCACCAACCTTCTGGTTAGCAGTCAGATGCCTTAGGCCTGTGCTACCAGAGTGCCTTATGGTAGTAGGATAGACCTTGGCAAGACAGAGGTCTAGAGCATCAGTGGTTGTTAAAAGAATTGGTTCATGAAAAGCGTTTTAAAATAGTGCCTGGTACATAGTACTAGTGTGTACTAAATGTTAGATGCTATTTTCAATTATTGTTTTGATACCATTATTTCATATTGTAGTGGTCTAGATTCATTCATTAAAAAGATAATCATTGAGTGCTTACTGTATACTCACTGAAGATAAAAAGAGGAATTAATGTGGGATCATGAGAGAGGAGGGAGATATGATACTGACAAAGGAAATATAATGCAGATATAATGGACATTATTTGAATGGGGTGAAGGGCATGAAGAGGAAGAAGCCTAAGATGGTACCGAATGTGACTAGAAGGATATTACTATTAGGAATAGGGAAGCCAGGAAGGAGAGATACAGAGTTTTGTTGTAGATAGGAAGTTTTGGGATGCCAGTGAGGTGAAGATGTCTAGAAAATAGTTGGAAGTGTGAGTTTGACATTGAGGAGTTAAAAAATTAGATTGATAATATAGCTTTGGGAATTACCCACAAAGAGGTAGTTGTTGAAGTAATGAATCAGTGAGAGGGATGGAGGGCAGCAGGAGAGATGACGGCAGAGAATGCCAACATTTACAAGAAGCAGAAAAGGGCTTCACAGAGGGTAGGAAGGGATGGTTCAACAGAGTTCTGCTGATACATTGTGACCCGATTTTTTTTTATTAGAAAGTCAGTTTCTCTTAATTAGAGCTTGATATGGGTTGGAGGGTAGATAAAATTTTCGGAAAAAATATGGCCCAAAACAACATACCACTGAGGAATATTAGCTCAGTCCATATGGCTCTGAGGCCTAAAAATCAAGCATACAAATGAACAAAAGAAAATCCCTCACTTAAAAAAAAATCATACAATAGCCTCCAACTTATGTCAGAATTCTGTTTCAATGACTTCATATATTGGTTCTGACAGAAGTCAAATACTTCTCTCTCTCTCTCCCTTTTTTTTTTTCATTATTATGCCTTTTATTATCAGTATCTATAAACCTAATCTTTATTGTCTTTGAGGGGTTGAAAACATTATATATAAGCATGCAAATGAATTTTAATACATAGATACATAAAAAAATACCCAAATCATAACATATTTCTCCAATAGTGAAGACGAGTTGGACATCATTGGCACTTTTTCAGTTGTGGTAGGAACTCCACTTGTGGAAGGTTCTGAATCATCTGGATTATCACTGGGAATGGGGATAGTGTTTCTAATTAGAAAATTAGTCAGAATGTCTGTATGGTCCTTTTCTTTTTTTCTTCATATCTTCCATGGTAACATATCACTGTTCCAGAGTCTGCCTGCTAACTTTAGCAAAGCAATCAGTGTTTGGGTCCATGTTTTCAAGCAACTGAAGCCTCTGATTTAGTTTAGAAAAAACCTCAGCTAATCCTTTTGCTGTAAATCATAACATTGATCATCGGCATGTGAATATCTGAGAATGAGAACATGAGTGCTTTATTTGCTTACAACATTGTATGTGGTACTAATGATAAGATGTAAAGACAAAAGGACAAACAGACAGTTGTAAGTGTGGTTCATCATGACTTAAGTGGGGGACTATTGTTAAACAATATTGTAAGTAATAGTTACTCATAATCCTTTCAACACATTCATGATTTTAATTTTTGCATGTTTCTTTCTTCTCTTTATCTACATAGATACACAGTTTTACAGTTATAATCATCTTTTGGATGATTTTTAGAATTTTATTCTTAAGTACATTTTTTATGTTTTACTGTAGTTGTTATGTTTGCCTCCATTATACTTGCAGTGCCCCTTGATTTGAACTCTTACATTTTTTCCTGATTTTTCAACAGTGCTACAGTTAATCTTTCTGATGTGACTTAGATGTGTTTATTCCTTTTATTATTATTTTTTAAATTTTTGCAGTGTTTCCTCCCCTTCTCTCCTACCTCTGGAAACCAACAGAGCACATTTCCTTCCATATATAAACCTTTCCTTGACTTTTTAGAATTATGAACTAATACAATGTTTGTCCTTCTGTGATTGACTTACTTCACTCAGCACAGTGTCCTCCAAATTCATCCACGTTATGCGGTGTTTTGCAGATTCTACCTTATTCTTTAGTGTTGCATACTATTCCATTGAACGTATGTACCATAGTTTGGTTATCTATTCTTCTGTTGATGGGCATCTAGGTTGTTTCCATCTTTTGGCTATTATAAATAGTTCTGTGATGAACATGGGTATGCATATATCTGATCTTGTTCTGGCTCTCACTTCCTTAGGATGTATATATACTTAGTAAAGGGATTGCTGAATCCAATGGTATTGCTAATTCCAGCTTTTTAAGGAATTGTCATACTGCTTTCCACTATGGTTGTATCATTTTACAGTCCAACCAGCAGTATATGAGAGTCCCAATTGGTGGGGCCAGATGGTATTCCATTGTTGTTTTGATTTGCATCTCTCTAATGGCTCTGGTAGGAGCTCTGGTAGCTTAGTGCCTCAGGCACTTGACTGCTAACCAGAAGGCTGGCGGTTCAAACCCACCAGCCACTCCTTGGAAGGAAGATGGGGCAATCTACTTCCGTAGTGATACTGCCTCGGAAACCCAAGGAGGGGTCGCTATGAGTCGGGTCCGACTCGACGGCACATAACAGCAACAACAACAACAACAACAATGGCTCTGGTGGCGTACTACCTGAGGCATGTAACTGCTAACCAGAGGGCTGGCGGTTCAAACCCACCAGTTACTCCTTGGAAGGAAGATTAGGCAATCTACTTCCGTAGTGATAGTGCCTCGGAAAACAAGG
Source organism: Orycteropus afer afer (assembly GCF_000298275.1). NCBI lineage: Eukaryota > Metazoa > Chordata > Mammalia > Tubulidentata > Orycteropodidae > Orycteropus > Orycteropus afer. Next base: position 3,643,611 of record NW_006921618.1, on the reverse strand, counting down.
AAGGGTCGCTATGAGTCAGATCAGACTCAGCAGCAGTGCGTTTGGCTTTTTTGATTAATGGTTAATGATCATAAACATTTCTTCATATGCTTGTTGGCCACCTGAATATCCTCTTTGGTGAAGTGTCTATTCATGTCTTCTGCCCATTTTTAAATTGGATTGTTATTTTCGTTGTTGAGGTGTTAGAATTTTCTGTAAATTTTAGAGATAGTCACTTGTCAGATGTGTTGTTACAGAATATTTTTTCCCAATCTGTAGGTTCTCTTTTTACTTTTTGGAGAAGTCTTTGGAAGCACATAAACATTTAATTTTCAGAAGGTCCCGTTCATCTAGTTTTTCTTCAGCTTTTTGCATTTTGGATTATGTTGACAGTCTGTTTTTGCCATAAATGAGGACCTCTAAATTTGCCCCAAATTTTTCCTTGATGAACTTTATATAGTTTTAGGTTTCACATTTAAGTCTTTGATCCATCTACAGTTAGTTTTTGTTTATAGTGAGAGGTATGGCTCTTGTTTGATTTTTCTGCAAATGGATATCCAGTTTTTCCAGCCCCATTTGTTGAAGAGACCATTTCTTCCCCATTTAATGGATCTCAGCCCTTTGTCAAAAATCAGCTGACCATAGGTGGATGGATCTATTTCTGGGTTCTCAATTCTGTTCCACTGGTCTAGGTGTCTTTCGTTGTACCAGTACCAGGCTGTTTGACTACTGTGGCTATATAGTAGGTTTTGAGCTCTGGGAGTGTGAGATCTCCTACTTTGTTCTTCTTTATTAGTGCTTTGCTTATCTGAGGTCTCTTTCCTTTCCTTATAAAATTAGTGATTGGTTTTTTCATATCCTTAAAGAATGTTGATGGGATCTGGATTGGGATTGCATTGAATGTTTAGATTGCTTTGGGTAGTATTGACATTTTCAGAACATTCAATCTTCCTATCCACAAGCATAGTACGTTTTTCCATTTATGTAGCTCTCTTATGGTTTCTTGAAGTAGTGTTTTGTAGTTTTCTTTGTACGGTTCTTTTATGTCCCTAGTGAGAGTTATTCCCGGGTATGGTAGCTATTGTAAATGGTATTGATTTCCTTTTCAGCAATCTCTTTGCTGGTGTAGAGGATTCCAGCTGATTTTTGTATGTTGATCTTGTATCCCGCCACTGTGCTCAATCTCTCAATTAGTTCCAGTACTTTTTTTTGCTGAGTCTCTTGGGTTTTCTTTGTATAGGATCATATCATCAGCAAATAGGGATAGTTTGACTTCTTCCTTACCAATTTGAATGCCTTTGATTTCCGTTCTTGCTTTATTGCCTTGGCTAGGATTTCCAAAACAATGTTGAGTAGAAGTGGTGATAGAGGGCATCCTTGCCTGGTTCTTGTGTGCAAGAGGAATGGTTTCAGTATCTCTCCACTGAGAATAATGTTGGCTGCTGGTTTTGCATATATGCCCTTTATTATGTTGAGGAATTTCCCTTCTGTTCCTGTTTTGGTGAGAGTTATTTATTTATTTATTTATTATTATGATCTGAGTGAAGATTTACAGAGCAAATTCACTTTCCATACAGCAGTTCACATACACTTTGTCTCATGACATTGACTACAATTTACCACAATGTAACAGCTCCCCTCCCACTTTCTCCTGATAGTTACCTCTTCCCTCTATCCTTCCCTCCATGCACTCCTGCCCCCTGAGCTGTCTCCCTGTGCATACACAGTCCTTCTTCTCCCATGATTGTTCTTTCCAAGGAGTGTATCTACCTCAGGTAAATGTTCACCTCCTATACCTGTCTTTTGTTTGGCTGGAAGCCACAGGTGTGGGTTCAGTTCCATACCTGAAGGGCAGCTAGGGGCCATAGTCTAAGTGGTTCCACCAGGCTTTATCAGACTAGCAAAACTGGTGCCCCCTCTTTTTTTTTATTTCCCCCAAATGATTTTGAGTTTTGTTCTACTTGTTCTCCCTCTCTATCCAGGATCCTTACATAGATCCCTCTTCAAGTGGTTGACAGTGGTAACCCAGGCACCATCTAGTTCTTCTGGTCTCGTAGTTGCATAGGCTATGGATCTCATGGTGTATCAGTTGCTAGGACTAATTGTTTCCATGAATCTTTGGTTTTCTTCATTCTTCTTTGCTCTGGATGAGGTGGTGAGAGTTTTTTTAATCAGGAATAGGTGTTGGATTTTATCAGATGCTTTTTCTGCCTAGCTTGTTATGATCATGTAGTTCTTTTCCTTTGTTTTATTTATGTGATGGATGATGTTGATTATTTTTTCTAATGTTGAACCATCCTTGCAGACCTGATAATTAACCCCACTTGGTCATAATATTTTTTGGATATGTTGTTGGAATCTATTGGCTAGAATTTTGTTGAAGATTTTTACACCTGTATTCATGAGGGATATTGGTTTGTAGTTTTCCTTTTTTAGTGATGTCTTTGCCTGGTTTTGGTATCTAATTTATGCATGCTTCATAAGATGAATTAGGGAAGATTACATTCTTTTCTGTGTTCTGGAATAGTTTGAGTAGGATTGGTGTCAGTTCTTCTCTGAATGTTTGGTAGAATTCTCTGGTGAAACTGTCTGGGCCAGGGCTTTTTTTTTGTTGGTAATTTTTTTATGACCTGTTCAATTTCTTCTTTTGTTACAGGTCTGTTCAAATTTTCCACCTCGGTCTCTGTTAGTGTAGGTAAGCAGTATGTTTCTAGAAATCTGTCCATTTCTTCTAGATTTTCAAATTTGTTGGGAGTGTAGGTCTTCATAGTATCCTGATATTATCCTTTTAATTTCTGTTGGTTCTGTTGTGTTGTCCCCAGTTTGTTTCTTATTTGAGTTATTTATATTCTCTTACTCTTTTCCTTTGTTAAATCTGCCAGTGGTGTGTCAGTTTTATTAGTCTTTTCAAAAAACCAACTTCTAGTCTTGTTGATTTTTTTCTGTTGTCTTTCTGTTTCATTGATATCTGCTTGAGTATTATTTCTTTTCTTTTGGTGACTGTAGGCTTTTTTTGCTGCTCTTTTTCTAATTTTGGAGATGTTGGGTTAAGTTGTTGATTTTGGCTCTTTTTTGATGTATGCATTTATTGCTATAAAGTAGGCTCTGATCACTGCTTTTGCTGTGACCCAAGATTTTGGTATGTTGTATTTTCATTCTTGTTTGAATCAAGGAATTTTTTAATTTCATTTTTTTATTTCTTCTATTACCCAGTCCTTCTTAAGGAGGGTGTTGTTCAGTTTCTATGTGTTTGCTTTTTTTCCGTTGATCTTCTATTACTGATTTCTAATTTTATAACATTGTGATCTGAGAAGATACTTAGCAATATTTCAGTATTTTTAAGTTTATTAAGGCTTGCTTTATGGCCTAATGTATGGTCTATCATGGGGAATGTTCCATGTGCACTGGAAAAGAATGTATATTGCTGTTGTTTGGTGAAGTGCTCTGTAGATGTCTATAAGGTCAAGTTGGTAGATTGTATTGTTTAGCTCTTCAGCTTCTTTATTGAGTTTTTTCCAGTTCTATCTTTCATTGCAAGTGGTATATTGAAGTCTCCTATTATGATTGTGGAGTCATCTATTTGCCTTTTCAGTTCTGTTAAAGTCTGATTTACGTATTTTGGGGCTCTTTCATTGGGTTTATGGATAATTTATTGTGGTTATATCTTCTTGTTCAATTGATCCTTTGATCATTATACAGTGTCCTTCCTTGCCTCTTCTGGTAGTTTTTGTCTTAAAGTCAGTTTTATCAGAAATTAATTTTACCACTCCTGCTGTTTTTTGGTTGTTATTTGCTTGCTATATCTTTTTCCAACCTTTGATTTTTTGTCTATTTTTGTCTTTGTCTCTAAGGTGAGTCTGTTATAGGCAGCATATTGATGGGTTATGTTTTCTTATCCAATCTGTAACTCTCTGTCTCTTAGTGGTGCGTTGAATCCATGGACATTCAATGTAATTATCGACAAGTATGAATTTGTTGCTGTTATTTGGTTATGTTTTTTCATGGTGTTCCTGATTTCTTTGTTCCATGTAATTTTCTGTGCTGAGCTCATTTTGTTTATGAATTGTGTTACCATTTCCTTTGTTGCTGTCATTTTAGTATTTGCTAAATATTTGTGCTTGTCTTCTTTTTTTATTTTGATGTGAAGGTTTATCATAGTTCTTTGAGGTTTGCCTTGTGATTTATAATTTTGTTCCCATGTTTAGACATGTTTATTCTTTTGAATTGTTTCTTTGGGATAAGAAATCGATACTTTTTCTTATAGCTGTGTTGAGTATAGTGGTTAAGAATACGGGTTTTAGAGACAAACTTGGCTTATTCAATGAGTAACCATGTGACTTTGGCCATATTCCAAACCTCTCTGAGCTTTATTGCTCTCATCTCTAAATGGATCATATATATCTCCCTAATAATAAGATTGCTCTGAGCATTTAGTGTGATGTGATATGTACATTGCTTAGCCCTGTGCTTGGCTTTTGGGAACTGCCTAATATTTTATATGTGAATTACTTCTAATGTGTGAGATTTTGATTAATACTCACTTCCAAAGAATGGAGTCCTCTAAAATGTTGTATGTGACTATAATTAAGTCTGGCAGACTTAGACATTTATCCAACATCCTGAGGTAACCATGATTTTTGTCTTCTGAAGCCAAAGTAGATGTTTGCTTTTCCGTTGGCATCCTACTCAGTTTGGGTGTGTGTGTGCTTGAGAAGGTAACTTGGAGCTTAGATAACAGAGCTCAGAGTAAAGCTCATTTGAAAGACATGCTACAACTGGAGGCAAAGAAAAGTCTTGATTCATTCTAGATACATCAGCCAGTGGGCTTTGACGCCTTACAGGCAGAATATTTCTGCTAAAACTGTTAATTTAACATAATTTACATCCTCAGGTTGATGGTTCTCCCATTTTCGCATATTATTTGTATTATGTAACTGATTATGAAAGAAAAACTGTTAGCTTATTACACTAGTTCCAAAAATTTTCTTTTGAAGCCACCAACTGTTTAAGTTCTGCCCATTTGAAAACTTACCCTGATTATGTTATCTCAGTGTGTTTCTCATTTTTCAGGGTCCCAATCCTGCCACTGATTAGCTGTAATTGTTGATGGATTACTAATTTTTCATTTACATTTTATTTGTTGAGCTAAATTGTGTTTCTTCAAGATCTCTTGTAAATCTGAATTTCTGGATACTTCTTTCTTTAAAGCATTCTTTCCAAATATTTAAGACAACTAACATTAGAGAGGGAGCTCTGGTAGCATAGTGCCTAAGGCACTTGACTGTTAACCAGAAGGCTGGTGGTCCAAACCCACCAGCCACTCCTCGGAAGGAAGATGGGGCAATCTACTTCCATAGTGATATGCCTCGGAAACCCAAGGAGGGGTTGCTATGAGTCAGGTCTGACTTGACGGCACATAACAACAACAACAACATTAGAGAGCAATGGTAGCCTTTTGGCTTTATTTTCCTAATGGTCTCTTGTGTGTCTTTCACGTCAGAATACACTGTTGCAGCAGCTGGGGATTGCTCCTTTTTCTGAGGGCCCTTGGCCCTTGTACATTCACCCTCAAAGCCTCTCCGTACTCTCACGCCTCCTGCTCATCTGGCAACATAAAGCTGGTGCTCAAGGAGATCCTGATGTCCCCGAATGTCTTAAAGTTTGGGACAGGTATGATATTTCCATGAGAAGGTCCTGTGGAAAAGATTATTTATGTGTTTATTGGACTTCTTTGTAGATAATCTGTGGCTTTGAGATATACTCAGCTGATCGTGTTGAAAGTGGTGAGGGTGGAGGGCTGTGTTTCTGATAGGGAGAAGATAAGCTGTTCTAAAAACAGAAGTACATAAACTGTGGTCTGGAAAAGGAATCTTTAGCACATGAGGGATTTGATTATAATTATTAGATAGAACCTGAATCCTGGATGTAACCAATTTTATTTTGACCTGGATTTTTGAAAGAAAGGCAGCCCAACTCTATCTGGTATTTTTGCTCTCAATGTATAACCTTTTTTTGGAAAATTTTAAAGACTTTATCTACTTAAGGAAGCTCAGATTAATCATCTAAATCCTCTTGAGATAGACCCATGTTTGCCATTTTTGTTTACATGGTTATGGGTCTTCAAAGCAGTTTGTTTTCCTAAAAGGCTTTGCTTTTCTAGTCTCCATTTGAGATCAAATAGCTCTAATACTGGATTTGAGAAATCATAAACCTTGAATGCCAAAGACCCACAATATTTTTCCTGTTGGAATCTTGCAAAAAGACCAGGAGGAGGGGACCTTTATTAAAACACAAATCTCTCTTCTAATAGTCAAAGGCAGTGGAAACAGTTGGCTACATTCATTCCTTTTTGCATAAGAGTTTTTCTGATAAGTTCACGGAATTGTGTGTGTGTGTGTGTGTGTGTGTATTATTTATTGTGGAGTTATTTTCAACTACTAGTATAAACTCTTAAACTCAGATTAAACTGTAGGCTTGAAGTACAAGTTATTGAAATAGCTTTACCTGCCCAAGCTCATTTTCGGGGAGCTTAAAGTTCTTTCTATTGCCATAAATGCCAGGGTGGGCGTTAACACTGCTGTGGCCACAATTGAGAGAGCTGAAAGTTCTTGGCAACATTTTTCTTGTCCATTCTGAGCTTTTTTGTAGCCAAGATTTGGTTTTTGTCTTTTTAACATGTGACTTTTTTTTTCTTCCTTAATTTGCTGTCTACATTTCTGGGTTAAAGATATTTATTTCAGAGCTTGATATTTTAACTGTTGGTGGGATATTCTAACTTTTCACACTGGACATATGTTCCTTTTCTCTGTGGTAGGTTTTTGTCTACAATGAAGCAAAATGCCCTGCAAGGGGTGGTGCCCAATGAGACTGAAGATTTGAATATAGAGCACCTGCAACTCCTCCTCCTCATTTTCCACAACTTCACTGAAAAAGGCCGGCGGGCCATACTGACTCTATTTGTCCAGATCATCCAGGAGCTGAGTGTCAACATGGAAGTCCAGATGCGCTCTGTACCTCTCATCCTGGCTCGCCTCCTCTTAATCTTTGATTACCTCCTTCATCAGTACTCTAAAGCCCCCATGTATCTGTTTGAGCAGGTCAGACCAATGCATTCTTTAACTTTTCACTTAACTGTTAGAACTACATTCTTCTTAAGAGTTGCCATGGCCCAAGCCCAAATGATCTTCTTACTTTAGGTTTTGGGAGCTCTGGTAGCATAGTGCCTAAGGCACTTGACTGCTAACCAGAAGGCTGGCGGTTCAAACCCCCCAGCCACTCTTCGGAAGGAAGATGGGGCAATCTACTTCTGTAGTGATACTGCCTCGGAAACTCAAGGAGAGGTCACTATGAGTTGGGTGCGACTCGACGGTTTATAACAACAACAACACTTTAGGTTTTAGGTGTTTGTTGTAGGAAGTTCATGGGTAGGATTAGGAAGACCATTAGCGCTTATAAACATGCCCTTGCACTTTATGTTTACTAGAAGTGGTAAATGTAGATTATCTAATTTGATGTGTTTGTTAAAGTTGGATTATAAGCTCCATTCACAGGAATTATCCTTAAGTTACCCCACTCTACTTGTATCTAGCATAATGCCCTGAATTCCAACATTCAGGGAGCATTTGACTGTGGAGCACTAATTTTTTTTTTTTTTTAAATTGTGTTTTGGGTGAAAGCTTACTGAGCAAATTCACTTTCCGTACAGTACTTCACATACACTTTGTCTCATGACATTGACTATAATTTCCCACAATGCAACAGCTCCCCTCCCATTTCTTCCCCATAGTTACCTCTACCCTGTGTCCTTCCTATCATGCACTCCTGCCCCTCCCCGAGCTGTTTCCCTGTGCATATACAGCCCTTCTATTCTTCCATGATTGTTCTCTCCAAGGAGTGTATCTACCTAATGTAAGTGTTCAACTCCTATGCCTGTCTTTTGTTTGGCTGCAAGCCACAGGAGTGGGTTCAGTTCCAGACCTGAAGGGCAACTAGGGACCATAGTCTCAGTGGTTCCATCAGGCTTTATCAGACCAGTAAACCTGGTCCCTTTTCTTTTTTTAATGATTTTGAGTTTTGTTCCACATTGTTTCCCACTTTGTCCAGGATTTCCTACATAGATTTTCCCTTGAGTGGTTGAGTGGTAGCCAGGCACCATCTAGTGCTTCTGGTCTCATAGTTGTATATGCTGAGGATTGTGTGGTGTACCAGTCCCTTAGACTAATTGTTTCCATGAATCTTTGGTTTTTCTTCATTTTTCTTTACTCTGGATGAGGAGAGACCCATTGTTGCATCTAGATGGCTGCTTGCAAGCTTTTAAGATCCCAGTCACTACTTGCCAATGCAGGATGTGGAACAGTGTTTTGTGTAGTATGTTATGCCAATTGAGCTTGATGTCCCCTGAGATTATGGTCCCAAGCCCACAGGTCCAACTGTGGATAGCTCCCTCTGGGTAGCTGGCTGTGGCCAAGAAGTGACTATAACCTTGTCCCTTGTCAGCTCTACTATATATATATCTGAGAATTCTTATAGAACATACCAATACACTTGTTGGGATATTGTTTGCCAACCCTGTACATGGCCTTGGGTACACTCCCTGCTGCATAGACATACCTAATAGTTCAGCCTGTGCACCCATCTGTCCACCCGTATATCCATGTTTGCTTTCACTGACAATGCAGTACTGTATGTGCAAAAGGGTTCATCTTTGTTGTTTGTACCTCCCATGTACCTCTCTATGTCTTCTTCTTCCTCAATGCCACCATGCTGATCACTCACATTTAGTACATTGCCCTTCTTTTCACCCAAGTCAATACTTGTCTCTACCTATCTAACAGTGTTCTCTCCCTGCTCCTCCCACCCCTGGTAACCAACAAAGAAAATTTCCTTCCATATATAAACCTTTCCTTGACTTTTTATAATAACAGACTAATACAATATTTATCCTTCTGTGATTGACTTATTTCACTCAGCATATAATGTCCTCAAAGTTCATCCATATTATATGCTGTTTTGCAGATTCTACATTATTCTTTAGTGTTGCATAGTATTCCATAGTGTGTATGTGTCATAGTTTAGTTATCCATTCTTCTGTTGATGGGCACCTAAGTTGTTTCCGTCTTTTGGCTATTGTAAATAATGCTGCAATGAACATGGGTGTGCATATATCTGTTCTTGTCCTAGGTCTCACTTCTCTAGGATATATACCTAGTAATGGAATGGCTGTGTCAAATCTATTTCTGATTCCAACTTTTTAAGGAATCACCATACTGCTTTCCACAGTGGTTATATCATTTTACAGTCCCACCAACAGTGTATGAGAGTTCAGTCTCTCTGCCTCCTTGCCAGCATTTGTTATTTTCTGTCTTTGTGAACTTCTGTACTAGTTGAGCACTAAGTTTTTTGTATTGGTAAATTCTTCTGTTGTGAAGATCTAAAATGAGGATGGGAAGGCTGTTAAGGGTTATTATGTCCATCATTTCTTAAAACCTTTCATTGAGCACTATTCCCTTTATGCACCATTAAAAAAACAAACAAACAAACAAAAAAAAAACACTTCCCAGAAGAGGCCACAGGAAAATCTCTTAAGGTTTTATTTTAGTTTGTAGATTTTCCCAAACTTTGACTTAACCGATCTAGTTACATGCCTGGGGTGAAAAGTAGAATGGTGACTGCATATCTTTCTTAATTTGAGTATTTATGTTTTTAAAGGTACAGCATAATCTGCTAAGTCCTCCTTTTGGGTGGGCAAGTGGATCCCAGGACACCACCTGCCGCCGAGTGACCACCCCTCTCTATCATGGGTTCAAAGAAGTAGAAGAAAACTGGTCTAAGCATTTCTCATCAGGTTAGAAAGAAGATTGTAATAACAAACTGATCCTATAGGATCTTTAGTCATTAGTGTAATCTCTTGCTTGTGGGTAGCAGATACTCACCTACAGATTCAAAACATTTGCTCCCATATACTCTGTTCATTTAAACAAAAAGGCATTGGGACACACCATAGTGTGTAATACATGGATTCTTGCCATTCTACTAATTAAATTAAATTTTCCTCATTTCCCTTTGGGATGTGGTTCTAACCCACAGGCTAAATTTCACTTTGGGCCTTGGTATACCATTCTGAAACTAGTAAGGACCATGGCATTTTCTCGAGTGTTTCTCATATTGCAGTTGTCTGTTCTTTTGATGAGGTGCCATCTGTGTTCCTTTCTAGCATGTATTTGCTCTCATCCTGAGGATTGTTAGGTAGGAAGTATTTTCTGGAAGCTTTCATGATGCTGATAGTATGACTTTACTATCATTATGATCACTTTTTTTTTTTTTTTAATTAGTCAGCCCTTTGGATATTAGGAAAACAGCACTTAAGTTTAATGCTGTGTAACGATACAATTTTATTGATTAACTTCATGATTATAGAGCACCTTAGTTAACTTCTAGAGTAATGATCTCAACTGGTGATAAATTTACCCCCAGAAAGAGATCTTTGACAATATGGAGACATTTTTGGTTGTCACAGATGGAAGGGTGGTGGCATCCAGTGGTAGGAGACCAGGGATGCCTACAGTGCACAAAACCATAGAGTTACCTAGCCCATAGTGTGTTTTGCGCCAAGCTTGAGAAACTGTTCTAAAGTATTTTCTATACTTTTGTTTTTTAAATTTTTATTGTGGTTTGGATTAAAGTTTACAGAGCAAATTCACTTTCCATATAGCAGCTCACATAGACTTTGTCTGATGACATTGACTGAAATTTCCCACAATGCAACAGCTCCCCTCCCACTTCCTCCTCATAGTTACTACTTCCCTGTGTCCATGCATTCCTGCCCCCTGAGCTGTCTCCCTGTGCATACACAGCCCTTCTATTCTCCCATGATTGATCTCTCCAAGGAGTGTATCTACCTAACATAAATGTTCAGCTCATATGCCAGTCTTTTGTTTGGTTGGAAGCCACAGGAGTGGGTTCAATTCCAGACCTGAAGAGCAACTAGGGGCCATAGTTTCAGTGGTTCCATTAGGCTCTATCAGACTGGCAAACCTGGTCATTTTTTTTTTTTTTTAATGATTTTGAGTTTTGTTCTACATTGTTCTCCCACTCTATCCAGAACCTCCTACATAGATCCCCCTCCAAGTGGTTGACAGTGGTAGCTAGACACCATCTAGTTCTTCTGGTCTCATAGTCATATAGGCTGAGGATCACATGGTGTACCAGTCCCTTGGACTAATTGTTTCCATGTGTCTTTGGTTTTCTTCATTCTTCTTTGCTGTAGACAAGGAGAGATCCCTCGTTGCATCTAGATGGACACTTCCAAGTTTTTAAGATCCCAGTCGCTACTCGCCAAAGTAGGGTGTGGAACAATGTTATTGTTTAGTATTTTATGCCAATTGAACTTGATGTCCTCTGCGACTATGGTTCCAAGCTCACAGGTCCAACTAATCACTCCCCTTTGGGTGGTTGGGTGTGGCCAAGAAGTGACTACAACCTTGTCTCTTGTCAGCTGTACTATATACCTGAGAATTCTTACAGAACATACAAATAGATTTGTAGAAACATTGTCTGTCAACCCTGTACATAATATTTTCTAAATTTTTGCATTCAGTCTCTTAAACAGTTGTGAATGAAATCATTCTTTTAATAAGTACCTTGTTTTCCAGATGCTGTACCACAACCCAGATTCTACTGTGTCCTATCTCCAGAAGCCTCAGAAGATGACTTAAATCGTCTTGATTCTGTGGTACTTTAAAACCCCATTTTACATAAGGATCAGATGACTTTATGACTTCTCCACTAAAAATTAGCCTGTGGGAAGGAGGGGGATGACTTATGTTTTGTAATGAGGGATTAAAGTCTCTTTCAGAATTTGGGCTTATTCTAAAAGGAAAATGTAATTTTGGTATATGTTTGCTGGGCTTTTGCCATATTTGAAGCCATTTTTGGTGGTTGGCAGTTCTGACACATGATTCCTGAAGATTATCTCAGTTAGCATTTGTCACATATGCAGATATGTTAATGGACAAAAATTATTACCTCATTCTCTCATTCTAAAGCCTTAAGTTGTATGCTTACAATACCCTGAACATTGAATAAAGTTACTGAGTGGGAATCTGCTCCAATGAGAAATTAGTGACTATTGTATGATGGATATTTTGCCAGTCATGTGATTAATAAGCATTAGTGCATGGAAGTAGAAAAAGATAATTCAAAAAATAAGAAGAAATGATTGTTTGTCTTTTTTTTTTTTTTTTTGGTGTTAGGCATGTGATGTTCTTTTCTCCAAACTTGTCAAGTATGATGAACTTTACACTGCATTGACATCCCTGCTTGCAGCTGGATCTCAGCTTGATACAGTCAGGAGAAAGGAAAACAAGAATGTAACAGCCCTGGTAAGACCGCGGGAGCCTGGCTTAAGAGAGTTTGGGCCGTGTTTGATTATTGGGTAGTAATTAGCCTACCTGAAACTTTCTTTTGGGATCTGACCGGTTGGTTGAATACCTGTTTGTAAAACTTACTGATACTTTGATATTTCTATGAAGCTTGGCTCACCTTAGAGATTGTTTTATCATTTTTGTATTTTTTGTTAGTGTTTATAGAAAGAATTGTGACTTTGCTAGTTAGGCCATCTAAGTGCTATAGTTCCTGTGAAAGCTGTTTGGTAGGTTATAGTAAAAGCTTCATACTTAAGCTTTTTCTTTGATCTTATGCATTTGTCTCTCTACCTCTCAAAGCTGTAACAGCAATTCCAAGCCACAGAAAGGGCCAACTGATTGTAGGATCTGCCAAGTAGGATATCCTGCTCTCTTTTGGTTTCTTTGTAAAATGTTAGGGAGCCAAGATTTTCTTAAAACAGAAAGTATTTTTAGCTTATAAGATGTGCAGAATATGGAACAGATTATTTAAATGTACATTTTACCAATTTCTGCTTATTATCAGGTATACTCTAGAAGGGTCTGAGAGCTGATTCAAGAGTGTCAAATCAATTGAAAATCATGACTCCACACAATTCTATTTTAAAAGTTGTATTTGGGAGTTATTGCTATTAGGGAGCTCTTGTGGCAATACCAGATTCTGACTCTGACTGCTCCTTTTACTTCATCCAGGAAGCCTGTGCCCTTCAATATTATTTCTTGATACTGTGGAGAATCTTAGGAATTTTGCCACCATCAAAGGTTTATATGAACCAACTGGCCATGAACTCCCCTGAGATGAGTGAATGTGACATCTTACATACCCTGAGATGGTCTTCTCGCCTCCGGATCAGCTCCTATGTCAACTGGATAAAGGTACCACTAACACAAAGTTTGCTTCTAAGGGATATTCAGAGCCAACATTGCTCTGTACCTATGGGGACTTTTTTAAGGGAAAAGAAAATTTTGGACTCTTTCTAGATCAATCTCCTGAAAGTTTTTTTCTTCCCGTCCAAATAGGATCATCTTACCAAACAAGGAATGAAGACTGAACATGCTGGTTCTCTCACAGAACTGGCATCCACAAAGTGCAGCTCAGTAAAATATGATGTTGAAATTGTAGAGGAGTACTTTGCTCGACAGGTATGTATTCAAAAAACGACAGAATTTGGCTTCTACCTTACCCTTTTGCTGTGACTAACAAGAATCTTGAATATTTTTCAAGATCTCGTCATTCTGTAACATTGACTGTACCACCATCTTGCAACTCCATGAGATTCCTAGTCTGCAGTCTATCTACACCCTTGATGCTGCTATCTCAAAAGTTCAGGTCTCTTTGGATGAGCACTTTTCTAAGATGGCTGCTGAAACAGATCCTCACAAATCATCTGAGATCACCAAGAACTTACTTCCAGCCACGTTACAACTCATCGACACCTATGCATCCTTCACTAGGTATGATGGGCTGCCTGCCCAGAGATGGTGTAATGGGGAATTTAGATCCTTGGGTGGTCTACTTTCTTACTGACTCATTGTCATCAAGTCAATTCTGACTCATAGTAAACCTGTAGTACAGAGTAGGACTGTTCCATAGGGTTTCCAACGCTGTAGTTTTTGTGGAACCAGACTGCCACATCTTTCTCCTCTGTTAGGCTGGAATTCTTCAAATTGAATGTAGTAGTTCTACATACTCTTTATTCTGTATAGATCCTCCAGTGACTCAGGTTTTTCTTAATTTTTCCTGTTTCATCAACTTAGTTTTTTTTTCCCTCTTGATAAAATGCTTTCTTCAGTAATATGAAGGCATACCTGATGAAAATATTTTCAGATAGTTTAGGAGGAACCAAGAGGAAGTTTAATTTCTATACATCTTTAAAAGGAAATATTTAATTTGTAGAGTACAAAGACAATGTAATTTTTCCTAATCCCATCATTTCTGTTAACAGGGGTAAAACTCTTTAACTGTCAATTATTGTGATATGCAGTTAGAGAAAAGGTCTTCCTTAATAAGTTAGAGATTGTTTTGAAATTCAGCTCTTTCTACAGCAAACATTGCAAATTGCAGGCCTTGTAGTTTTTTTTTGTTTCGTGTGCATACAGCTTAAATATTTTAAAGTTCATTTTTTTTTTTTTTTATTAGGATTTGGGTGAAGATTTACAGAGTAAATTCACTTTTCATACAGCAGTTCACATATACTTTGTCTCATGTCATTGACCAAAATTTACAATGCAGCAGCTCCCCTCCCACTTCCTCCCCATAGTTACCTCCTCCCAGTGTCCATCCCTTCATACTCTTCGAGAGGCCCATTTTCTGCCAACCCTGTATATGATCTTGGATACACTCTCCATTTAGACATACATAATTGTTTAGCTTGTTCACCCATCTATCCGTCCCTATACCCATATTTGCTTTCATTAACAACTCAGTATTGTATTTACAAAGGGGTTCATATTTGTTGTTTGTACTGCCCATGTAACTCTCTCTGTCTTTCTCATCCTCAATGCTGCCATATTGGTCACTCACATTTGGTACATTGCCCTTCTCTTCACCCAAATCAATATTTATCTCTATCTATCTAACAGCATTCCCTCCTCTTCCCTCCCACCCCTGGTAACCAACAAAGAAAATGTCCTCCAATGTATAAACATTTCCTTAATTAAAGTTCATTTTTGATGTATAAGAACTAGATGATTATTCACAAATCGAGCTTTCTGGCTTTTCTTAAATTGGAAGAACTGGCAGCACTGGAGCCTTGTTTCCCTCATGACAACGATAGGCTGTAGCTGAGGAGGGCAGTAGCCCTCCTTGGCTGTTACAAACTCATTCCGTTATCTGGTTCCTCTAGGACTTCATTTGGCGATGCCTGTTCTATGGGGCTTTTATGTTAAAAGGGGCATAAAACGTGACTGTTTTCAGTATGAATGCTTTGCAGTAGAGTGAGAACTATATTGGCTGAGGCAAATTTTGAACAAATATGAATAGCAGACATGAATAACAAGTATGAGTGCCTGCTATGTGTCAAGTCGTTTTCTAGATCCTGGGATATAGCAGTTAGCCACATTGACCAAGTGTTTGCCCACTGGGAGTTTCTATTCTGAAAACAGTGATTTAAAGGCTCTTTTTTTTTTTTAAAAAAAATAAAGGTTTCTGGTAGTAAAGTACAGCTTACAGGCGCTCCTGTGGCCTAGGAGGTCAGTGCTTCCAAAACTGAGCTGTTGATAGATGTGCTTGAGCACGTAAATTTGGGAAATGCTGGTGAATAAAATTAAGCAGGGCTTGTTTGTTTTTTGATACTTTACAGAGCCTTTAATATAGGTACATTGTCAATATTCTGGGGAGGGAGGATTGAAAGCAAGGGAAAGATACAGTGTTTTGTTGTACAAAACAGTGTTTGTTGCATACAACAAACTGATTTGTTGTAGAATCATGTTTTGGGAACATTTCAGAGCAGTTGGGAAACAATTATCCATTAGAATTTTTATGAGACTAGGAAGGGGTAAGTCACTACCAAATGGATTTTAGACATTAGGAAGCTAAGATACAGGCTTATTGACTTGCCTAGGGTTGAGAGTTCTTCCCATATCCCCCTATTTTTATTTTAGAGCCTATTTGCTACAGAATTTCAATGAAGAGGGATCCTCTGGAAAACCTTCTAAGGAGAAACTACATGGTTTTGCTGCAGTTTTGGCTATCGGCTCTAGCAGATGCAAGGCCAACACACTGGGTGAGTGAGCCAGTGTACTCTGGAATACTAATAGTGCTACTTCTCTCCCTCTCTACCTGTCTACTGGCCCTTCCCATTTATTGGCACCTTTCTCGTGCCAAGCATTTACATAGGTTTAATCTGTTTTGATTTTCATAATAATGCTGTAAGGTAAGTGGTATTATTATCCTCATTTTGCTGATGAGACAACTGAGATTTAGAGCAGTTATTTGTCTGAAATCCTACAGCTTGTAAGTGGTGGAGCTGGGAACTAAGTCAAGATCATTTGGCTCTAAAACATTAGTCTGTCTGCCCTTAGCACAGATGTTTGTCCTCCTTTTCATCTGAGGAGATTGGAAAGATGAGCAGGCTGCTACTCTGTGCTTGGAAACATCTCTTCCCTGGGTTGATAATTGATCTGGTAGACATTTAGGATGTGGCATCCAAGGACTTGAACAGGTTTGGAGTTAAGTGCAGTAGTTAGGTTTACAGCCATTTGTATTTTCATTAATTTTAAGCATTTAATGTTCAGATATTCTCACTTTTAGAAATTAAATGTCACTACTGCCATGTCCATTATTCTTAATGTACATTAGTTATCCTTACACTCAGAAGTTTTTCTTAAGAAGAAAACAGATTACAGAACTACCTCTTCTTAGAAGGGGAGCCGATGTTCAATGCATAAGGACTTGCCCTCACTTTGCATCTTCTTTTCACATGTCGTCTTTACTTGTAAAATTAGAAAGTGAGTAAGATGGAAGATAAAAATGGTATGAGGGAAATTGTTAGCTATTAAGTAGTCAGCTGGTTCTTGGTCATACTTCTGCTGTTGTAATATCTATCTACGCTATCGTTTTATCAGCATGCACTGTAGTATTTCCTTTTGCATTTAGGCTTAGTTTTTAAGATACTATATGTGGTTCCTTCTCTTTGTGATGATTCCTTGTTCTTTCTGTCACCTTTAGGTACAACGTTGGTTCAGAATTTACCGTCTTCAGTGCAGGCTGTGTGTGAGTCCTGGAACAACATCAATACCAATGAGTTTCCCAACATTGGATCTTGGGTAAGTCTGTGACTGTTCCAGAAGTGCTGTGCACTACCCATTCTGTGTTGTTTTTATTCTCTAGGCTTAAACTAGCTACAATAGAGCCCTGGTGGCACAGTGGTTAAGTACTTAGCTGTTAACCAAAAGGTCTAGCTATCAAAGAGCCCCAGTGGCATAGTGGTTAAGTACTCAGCTGTTAACCAAAAGGTCAGTGGTTCAGATCCACCAGTGGGTCCATGGAAAATAAAGGCCTGGGGGTCTGGTCCCATTAAGATTATACCCTAGGGAACCCTACGGGACAGTTCTATTCTATCAGATAGTGTCACTATATGTTGGAAGTCATTCAACAGCGCAGAACAACAAGCAACACCAAGTGCTCTTCATATGCTACAATAATATTTGCTATGAAAGAATCATTAATTATTGCACTGAATTTCCCATATGGTCCTTTTGTTAAGCAATGTGTAACCACAGGACAAATCACTTTATTTCTCTGAGCTTTAGTTTCTTCATATTTTCAATACTGGCATATGAAGGTTAAATGGGAGAATATGTACAGTGCCTAGCGTATTATCTGGCATATGAATTCTCAGGAAATGCTAATTCCCTTTCCTTTCTCTTTTAGTTATATGTCAAGAATCTGCTCTTTTTGTCAGTGTTTTACGGGTTGGCTTTTAGGTTGTCTTAAGTTTTTAGTTACTGTTGAGTCTTCATTTTACTCAGTCTTTGTTGTGTGCTCTACTCAAATGAATTCTCTTTACAAATTTTTCTGTTATGAAAGTTCTTTGGGAAAGCTAAGTATTATAATTTTGTTTGTTTTGCCTTTTATTGTGACCTCTATTTACACCACCCAGAGCTATAGTATAAGAATAATTACAAGTAATAGAGATGCAAATTTATTATAAAATCCACATCCTTCTGAATTACTAGAGACAGACAATAGTTTTTTGATGATAAATATTGTACATTATATTCTAATTATTTGGGAAGTGGTATGGCTAGCTATTGTGTTTAATTGTTAACTTTGTGCTAACTAAAATTTGTAAACTGCTTCTCCTTTCCTTCACAGTATGAATAATGGTGTATACATAGTAGAGGCCATTGTCTATAAACCTCAGTGGGGTCTTGGTTTATGTCTATTTTATTTTATTTTTCCAGAAGAGAATTTTTATCTAGAATAGATGGTCCATTCATTCACTCATATCTGTTTTGCTTCCTTTTAGCGCAATGCCTTTGCCAATGACACCATCCCTTCAGAGAGTTATATCAGCGCTGTGCAGGCTGCTCACTTGGGGACTCTTTGTGGCCAAAGTCTGCCTCTGGCTGCTTCCTTGAAACATACTCTCCTCTCACTGGTTAGGTTGACTGGAGATCTTATTGTGTGAGTACCTAGTATATAGCCTTAAGTGCTTTCTACACCTGCTATTCCATTTTGGCTAAAGGAAGACAGTGAAGGTTTTTATTACTATTCAGTAATGCTTTTTTCACATGCTTCTTTAGGAGAGAAACTGTTACTTTAGAGTATAGATATGTTTACTCAGAATGATTTTAATTAAGATCTGAAGGGCAGAATTACCTCCTCCCCTTTCTGTATAGTATTTTTCAGAAAAGGCATTCTGGGTTTAAATAAAGTTTGATTTGGAGGTATTTTGGGTTTATATTTTAAGTGTTAGTAACAGATATATTTGAAATAACATTTCTCCAGAATCATTGCAGGAGTTAGAACCTGCCATCATAGGGATTATGGTAGGCCACTGGCAGGCCACTGTCATCTTATATGTGGGTCATGGGCAGAGTTGTATATCACTTTGCTTTAAATGTGATCTAGTATTCTGATAATTCTTTTAGATAGGTTGTCTGGGATGGGTTCCTTTCTTAGATTTGAGCTAACTTGGTTTTTTGAATACTATTTAATGCTTTTATAAATTTTTTTGTATGAAAATAACTTTTGCTTTTGATATAATAACAAAAAGGAAGAAATTTTGTGATTATACTTATGTAGAAAACAACTATTAAAGGATAAATGAGACTGGAATAGAAGCCCTCCCTCCAGTAAATAATTGAATTGCCCTATCCCTGCCTTGTAGCTTTTTGGAGGAGCATATTCATTAACTTAGTTCCCTTTTCTTTGTTAAAGTTGGTCTGATGAGATGAACCCACCACAGGTAATTCGGACCTTGTTACCCCTTCTTTTGGAATCAAGCACTGAGAGTGTTGCTGAGATCAGTAGCAACTCCCTGGAACGTATCTTGGGCCCTGCGGAGTCTGATGAGTTCTTGGCTCGTGTTTATGAGAAGCTGATTACTGGTTGTTACAATATTTTGGCCAATCATGCAGATCCCAACAGGTGAGCTTGATTGAGTAGGTCAAGTTCCTAGGACCTACTGCTACTATCAGTGAAATGTACTAACACTGACTTCTTTAGATGCTTTAGTTAATAGCTAGTTTTATTGTCATTGTGCTTTTTAACAGAAAATTCTGTACTTGTGTACATTTTCCATTCATACGAAGATATATGGAAGGTTACTTGGCATCCTCTTCTGTAACTATTCTTAGGAATAAAAGTTAAGAAAGTAAAGGACTTAACTCTTTGGATTTGGAGACTTAAAATTGAATAGTTCAGTAAACTTGGTTATCGAGTGCTATAATTTTCTAATATTTTTGTGATTGTGCTTTTTAAATGGATGGTCTGTGTAATATTTTAGGCCATGTTGATGTAGAATAGCCATGAAGAACAAATTGGTAAGTTGCAGCTTTTCCCTACTGAGAAATGTACAAACAGAGAGTCCAAGTGTTGTGATTTCCTGTTTCTTTGTTGTGGAGGAGTCCAGGTTTTCATTAAGAGCTACTTTTTTCTTCCTCCACTTTTCCCTACCTCCCCCCTCCCCTAGCAGATAGGAATATGAGACAATTAACTATGTAGAAATTATTTGCTCAAAATATACCTTCCATTGTCCAAAGGAATGAGGATTAGAATTCAGAGCTTCAGATGTTTTTGCTTCTTAATTCCCTAGGAGAGAGGGCAGTAAAATAAAATGGAAGTGCATCTGTTAATTAGAAAATATTTGAAATATACTGATGATTCTAAGGACTCTTAGCCATTGACTACATCAGTTGTCTCAGATTTTAGGAATTCACCAAACATTTATTAAGTGCTTCTTATGTGCCAGGCTTTATATTGAGCATTGACAGTAAAAATTTGAACACTACCTTCAAGGTCTAGTCATAAATAAAATTTGGATTTTTAAAATCAGTGTTAAGAAGACATTGGACCCAGCCTTGTTTGTAGTAGTCAGTTTTTCCTTTTGATCCTCAGTGGACTCGATGAATCCATCTTGGAAGAATGTCTTCAGTATTTGGAAAAGCAGCTGGAAAGCAGCCAGGCTCGTAAAGCAATGGAGGAATTTTTCTCTGAAAGGTGAATTATATTTTATTAATTGAACCTTTGGAATGTCTCATCGAAGCAGGGAGCTGGAAGCAATCCAAATATCTATCACCAGATGAATGGCTAAACAAAATATGATAATAAAATTAGCATACATAAAGTAGGATATTATCTAGGCTTGGATGAACCTTGAAAACATTATGCTAAATGAAATAGTTCAGACTGAAAAGGTCCAATACTATATGATTCCACTTATATGAAATATTTAAAACAGGCAATGCATACAGACAAAGTTTATCAGTGGTTACCAGGGTTAAGGGGAGGGAGGAATGGGGAATTAACTGTTTTAAGGAGTAGGAGCAATGCAATTTATGTTAGAGGTGATAAAACATTTTTTTTGCAAATGAATGGTGATCTTTGCACAGTATTGGTGAATGTGATTAATGTTACTGAATTTAAACTTAAGACTGGTTGAAACAGTAGATTTTTTTGGTGATGTATATTTTACCACACACAACAAAGCAAGGAACTATATGTTGAGTTAGGTATGTATTCTTTCTCAGGGAATATTTAAGGCCTACTTAGATGTCTGTATCCCCCGGAGGACTGTGAGTTAATTACTGACCCCTTGAGGTTATTAATGAAGGAATTGATGTTATGAGCACCTTGTGATGATTCACAAATGATCATTTCCTCTGGAAGTGAGGAGATTGTAAGGAAATAGAAATGGATGCCTTTTATGTGAGACTTAATGTGATTCTTTTTTTTTTTTTTTGGTCCCTTCCTGCCTCCTAGTGGAGAACTTGTGCAGATCATGATGGCAACAGCCAATGAGAACCTCTCTGCTAAATTCTGTAACCGAGTTTTGAAATTCTTCACCAAACTCTTCCAGCTGAGTGAGTGACAGCTTTTAGTAATCTTCTTATGGGAACTTTGATGTCTGGCTAATACTGTGCGTATCTTCTGCCTGAGTTTAACTACAGCATGAAAATACTAACAACTGAAGAGAATCCCTCAGAGAAAGTTTGGAAGGAAGTTGAAAACCTGCTTGAAACCTTTTTCCTTTTCCTGGCCATAACTTTCCCCTTTCCCTTCTTCATTGACCTTGGCCTCTCTGTCTTTCCCCAGCTGAGAAGAGCCCTAATCCAAGCCTTCTGCATCTCTGTGGCTCTCTGGCACAGCTGGCTTGTGTGGAGCCTGTGCGTCTCCAGGCCTGGCTCACCCGCATGACTACATCGCCTCCTAAAGATTCCGATCAGCTGGATATGATTCAAGAGAACCGGCAGCTATTACAGTTATTGACCACTTACATTGTTCGGGAAAACAGGTAGAGTAACTATTTATGTCATGTGTCCCTAACCACCTCAGAAATACTTTGAAAACATTTGCAGCATTCTTTCCTTCAGATGGGAGCTCTGGTGACATAGTGCCTAAGCCATTTGACTGCTAACGAGAAGGCTGGCGGTTCAAATCCATCAGCCACTCCTCAGAAGGAAGGTTGGGCAATCAACTTCTGTAGTGATACTGCCTCAGAAACCCGAGGAGGGGTTGCTATGAGTCGGATCCGACTCGACAGCATTGAGTTTAATTTTCCTTCAGATGTCAGTCTTACCATTTCAACATTTTCATACCTCCTCTCTCTAGACTCAAAGGATCTAGGTTAGGTCCTTGATATTTCCCATGGAAAAACTTTTAGAATGACTTGCCTTATCAGTTGCAACATGGTGAATGTTTTGTGCTTTAGTAGTCCAAGTCCAAAGCTGAGATTAGTATATATAGTCATAAATCTAGTATTTAATTTAGAACTTCTGTTATTCTTCTACACTTAGAAGTACACAGAGTCTGATTCCTGTCGATTACTTCCAAATCAAAACCAAAACCAAACCCATTGTTGTCAAATCAATTCTGACCCGTAGCAACGCTACAGGACAGAGTAGAACTGCCCCATAGGGTTTCCAAGGCTGTTAATCTTTATGGAAGCAGACTACCACATCTTTTTCCTGCAGAGCAGCTGGTAGGTTCACACTGCTGCTCTTTCAGTTGGCAACCGAGTGCTTTAAACACTGTGCCACCAGGGCTGTACTGTTGAATACTTAAGCAGTTTTCTATTTGTTTTTGACAGCCAAGTTGGAGAAGGTGTGTGTGCTGTTCTTCTGGGCACCCTGATCCCCATGGCAACAGAGATGTTGGCCAACGG
Source organism: Orycteropus afer afer (assembly GCF_000298275.1). Lineage (NCBI taxonomy): Eukaryota > Metazoa > Chordata > Mammalia > Tubulidentata > Orycteropodidae > Orycteropus > Orycteropus afer. The sequence goes on along the minus strand of NW_006921618.1, from coordinate 3,620,900 downwards.
TGATGGGACTGGCTTCCCTGAACTCATGGTTGTGATGGCAACTCTGGCCAGTGCAGGTCAAGGTGCTGGCCATCTTCAGCTTCATAATGCTGCTGTGGACTGGCTGAGTAGATGGTAAGATGATGAAATTGGAGGAGTCTATCTGTAGCTCACAACATTGATTGCTGTTGGAGAAGAGGGTGGTAATTGCAGGTTAATTTCTTTGTAGTTCAGAGTGAGTGTAAAAGAAACTTGAATCTCTGCCTTTTTCCTAGGGCTGAGGGAGTGGCCAATAGTTGTTTACTTTAGATATAATCATTATTTTCTTAGTAGAGTTCCCTGTTCATCATTCTGAGATTGTCTTGGGAGAAGTTGAGCAAGTGTCAGTGGGGGTGCTAAGGCCAGGTATCTGAGTCGCTGCTCACTGGATAGCTGCCTAGGAGTACCCATGCTTCAGGGTCCACACATTGATTCAGGGTTCATGAAAATGTTTCCTTTCTGTGGTTCCCTGGATGATTTTATGTCCCCTTTCTTCTTTTTTTCCTTGGGGACAGCAAGAAGTATCTGTCACAGAAGAATGTTGTGGAAAAACTGAATGGCAATGTAATGCATGGAAAGGTAAGCAAAGTGAGAGGAGCCAGCAGAGTTAGGGAGTGAGGATACAAGATGATTCTTATCTTTGTGATCAGGTAGAAATTTCTCCTTTATATTAGCTTCTGTCCCTGGGCTATCCCTGCAGAGAATAAGGCCTACAATCTCCAAGACTTAAAAGTGTGTGATTGCTGATTGCCTGCTCTCAAGCCTCTTCCAGGTGGTAGGATTTGATAGGAAGGAAATATTATTGTAAACAAATACCAAACAGAATCCTTCAAACATTATGAGTTCCTGGTTTTTTTATAGATGTTATTAAACTATGGAAAACTGTCCCACTCCTTTTACTTAGAATTGCCCGCTCTGATTTAATGTTATGTGGGATTACAGACTACCTCCTCAGCTCTAGTCCAGATGCTAGAATTGTGTACTTTCCTTGACGGTTTAGGCCACTGTGCTGACAAAATTGGTTTGAAACTTACTTTTTTTTCCCCTATTGAACCCAAGAACTTGACATAGGTGGTTAAGAACAGATGACTGGCCTTTGAGTCTCCCCATGGTACTATCCATTTCTGCCTCCTTTTTAGATAATCTCTATTCTTTCAGCTCTGAAATGACACTGTTCAGAATGAAGGAACTAACAGATATGAAGCTTTGATGCCAGACTGTTGATTTCATTTAGGCAAACATGAACCTCCTGCAGTGGTTTGCTGGACAGTTTTTATTTGATTGCTGAAATTATTCCTCCCAATCTACATTAGTTTAAAATCCAACAGTTAAAATGCTGTTCAGCAATGGTTTTTTAAAAAATGCTAACACTAGTGAAAAAAGTACTAATGAGAACCCCTTTATACTGTTTATCTGGTCTTTTCTTGAATTCCTTTTGCTTATATTTTCACTCTGTTCTATTAATTTTATTCTTTGTTACATGATTTGATAAAGACTTGTCTTTGTGCTTAAGAGTGAATGAATACATGCTAACTCAGTACAATTTATTAACCAGGTATATACGAACATAGTGTTAAATAGGTAACACTATACCCAACATCCAACCCATTGCTGTCGAGTTGGATCTGACTCATAGTGACCCCTCCTTGGGTTTCCAAGGTGGGATCACTATGGAAGTAGATTGCCCCATCTTCCTTTCGAGGAGTGGCTGATGGGTTTGAACCACCAGCTTTCTGGTTAGCAGTCAAAGCCTTAGGCACTGTATCACCAGAGCTCTGATAACACTATGTTGTTGTTGTTATGTGCCGTCGAGTCGGCCCTGACTCATAGCGACCCCTCCTTGGGTTTCCGAGGCAGTATCACTACGGAAGTAGGATTGCCCAACCTTGGGATAGATAATTAAGATAGGTTGTTTTCCTCTTTGCTTTTATATCATCCCTGTAATCTTGAGATTTATTGGAAAAGTTTGAGGAAACAATAGTTTATATAATAATAAAATATGGAGAACTGAGGCTTCTGCAATGTCACGGTCTTCTCTTTTGTAGCATGTGATAGTCTTGGAGTGCACATGCCATATTATGTCTTACTTGGCTGATGTCACGAATGCCCTGAGCCAGAGTAATGGTCAAGGCCCAACTCATCTCTCAGTGGATGGGGAAGAGCGGGCCATTGAAGTGGACTCAGACTGGGTGGAGGAATTGGCAGTGGAAGAGGAAGATTCCCAGGCTGAGGATTCAGTAAGTACTAAGTAACCTCAAGGTTAACCTCTCAAGGTAATGACTGACTGGCCTTTGCAGAACTCATGCTAAAAAAGCTTTCAGATTTTAAAAAATAAGCATCTAAAGTGTAAATTCTTAGGCTCCTTTCCAGCTCTTACGAACTTCAGAACTCTTCCCAGTCCATGCTGCTTTCTCCCAGCTGATACAATTAATGCCAGACTCTGGTTTTCTAGGCCTGCAGAGCAAGCAATAGGGATCTAATCTCTAGGAGAAAGAATTGCTTAATAAGCATATGTCTTTTGTTCTATGCGGAGTTGCTTGTCCTGCCCTTCCTCAGTGTTTGCATCCAAAATGGAATTTCAGGGATGAGTTCTTCACAGGGAAGGTGTAAGCACCCTTGTAGAGAAACCATAAGATTTACTTCTCTTAACCACAAAACTCCTTACCTGAAATTACAGCAGATTTTTAGTCTGCAAGCTATTTTTAGTTTTTATTTGCCATTTTCTATTTGCATGTTTCTGTTTGCCATTTATGAGTCAAATTTTCTATAGGGTGTTGAAGTAAGTGTGTTTTTGTGGATATCTATGGACTTACTTCTGATTAAAAAGACTCATTATCTTTGAAGGATGAAGATTCTCTTTGCAATAAACTCTGCACTTTCACCATCACACAGAAAGAATTCATGAACCAACATTGGTAAGAGTAGTTCTTTTCAGGTGAGGGTTTGCCATGCTTTCACTGGGACTTCAGGGCTCATTTTCTGGTCTTTATTCTTCATAGGTACCACTGTCACACCTGTAAAATGGTTGATGGGGTGGGTGTGTGCACAGTATGTGCTAAGGTGTGCCACAAGGATCATGAGATTTCCTATGCCAAGTATGGATCCTTCTTCTGTGACTGTGGAGCCAAGGAAGATGGCAGCTGTCTGGTGAGAGATCTGGAATATTCACTGGGCTATGAAGGGTGACTTGTTGGTGACACGAGAATACTTAAGCCAAACTAGAAAATTCCCACATCACCTTCATGGTGACTTGAATCTAGAAATAAGTTCTGGATCTGTCACTCATTAGCTGTACAGTCAGCATAAGCACTTCACTTAGAATATCAAGAACTAGCAAGATCCTTAGACATCTTATAGTCAGCTTTCTCTAAGACTTCCCCACAATTTCAAATGTTAGAATCAAGGCCTGATTATGTGAATGGATAAAGAGTTAGGTATTACGTGAATTTAGGCCTTTGGATATCATTTAAATGCTTAACTGGTTATTCTTTTGGGTCAGATTTTTCTCTAAGATCTTATTTCAGCGATGCTTCGTAGCAAGGGCCTGGGGCCTGTGACTTTTTCTTTCTCTAGGCACTGGTAAAGCGAACTCCTAGCAGTGGCATGAGCTCCACCATGAAAGAGTCAGCATTTCAGAGTGAGCCTAGGGTTTCGGAGAGCCTGGTGCGCCACACCAGCACTTCTCCAGCTGACAAGGCCAAGGTCACCATCAGTGATGGAAAGGTTGCTGATGAAGAGAAGCCCAAGAAGAGCAGCCTATGCCGCACAGTAGAAGGCTGCCGGGAGGAGCTGCAGAACCAGGTGGGGCTTCCTTATGGTCTCTAGTGCAGTAGACAAGAGTTCAGAGCTTGGCAAGTTTAAGAGTGAAAAATACACAAGGTTCTTCATGTAGTTCCATAGTAGTGGGACTTGTAGTTGCTTTCTTCTTTTTCTAAGTTACCCATTTTCATAGTGACAGTATGAATACTGCATGTTTTCAGTCACTCCCTCATAGGGAAGGATTTGTGACTGCAGAGTATTGTGGGGGATTTGTTTTTTGGGGTGGTGTATTTTAGTTGTGTATTACTCTCTAGCACCCTTTTTTGGGTAGGGTTTCTCATCTGAAGCCCAGAATATAGAAAATGACTTGAGTTCTGTTTGTATTTCTCCCAAAATGGTAATAACTAGACCCATTCTAGGTACATAGTTGAGGAGTTACATATGATCGATGCTTTCAAGCATTAGTTTATCTATTTGGGACTCCTTGTTCGCAAAGATTGCTCTAGAGTCAGTAGCACTATAGTGTGTTGGCTGTTTTTGCTAGGAGGAGTTGAACGATTTTCATTTATAGCAGGATCAAATACGTTATTACACAGAGAATGCAATCCTGGCCAGAATATAAAAGTGAAAGTGAGGAAACTGGATACTGAAGGTAGTTACTGATACTGAGGTATCATGATTATGACCCATTATTTTTCTCTCTCTTTCCACTTGTGTATTTGGATTTTTCTTAGGCCAATTTTTCCTTCGCTCCTCTCGTGTTAGACATGCTTAATTTCCTCATGGATGCCATTCAGACCAACTTTCAGCAGGCTTCTGCTGTGGGAAGCAGCAGCCGGGCTCAGCAAGCCCTTAGTGAGCTGCATACAGTGGACAAGGTGGTTGAGATGACAGACCAGCTGATGGTGAGTTTTCTCAGGATCATGAAGTTTGGTGATTGTAAGGAACCAACAATTTATTGAGATACCAAATTGTGCCAGATACTCTCAGGGATATACTTAGAATAGTCAGTGTCTGGTCATTTAGAACTTAGAGGCTAAAATATCATGACACCTCCAGATCATAGGAACAGTGTGGACAATTGGCACATGAGGTGTATCTTCAAAAGGAGAGAAGCCAGAGGTCATTTGGTCCATCCCAGTGAGTTAAAATCTCCTTTACAGAAGTTCATACAAATATGTATTTGTGGGGACTCCATTTTGGGGTAATTAAAAAATTTCTTCTATGTTTTAAACAGAAACTTACTGTATTTTCTTTTTCAAGGTTTGTCTGGCTTGCAAAATAATGTTTGTCCTTTTTTGCTTACAGTCTTTCCTCTAGTTCTTCATAGTACCTGGGCTATTAGTTATAAGTCACTATTTATTTTAAAAACTTAACTGCTCAGAACTGACTATAATGCTTCTGGTGTGGTTGGATTGGCCTCTGGCAGCAGTGTTAAGTAGTAGAAAGTAAACTGGAAGCAATTCCAAAAGGGGTATATAAAGTATTTTCAAAAAGTACATGAGTAGATCTCATAAGGTGGCTGTTTTTAAGGAAAGACTTTTCACTTGGAAATGTGTATATTATACATACAGACACGTATTCTGGTATTTTATTAAGAATCAATCATAGTTTTTGAGCAGTATTTAGATTACTAGAAGTCAAAGACCAAGTTAAAAGTTATTGGGATAGGGGTTGGCAACCCATAAAGCTGCTGACACTCGATTTTGCCAGGTTAGATGAGTGAAGAAAAATTGTAGCTATTCTCAGCATCATTTTAGAAGATTCTAGTGTTTTTGTTTTGATTAAATTTAGGCTTATGAAAAATAAACTATGTTGTTCATATTGAATTGATAATAACTTTGGCAAAGACATGCAGGCATCTGTTAATCGGAGGTTAGTAGTCATCGCTTTCAAATGACGAAACTGTGCAATGTTGCAATCATATGAATTGTGTATGAATCCAGTGATAGTTTTTCAAGATAGATGTCCCCCTGGGACCTTGATCTTACTTGCCTTATCACTGCCTGTTCTCTCTTTGCCAGGTTCCCACCTTAGGCTCCCAGGAGGGTGCCTTTGAGAATGTTCGGATGAATTATAGTGGAGACCAGGGCCAGACCATTCGACAGCTCATCAGTGCCCATGTGCTCAGGCGGGTAGCTATGTGTGTACTCTCCTCCCCTCATGGGCGCCGCCAACATTTGGCTGTCAGCCATGAGAAAGGCAAGGTGCGTTCTGCAATTCTTTCCCACTCATCATAGGTCGTGTCTAAGTGCTAAGCAAAACTGATAGGTGGCCATGCCCATAAGATGGACTATGTGGGGAAATATCCAAAGGGTCTAGGTGTGTTTTAGGGATAGATGTCAATGAGTTCTGCTTGAACCCTGAGTTACTCAATTAGACCTAGACACTGTGTGATTAGAACGAAGACTTTGCTTCACATTAGTAAATTTCCACTTAAAGCATAACCTTCAAGTCCCCAGGAAAAGGTAACAGCCAGCAGTTATCTAGGACAGCTTGGTTCCCAGTCTTGCCCAGTTTGGTCACTCTGAAGGGCACAAGCTGAGAGGCAAAAAAGGCAGACCTTTATAGGGCTCAGTGTTCCTTTTTTTAGTCTTTCTTTGTCTTCTCACCCCTCTAAGGACCCAGGGAAACTTCTGCTGTTTTATTAAAGTAGAAGTTAGAAGAGTGCTAAGTATATTAACTCACACATTTCTGTACTCTGGCCTTTCCATCACCAGTCAAGTTGTTTTAATCTTCTTAAGTGAAAACCACTCTAGAGATAGGAATAGTCTGCTTTACAATGCTTGCAGAAGCAGTTCATACAACCACATAGAAGTTGTGTAACCATTTTATGAGTTGTTTATAAGAAGAGAAATTTTTTTTTTTTTAATCTGTTGTTTTCTCATTGGAAGGAGGGACATACCATGTCACTTAGCCAGGAGAGGTAGAGAGGCTAACATCGGTCTAGAACTTACCCGTAAGAAAGCCTCCAAACTAACATCGCTACTGAAGGGGCCCTTGTTGCTTGCTTTGTGTTGACTGAGAGGACTGGGGTTAAGAATAAATAATTGTTTCTTTATAGATCACTGTTCTGCAGCTCTCTGCACTCCTGAAGCAAGCAGATTCCAGCAAAAGGAAGTTAACTCTGACCCGCTTGGCTTCTGCTCCTGTTCCATTTACTGTGTTGAGCCTCACTGGAAATCCCTGTAAAGAGGACTACCTTGCAGTTTGTGGGCTGAAGGTAAAAATTCTGAGCCTAGTTTGATTACTTTGAACTACTGTATCACTATTTATTATTAATTTTCATGGTGAAAGTGTAAGAGTCATTGGAATGCAAAAGAAATCTTTTTCTGAACTTCTTCTAAGTCTTCTAGATTTTTTCTGTGTTGGAAATAATTTTTGTGTTTCTGAAACTTGAATATGTTAAGGGACAGTCTGAATAATATCTGAAGGCAAGGAACATTAGGAAAAAAGAAATACTAGAACTCTGAAATGAATGGATTACTGTACTTGCGAAATCATCTTTTGCTCATTTTGTTTCTTAAACTGTGTGCAGGACTGCCATGTGCTGACCTTCAGTGGCTCAGGCTCTGTTTCGGATCATTTGGTGTTGCATCCCCAATTGGCAACAGGGAACTTCATCATCAAAGCTGTGTGGTTACCTGGTTCACAGACCGAGTTAGCAATTGTCACAGCTGACTTTGTCAAGGTACAGTGACAGCTTTTTGATGATATTGTCCTAGAATGTTTCTGGTTTTGAATGGTTCAGAATAGAATGTCTGATCTTCATTATGGTTGCTTCTCCCAAGAATGAGGGACCGCCAACATTTTTGTTAGTTTGCCTTTTTTGAGGTTGCTGAGCAAGAGCTTCCTGTTTGTAGGCAATATAAAATTGATTCTGGCTCTACCCCCACTGTACCAAGTGCACACCTAGTATGTAAAAAAATAGTTTATGAGTGTTGCTCTCATAGTGGTTTCTTAAGGATGAGTAAAAAGTTATATGAGTCCTCTTTATATACCTAGTGCATAACACTCAGTAGGTTCTTGTTGAATGGGAAATGCTTGTTGAATGGAAAATGGATGCACATTACTCACCAATTGCAAGTATTTGGATTCACCAGGAAATTTTGCCCATGAGACTAAAAGAGAGCTCCTATATTTAGTCTTTCTTTTTTCTGTCCTACAGATTTATGACCTATCTGTTGATGCTTTGAGCCCAACTTTCTACTTTCTCCTGCCCAGCTCAAAGATAAGAGATGTTACCTTCCTCTTCAATGAGGAGGGAAAGAACATTATTGTTATAATGTCATCTGCTGGGTACATCTATACTCAGCTCATGGAAGATGCCAGCAGTGCCCAGCAGGGACCTTTCTATGTCACTAATGTACTGGAAATCAATCACGAGGACCTGAAGGTTAGAGCAGATGTTGCCATTTCCTTCTATCCCAGATGTAGTTTAGCAGCTCTCCTGCTGTTGTTGTTCTTCTCTTTTTGCTTCTGACTTTTTACCTAATAATGAAAAGCAAAAGCTCTTGTATTTTAGGACTAAACTTAATCAGCTTGAAGCTCCTTTATTTTCATGGTATTTGTAAGGGTTTGCCCACTGGGATCACATGCTCAGAGTATGAAAGCACATAATCATTGATTAAAACGAATGACTAGCATAAGCTGAAAGCTGTTACTTAAGGCAACATGAGTAATTAATGCAAATGTTGTGTCTTTGTCCTGACAGGACAGTAATAGCCAGGTGGCAGGAGGCGGTGTGTCCGTGTACTACTCCCATGTGTTGCAGATGTTGTTCTTCAGCTATTCTCAAGGCAAATCATTTGCAGCCACCATCAGCAGGACTACTCTGGAGGTGTTGCAACTCTTCCCCATCAACATCAAAAGGTGGGAATGAGCATTTAATTAAATGTTCAACTTCCACAATGCCTGTTCAGCACATCCGCACTCCCCCTCCTGAGTTCTGCTATCTGTTATAAGTCTGGTTAAACTATTTTTTTTTTCACCATTCCTCTCCCTTTCCTGCTAGGTATCTTTAAAGTAAATTGGCTTTTAGATTCGGCAGGTTGGCTGCCTGCTGTGGTTTTTCTCCACTATAGAGACATGCATAGATCAGGAAGCTGTCATTCGAACAGAACAAGGGGATGCTGCATAGTTCAAAATCAAGAAGGTAGTGTGTCCAATATATTGCTCCGCCTCCTACTTTGGTGAGTGCCGACTGGGATCTTAAAAGCTTGCAAGCAGCCGTCTAGATGCAACGATGGGTCTCTCCTCGTCCAGAACAAAGAAGAATGAAGAAAACCAAGGATTCATGGAAACAATTAGTCCAAGTGACTGGTACACCATGCGATCCTCAGCCTATAAGACTATGAGACCAGAAGAACTAGGTGATGCCTGGGTACCACTGTCAACCACTTGGAGGGGGATCTATGTAGGAGATCCTGGATAGAGAGACAGAACAATGTGGAACAAAACTCAAAATCATTTGTTAATGTGCT
>NW_006921618.1:3579562-3611470 GCF_000298275.1 Orycteropus afer afer | reverse complement strand
ACCCACCAGCCATTCCTCGGAAGGAAGGTTGGGCAATCCTGCTTCTGTAGTGATACTGCCTTGGAGACCCAAGGAGGGGTTGCTATGAGTCAGGGCTGACTCAGTGGCACATAACAATACAACAAATATTTGTATTGGTCCTCTTTTTTATTTTCATGTGAAGGTTTATCATTTTTCTTTGAGTTTACCCTGTTATTTATAGTTTTCTTCCCAAGTTTAGAAAAAATCCTATCTTGTAGTTGTCTTGACTTTCCTACCATCTAGAAGTTCTGTAATGACAGTTTTTCCCCTCTTTTTTGGTGTGTAGTTGTTGTCCTCATTTGTCAATTGATGTCTCTGGTTCCCTGTTTACAATCCTGCAGGTTATTTACTTTGGATACTTCCATAGCTGGGTTGGTTTCTGGGTTATATCATCATGTGTATTAATGATCAGTTGTTTTTTGCTCTTGTTGCTTCTCTGTCCAAAGGGCTCCCTTTAGCATCTCTTGTAAGGTTGGGTTGGTTTTAACAAATTCCCTTAATTTCTGCTTATCTGGAAATGTCTTAATTTCACCATTATATTTGAGGGACAGTTTTTCTGGGTATATAATTCTTGGTTGGAAATTTTTCTCTTTCAGGGTTTTATATATACCATCCTATTTTCTTCTTGCCTGCATGGTTTCTGCTGAGAAATCTGAGCTTAGTCTTATTGGTTGCCCCTTGTAGGTAACTTTTTGTTTTTCCTGTGCTGCTCTCAAGATTCTTTTTTTGTCTTTGCTTTTGGTGAGTTTGATGGTGATATGTCTTGGTGATTTTCTTTTGGGGTCTATCCTGTTTGGGGTTTGTTGGACTTCCTGAATGAATATGTTCTCATCTTCCATCATACCAGGAAAACTTCCAACAAAACTACAACAATTTTCTATGTGGTTTTATTTTTCTCTTCCTGTTCTGGAATTCCAATTACATGTAGGTTATTCCTTTTGATGGTATACCACATGAACCTTAGGCTTTCTTCATTTTGTTTTGATCTTTTTTCTGATTTATCCCTTTCTAAGGAAGTGTTCAGGTGTTTGCCTTCAATATCCCTAATTCTATCTTCCAATTCTGATTCAGTTCTGCTCCTTTGCCCATTCAGTGTCTTATCTATTTCTGAAAATTTAGTATTAATCTTATGGATTTCTGTGTGTAGATCTTGTATCATTTCTGATTTTTCATTTATTTTGTCATTTTGTTCTTGTACTGTCTTTTGAAATTGTTGTAGGGTTTTCTCTGTTTTCCTCAATTTTGTCAGTGTTTTCCTTGATCTGTCTCTTAATTCGTTGAAGATACCTAAATATAATTATTTTAAATTCCTTATCAGGGAGTTCCAGTACTGTGTCTTTTTCAGGGATATGTTTTGGGTCTGTATACTGGTCCCTTGTTTCTCCTGCTTTGTCTTGCTTCTTTGTGTGGACTGTGATGCTCTTTTGTCTCTGAGGCATTGTGACGTTTTTGTGTTTATATTTAATTGGTGATTATATGTTGAAGTGACTTGCCCACGATTTTCATTTTCTTTGTTTTGTTTGTATGTTATCAATGCAAGCAGGGTACTGTGCTGTGCTCCTCTGTTCATTAGTTGATGGCACTTACCCCTCACCACCTGTCTCCTGTTGTCAGCCTCTTGTGTATCCCTGCCGACCTTGGCAAACAGAGCCTATTCTTAGGTCCCTGGAATCCAAATGAGAATGCTGTCAATTTAAAATCCAAAATGGTTGCCACTTGTAAAGATTCAAAATGGCTGTGCCCTTGGTCACTTTAAATATCCAAAATGGCTACTGCTTGTAAACAATCAAAATGACTGCATCCTCTGGACAGTGAAGAGTCAACTGCTCAGGTTGTCTCCCTCCTTGGTGTTTCCCTTCTTAGTCGTAGACCACCAGCGCAGTTGTTCCTGTAGCTCTTGGTGACCAGGGTTGATCTTTAGGTCAATTCTCAAGGTCCCAACACCACTTGGAAATATTTAGGCTATTGGTCCCGTCAGAGTAGCTGACAGTCTGCAGCTCTAACTGCCTCTGTACTCCCTGTTTTCATTCAGGTTTTTCCACTAGCTGGTGCCTAATCCACTTTTGTATAGTTCCTTTCAAACTCAGGGCTCCAGGATTATGTTCTGTATCTCTCTCAATTGGTTTTTCTTTTCTTTGTTGAATTGAAGAGGGTCTGTGTTGCTTGTCTGCCTATTCCTCCATCTTATAGGAAGTCCTCCAAAACTCAAAATCATGTGAAAAAAAGAAAAAAGACCAGGTTTGTTGGTCTGACAGAGCCTGGTGGAACCACTGAGACTATGGCTCCTAGCTGCCTTTCAGGTCTGAAATTGAACCCACTCCTGTGGCTTCCAGCCAAACAGAAGACAGGCGTATGAGCTGAACATTTACACTAGGTAGATACACTCCTGGGAGAGAACAGTCATGGGAGAAAGAAGGGCTCTTTATGCCCAGGGATACATACAGCTCAGGGGGCAGGAGCGCATAGAGGGAAGGACATAGGGAAGAGATAACTATGGGGAGAAAGTAGGAGGGGAGCTGTTGCATTGTGGTAAATTGTGGTCAATGTCAGGAGACAAAGTATGTGAATTGCTGTATGGAAAGTGAATTTGTTCTGTAAACTTTCACCCAGATCACAATTAAAAAGGAAGTACATCAAAGTTGTAGCCTTTCATTATACTTATTCAATTTGTATGCTGAGCTAATAATTCAAGAAGCTGGATTATATGAAGGAGAACATGGCATCAGGATTGGAGGAAGATTTTTTAACAACCTGCAATACGCAGATGACACAGCTTTGCTTGCTGAAAGTGAGGATGACTTGAAGCACTCACTGATGAAGTTTAAATACTGTGGTCTGCAGTGTGGATTATACCTCAATATATAGAAAACAAAAAGCCTCACAACTGGTCCAGTAAACACCTTTATGATAAATGTAGAAAAAACTGAAGTTGTCAAGGACTTTATATTATTTGATTCTACAGTCAACACCAATGGAAGCAGCAGTCAAGACATTAGATGACATATTGCATTGGGCAAATCTGCTGCAAAAGACTTTTTCAAGTGATGAAGAGCAAAGATGTCTCCTTGAAGACTAAGGTGTGCCTAACCCAAGCTGTGATATTTTCAGTTGCCTCTTATGCATGTGAAAACTGGACAGTGAATAAGGAAGACTGAAGAAGAGTTGATGCTTTTGAGTTGTGTTGGAGAAGAATGCTAAGAGTACCATGGTCTGCTAAAGGACTAACAAATCTTTCCTGAAAGAAGTATAGCCGGAATGCTCCTTGGAAGCGAAAATGGCCAGACTTCATCTCACCTACTTTGGTCATGTTATCAGAAGGAACCATTCTGTGAAGGATATCATGCTTGGTAAAGTGGAGGGCCAAAGAAAAAGGGGAAGACCTTCAACGAGATGGATTGTGAGGCTGGTGCAGGACTGGGCAGTGTTTTGTTCTGCTGTGCGTAGGTTTGCTATGAGTCAGAGATGACCCGATGGCACCTAACAACAACAACAACAACAACTTGGAGACATAGTTTGGGGAACCTCTGTTACTCGGAAGAAAAATCTGTAGTCAAAGCAGCAAATGAAATTTTAGTATGATTACCACATTTTGAGAGAAACATTAGTTTCTATTTAGCACTCATCCTGTGATAATGCCTTCAAATTTTCTCTCCTGATGAAATTTAGCAGTAAATAAAGCATGGTAGGAGCTCTGGTAGCATAGTGGCTAAAGCACTTGCCTGCTCACCAGAAGGCTGGCGGTTCAAACCCACCAGCCACTCCTCGGAAGGAAGGTTGGGCAATCCTACTTCCGTAGTGATACTGCCTCGGAAACCCAAGGAGGGGTCGCTATGAGTCGGGGCCGATTTGATGGCACATAACAACAACAACAGCAATGAGTAGTGGGGCCCATGGCAGGAGTTGATGAGGTACAGGTTTTCATCCAGTTCCCTGATAATAGAGGGGTATGTGAAATACTGAGCATTTTATTTAGGAAGGAGGAAGAAGAGGTTTAGGGTCTCTTGTCTTTCTTATCTGCTATTGGAGAGCCATTATAGCACTTTCTTCCTGGCCATTGTCTTCTGAATTACCTGTGTTGAAAAGGCTGGCAGTTCAAACCCACCAGCCATTCCTCAGAAGGAAGGTTCAGTATCTATTTCCATGGTGATACCGCCTCGGAAACCCAAGGAGGAGTTGCCACGAGTCAGATCCGACTCGACTGCAGTGAATTTGGTTTTTTTGGAATTCACACATAACCTGATGAGGTGAAATAAAATCGGTTCCAATTCACACATAATCTGATGAACTTGGAGGTTCTTATAGCTCACTGAGCCATCGGCCTTAGACATCCATGCTTTTATGTAGTTGATAGCCTGTAGGCACTAGGAACACCTGTTCCTCAGCCAGGAAAATCTAGAGATTTTAAACCAGGTACTGGGGGTCCACTTTGGAGTATCTGAAAGTGTATCTCCGTGGCTCAGAATGAAACAGACCTGTAGATAATTTGAGTCCCTGGACAAGTATATTACTCCAGAGGCCAAATATTTAGTCAGAGGTTGACCTTTAGGTTAAGAGAAGACCTATTAGATGGTGATTGATACCCTAACTATTGCTAGTTGTATTGTCTGCAGTTCCAATGGTGGCAGTAAAACTTCTCCTGCTCTTTGCCAATGGTCTGAGGTGATGAACCATCCTGGCTTGGTATGTTGTGTCCAGCAAACTACAGGTGTGCCGCTGGTAGTTATGGTGAAACCAGATACTTTTCTTATCCAGGAGATTAAGACCCTTCCTGCTAAAGCAAAGGTTAGTACCAAATTCTCCTATTACTTTGTGGTGAACCTGGCCATTTGTATTTTTGTGTCACTTCCCCATCTCTCTCAATGGAATTTTGATCCATTTTCTCCTAGATGCCTTTTCTCTGCCACCCTTCTCTGCCTACCAGCTGACCCTAAAATCAATTATTTCCATGCCTATTTCTCTCTGTACATTTGGGAACTAATGCCCTTCTTTGTGTTCTTCTCCTCCTAGATCCAAGACATGGTCGCCATCAGGCACACGGCCTGCAATGAGCAGCAGCGGACAACGATGATCTTGCTCTGTGAAGATGGCAGCCTGCGCATTTACATGGCCAATGTGGAGAACACTTCCTACTGGCTGCAGCCATCCCTGCAGCCTAGCAGTGTCATCAGCATAATGAAGCCTGTTCGAAAGCGTAAAACAGCTACCATCAGTAAGGTCCCTTCTCAAAAGAGGTCTGGTGGAATGGGAATGGCAGCCTTCTAGATGGCTAAGAATAGACTATTGTAAATAACTGTAAAGAAATGGTGATTGTCCCGTTTGCACATTTTGTAAAGTTAGAGTCATGGGCTACTTAATCTCTCAAAAGCAGAGTCAGGGTTGCTCAGGCCACCAGTGTTCTGTGTAGCTTTTAGAGAGACATTGTTCAAAGGACAAGAATCTGTTGGCTGCCAGCTTTGAGTTAGCAGTTCTTAGGTGCCCAAAAAAGTGCTTGATTGAGAGATTCTTTTCTCTGGATTTAGATAAAATGGTTTACCTAATGTGAGGTATAGGGTGGAACTGATTGAGTGGATTCCTTTGTTTGGTTAATTTCCCACTGAGTAGTGAAGAACCCATCACAGGTGTCTAAACTGGGGGTCTTGTTCCTGACTGATACAGCACTCTTCAGGGTATTTGAAAGGTGGAATTTAGGAGCAAGTGAGAAGAGACCATTGCCCATATTATCACGTTATCTTACTTTTATTCTAAATTTCATGTTTGAGCTGTTAGTGTAGTTCATTCTCCTGAAAAGAAATACCTTCTATTGTTTATGACAAGAGCCTATTGTTATTATCTGTACACCCAGTGCCAGATTTCTTTGTATTGCTAAGTCATCTTGTAGTTAGGGGTAATAAGTTTTCAAGAACTAACCACATGTAGCTGATGCAAATGTTATATAGTAAAACCTGCAAAAGCTGTTACCTGTGTAAGGTGAAAACCTGTCAGAATAGAAAAACTGAAAGATTTTCCACTTACAGAAAGCGATAGAAAAATGGTAAGATGACACCCTGTCAAAAGTGGAAAACTTGCGAGACTCACAGAAAAGCAAGGCAGCCCCATTGAGTTCCAGCTCTCACAGGTTTCACTATTTATTTTGCTTAAGAAGGTTTGAGTGTGTAAGTGTAGCTCAGTCTGGAGGGAGTCTTTACCTGGAGAATAGGAGCAGAGGTGGTATAATGACATATACCAGTGCTCTCTGGCAATCAGATAATGTTCTCTGCAGCAACCCGCACGTCTAGCCAGGTGACCTTCCCCATTGACTTCTTTGAGCACAACCAGCAGCTTACAGATGTGGAGTTTGGTGGTAATGATCTCCTGCAAGTCTACAATGCACAGCAGATAAAGCACCGGCTGAATTCCACTGGCATGTATGTGGCCAACACGAAGGTGAGGACTGTGCTGGGCTGTATTCAGTCCTGGGGTGGAAGAACTCCTAAAAAATAGGGTTTGAGGACACATCTTTTAGAATGCAAGCATATGCCTACAAGGCTAGTTAAATGGTCCCTTGAATAGATGAATATTCTCACTCACAGGCAGAAGGGTTCTCAGTCTGTAGCTTAGGTTCCCAGCATCATTGTCAGGGTTATTGTGTAGAGGGCAACAGGAGGCTGTCAGATGGGGAAAACCAAGCCAAACTAAACTTCCTACCATTAAGTTGATTCTGACTCATAGCAGCCCCTATTGGGTCTCTAAGGTGGTAAACCTTTATGGAATTCCATTGCCCAGTCTTCCTTTTGCGGAGAGGCTGGTGGGTTTGAACTGCCAGCCTTCTGGTTAGCAGTCAAATGCCTTAGGTACTGTACCATCAGAGCTCGTTAACTGGGGAAAAGGGAGGCCAAAATGAAAGAATGTTTCTCCATCATGGGAAGCAGTAAGTCATTATTGGGGGGTTAACAGGAGAAAAATCTTCACCTAGGAGTGAGACTGTCAGAAGAAGTATTAAATCTTTTTTTTTTTTTTTTTTTTAATTTTTATTGTGATTTGGGTGAAAGTTTACAGAGCAAATTCAATTTCCATACAGCAGCTCACATACACTTTGTCTCATGACATTGACTGAAATTTCCCACAATGCAATAGGTCCCCTGTCACTTCTTCCCCATGGTTACCTCTTCCCTGTGTCCTTCACTCCCATGCACTCCTGCCCCCTGAGCTGTCTCCCTGTGCATACACAGCCCTTCTATTCTCCCATGATTTTTTTTCCAAGTAGTGTTATCTACCTAATGTAAATGTTCAGCTCATATGCCTGTCTTTTGTTTGGCAGGAAGCCACAGGAGTAGGTTCAATTCCAGACCTGAAGGGCAGCTGTGGGCCATAGTCTCATCAATGGTTCCATCAGGCTCTATCAGACCAGCAAACCTGGTCCCTTTTTTTTTCCCCAGTGATTTTGAGTTTTGTTACACATCGTCCTCCCACTCTGTGCAGGGTCTCCTACTTAGATCCCCCTTCGAGTGGTTGACAGTGGTAGCTGGGCACCATCTAGTTCTTCTGGTCTCGTAGTCATATACGCTGAGGATTGCATGGTGTACCAGTCACTTGGACTAATAAGAAATATTAAAATCTTGAGCTTACAAACTTCTGCTAGTTTTCTGATGTTTGCCTTCTCTCCCTACAGCCTGGTGGCTTCACGATTGAAATTAGTAATAATAACAGCACTATGGTGATGACAGGCATGCGGATCCAGATCGGCACCCAGGCAATTGAACGGGCCCCGTCATATATTGAGATCTTTGGCAGGACTATGCAGCTTAACCTGAGTCGCTCACGCTGGTTTGACTTTCCTTTCACCAGAGAGGAAGCCCTGCAAGCTGATAAGAAACTGAACCTCTTCAGTGAGTCACCAACCTGTGGTGCAGATTGTATCCTTCTCATTTTGATTGCTGAATTGGGGCGTCTGATCTATGGCTCACTAGCGTTCTGGGAACCTTCTGCCATCAGAAAACTTTGAGCTTCATTTGAGATATAAAGGAGGCAAGGTGACAGGGTAGGGGTAAAGATAGAATGAAACTTGGCTCAAGCATTCACTCCCGTAGTGCTGGGTCATCCTTACTAAATCTCTGCCGATTTAGGCAGAGAGGAGGTAGAATTAGCATGTGAGATCTCAAAGCTTTCTCCAGGCACAGGTGAAAGCCCCAGGTCACACATCACCAAGAGGTGTTGAGCCTTTCTGTAGAAAGTTTGAAACTCTCAGAGTGCAAGTCCCTGATCCCTTCATAAGGCTAGCGTCTTTCTCCACCATTTATTGTCTACCTGATATCCTTTCTTCTAGAAATGTTGGTGTTAAGTGGGGATCATGATCTGTACTTTGAAAAAAGAAAGTGCTCAGAGATGCCTGGGGCTGGAGTATAGAGTTTCCTATGGATAAGTGCTTCATAAAGTGATATTTAGGGACTCTTCCAAGTAGGAGGCTTACTAAGCTTTTGGTCCATGGAACTATTTCTACATGTATTTAGCATCTCTAATCTATGAATGTAAAATCGGTGTGATTTGCTACTTTGCCCAAACTGGTCTGGTCTTCTCTTTGGAGAGGGTGGTGTTAGCCCTTTAGAGGATGTACATCCTAAAAGCTTTTTTGCTTTTTACAGTTGGGGCCTCCGTGGATCCAGCAGGTGTCACCATGATAGATGCTGTAAAGATTTATGGCAAGACAAAGGAGCAGTTTGGTTGGCCTGATGAGCCCCCAGAAGAATTTCCTTCTGCCTCTGTCAGCAACATCTGCCCTTCAAACCTGAACCAGGGCAATGGCACAGGAGATAGTGACTCAGCTGCCCCTGCTACCACCAGTGGAACTGTCCTGGAGAGGTACCAGCACTGTCAGGGGGTGACTTCTGTGTTTACTTTTTCACTCTCACTGTAGAACCACCCTGTCTTAAGAAAGTCTGCCTTTGAAGTAACTGTCCCAAGGCTAGCCTGTGCTCTTCTAGCTTTCACACAACTTCCCACATTTAGTATGTTGGCAAAGCCTGGAAAACATGTTCATAGTCTTCTGATTTTAGTCTCTGCCCTGGGGCTCCTGTAGCATCTGTAAAACTCTTTGGAGTAGCCAGAGGCTGCAGACTAGAAGATGCTTATGCCAGTTTTATAGATGAGGATCCAGTGTTGCTGAAATTATAGGGGAAAAGCCTCCCTTCCATTCTGATCCCATCATCTTCTCATCTTTCTCTGCTACTTATGTGGGAATAACATTGTTAGCAAAAGGTTGTCTGCTGCATCTTGTGGCAGAGTTCAGAGTCTCCTCAAATCTCCCTACAGTGGCATTCTTAAAGCATTGTGCTTGGCTTCATTATGCTAGGTAGCTGCTAGTTTGCCAAGGTAGATGAATTAATTCATGATGTAAGATGTTGAGTTTCTTACATTATAAGTCATAAGAGTAGCCTTGCTTGGAGTCACTGCCTGCCACCAGTAGTCTTCTCTCTCTCCTTTCTTTTTTTCTTTCTTTCCCTACCCTATTCATATATGGTTTGCTTAGGATGTGTTTCCAGGTTTCTCTGAGCTTCACATTATTTTCCTTTTTTTTTTTTTTTGCTTCTCCCCAAAGTTCTGAAACTGAGTCCCTAACCAAGCTGGACTGGTTAGTATGCCCTCTTTCTTTTCTCTGCACGAGTGAGTGTGTGTCAGAGAGCAATGTAAACAATGGTGTGGCTTTGCGTGGATTCTGCTTCGTTGAAGAGTCTTCCTGCTTTTTTCTGTTCTGGTCATTGCATGGCTACAGAGCTCTTTTTGTGTGAAAATGGAGCATCTGGAGGATTGAAATGCATACTTGGTATTGGCTGCTTTAGACTCTCTCTTAGCTCTCTCTTCCTTACCCCATTCTTCTCTGTTCTCTCTTTACAGTGGAGGGGGTTGGGGGTGGGTGGGAATGGGAAGCAAAACAGTGAAAAATGCCTTATAATCTGATAAGCAACCAGAGGGCTGGTTCTGCCCCATTTTGTTTTATGCCTCAGTTCCCTCTTCCTTAGTTCTTTACTGCCTTCTCCTGTCCCTTTACCCTTTTCTCTCCAGCTACCTCCTTAATGTTTTTCAATGCCCAGAGCTTTAGCTGGCAGGATGTTAGTCTTTTTATTAAGGTACATTAAGCTCAAAGGAGTAGGTCCTGGGGAGCATGTTACCTTGGTGTACCCTTCATGATAGTTGGGTTTCCTACTCCTTCCCTAAGGGAAATTTGCACAGTTTTTTTTAAGGGTGCTTTGTACTACCCTGTGATTGTTGGCAGTCGTACACCCCTGAGAATACAGTTTGTTCCCTCCCCCATACTTAGGGATTCATAAGAAATGCTTTTGTGCATTTTTTCTTGGAGAAGTAAGTAAAATAAAACCTTAAACTTCCCAGTCTAAGAAGATGACTTTAACCTTTCCCTTTGTGTATTCCTTTGCCTCCCTATCTATGGGCACTTGAACTATGAGTCCCATTGCATCAAGACTGTTAAACCAATCTCAGTGATCCCTGCCACAGGCAGCAGAAGGAAGCACATTTATCCTCTTTGAGAAAGAAAAGCCCTGTCTTTAAGTTGTGGATTATGAACATGGCCTCAGGTTGATCTCCGAGTAGGAGCCAGCTTTCTTCTGGCCTGTAACCCAGGGAAATGATATGCATGGTGCCCGTGGCAGGTCTTATTGTGCTTTGATTTTGTATTTGGCATTCATTAGCTGTCCCCAAGGTGCTCCTGACTATACTTTGCATAGGCTAAATCACAGGCGGAGAGAAGGGTTGTTATACTCAAGCCAGCTTTTCTGTTTCCCTAGGCTGGTTGTGAGTTCTTTAGAAGCTCTGGAAAGCTGCTTTGCTGTTGGCCCAATCATCGAAAAGGCAAGTTACTTTTTCAAAGCAAATGGGAGCTTCCTGAACAGGCAAGAAGTCAATTGAGTTGTCAGCAACCCTGAGGCCACACATCTAAAGAACATTTATAGTATTATCTTGATGTGCAAAGAAGCTGTAGAGAAGCCTTTGGCTTACGGCTTTATGTCCTACTTCTGGAGGACCACAGTGAGATCCTTTCACAGAATAGGGTGAATGCTGGTAAAAGAAGACTATTCTGGGAGTCATAAGCTTGAATTCAATTTCTTTACCTGTATTATCTGAGGATTATAATTTCTAAAGTTCCTTTTTGACTTTGCAGTCCATGAAGTATCACCTACTCCTAGTAGCCTAAAAGGGAGGAAGAGGGAGGGCAGTGTAGACAGTTCATTTGGCATGGATTTGGTGGGATTATTGATAACCCTGCTGTCTTCTGCGTCAGGAGAGAAATAAGAATGCCGCTCAGGAACTGGCCACGCTGCTGCTATCTTTGCCAGCCCCTGCCAGTGTCCAGCAGCAGTCCAAGAGCCTTCTGGCTAGTCTGCATACCAGCCGCTCAGCCTATCACAGCCACAAGGTAATCACTCCATCTCAGGGAGAGCTCTTGTAGAAATGGCAGTGGCAGTTACGGTACTGGCAGGGAATCAAGTAAGTTGACTTTTCATATGTAAAGTAGAGGCATAGTGAAGTAAGGTAGAGAAAGCATAGCATTGAGTTAGACCCACATAGGCAAAAGTTTCTTGTGAGAAATTAATACCACTCAAAACTGAAGACAAGGCAGCTAATCGGCTGCTAGTCTGCACTTACTATTTTTCTGTCACTCTGACAGGATCAGCACAACTTCTATAAGACCTAGGAAAGGGAGGGAGGTACATTTGGGTGGGGTAGCTTCTTATTGACGAGTGAGGTGAGGGGAATCACTCAGGAGGTAAGGACTGCTGATGTTTTTACTTCTCTAGTATCAGTACAACCCTAAAAGTGTATTTTTATGAGGAAATATTTGAATGGTTCTTGGAGAGTCTTTGAGGGGGAAATCTCAGCTATAAAAGTAGGTAGTGGTGGCAGGTAACAAGCTGTGCCAGTTTCCATAAATGAGAAAGAGGACGATTCAGACTCATAAGAGATATGGGCTCTGGGAGGAGCTGCCAGCACAGATGCTTTGTTATCTTTTATGGCTCCAACCCAGACAACTGGGAAGTATGAATTTAATCTGCTGAGGCTCACAAAGAAAGGCAGTTACAGAAATGTAATCTCTGGGCAACGTGAACTCACAAAGAAATGACTCTTCTACTATAGGAAAGAGATCCAGGATGTTGATGTTCTGGAGAATTGGGTGGTTATTCTGTCATACTTTATACTGATTTTATAACTTTAAATATTTAATGCCTTTGATATTTTATATATTAAGAATTTGAGCTGTACTGGGCTGCTTTGGAAATTTGTCCCAGGTAGTTGGTAATTAACCTGTTCTCTTAAAAGGAGGTAGCAATCCTGGTAGGATACCATCCCTTCTCCACTCTGCTTTAGTACCCAGCTTTTGATTGATTGTCTGTGGTCTTATTGTTTCACAGGACCAGGCCTTGCTGAGCAAAGCTGTGCAGTGTCTCAACACAACCAGCAAAGAAGGCAAGGACTTGGACCCTGAGGTGTTCCAGAGGCTAGTGATCACAGCTCGTTCTATTGCCATCATGCGTCCTAACAACCTTGTCCATTTTACGGAATCAAAGCTGCCCCAGATGGAAACAGGTGAACTTGGCTGAAGTGGCCGTGATCCTGAAACCTGCTTAACACATCTTTTTCACCCTGTCATCCTCTTTCTCACTGGCCAGTGACTGACTTCATGCTCTGGGACAGGGATTTTACTCTTTGGTCTTTCTCCCTTATAGGCTTTTGACATTAGAATTGCATCACATTAAGTAAATACCCTTTTCAGTATTTGTCCCTTTCATTGTCCTTGAATTTATTTAGTATTTGGACATCAGATATACTGCCTTTAAGTTGCTACCTCTTCTAATATCCAGGGTAAAGCTAAGCTTGGGCCTTGGTTGCTTTACTGTAATAGGGCTGTTATCTTTTCCTTGCATGCTGTTTTTTGCAGTATTGTATTAATATGTACAGTGGTCTTTCTCACATCTTGATTGTTTCCTCATCTCTTCTCATACTGGATAGATATCAAACTTGTTATGCCATTATCAAATACAGTTTACTGATGTGTTTATCATTCGTTGTTATGTACATGCTCCCATATGCCATTATCATCCTGTTTCTCCTTCTAATATGATAATCTAGGAACCATTCTAGAAAAATGTCACATTCCCCTTGTTTTTAGAAATTGAACAGTTACAACTGAGATCTCTGAGTCTGCTGTAAAGATTCTGAGCCCTTCCCTTCTATTTAATTCTAACATAAAATGTTTTCTGTGATATTCCTTTCCCAGACTGTTTTTTTCCTAGATGTGCCTGCTGGAGTCTAGGGATAGTTGGCATATTGATTGGGGCCCCACTTGAAACTCCCTCCCCAGGCAAGCTTCCTTGACCTGAGTTAACCTTCAAACAAATTAAATTCTGTCACAGATTTACCATCATTAATAATTTTCTTTTTCTTGCTTAGAAGGAGTGGATGAGGGGAAAGAACCTCAGAAGCAGCTAGAAGGGGATTGCTGTAGTTTCATCACCCAGCTGGTGAACCACTTCTGGAAACTCCATGCATCCAAACCCAAGAATGCCTTCCTGGCACCTGCCTGCCTGCCAGGTATCAAGTTAAAATGTGTGTTTGCCTGTTAGACCCTGAGCCTTCATCATCTATTTCTTCCAGAGTAAATCATTAAGAAATAGAAGTCTGTGAGATTAGGGCATTGTTTTGACATAGGAATTTAGCAGTGTGGTATAGCAGTGGTATTTTCTTGTACTGTATCCCTGTGGGGTTGAATATTTCACATAAGAGACACTGTGTGTGTGCACGCGTGCATGCACACATGCACCTTTAGCAGTGTTTATAATTGTTTGAAAAAATCTTTGAGAACTTGGTTCAAAGCCAACTCAAAAAGTAAAAGTTAAGTATCAGCCTTGAAAATTATTTTATTTTCAAGCTACCTTTGACATGTAACTTCTCATGCTAAGATCAGAAGTTTGTATGGATGAGTAAGGATCTGAGTAGCAATATAGAAAACTTGGTCAACCCCTGGTGTTCCTTTGTGTTTACAGGTTTCTTGAGCAATAAACCTAAGAGGCGTGTTTTATCACCACCAAAGGTTTGGGGATAAAAAGAGATACTTAAAGTCTGCCTTAAATATCTGTGGGTAGGAACTCTGGTGGCGTAGTGCCTAAGGCATTTGACTGCTAACCAGAAGACTGGCAGTTCAAACCTATCAGCCACTCCTTGGAAAGAAGGTTGGGCAATCTACTTCCATAGTGATACCACCTTGGAAACCCAAGGAGGGGTCACTATGAGTTGGCATCAACTCGATGGCAGTGAGCTTGGCTAGTGACCAGCTACTTATTCCTGTAGCGGAGAACATCTGAAAAGGCTTTTGATGCCAGTTTTGCGTACTAGAAGATCGTTAAAAAAAACTACAAATAATGCTGACCATCTGCATTCTCTGTGTGTTTGTGTTTGTTTTGTTGTGTGTGTGCTTGTCATTTTTTGCTGCTGTTTTTAGCTTATGGGAATAAGAATTTGTACTTTTGTCTCAGACTCTCAAGCAGATAGAGGTTTTGACATCACATTTTCTTATATTTTTTCCTTTTCAGGCCTGACTCATATTGAAGCTACTGTGAATGCTCTGGTAGACATTATCCATGGATACTGTACTTGTGAGCTGGATTGCATTAACACAGCATCCAAGATCTATATGCAGATGCTGTTGTGTCCTGTACGTATCATCATAATCCCACATATCTGTTATCATCCTAGGAGTGTCTGGAAAAATGTTTTTTGTAGTTGGTTAAGCTAATGAAATAAAATGGAGTTAAGGTGATGGGAGTTAGTCATTTTAAATATCAATAAAAACTCTAAGGTCTTACTCATTCCATGGAAGAGAAAGGTTTGAAAAGGGGATGTACTTTATTTTTTTCTTGTTTGGTTCTGAATCCCTAAAAAATAGAATGGTGGTTGCAACATAGTTAATGTTCAGTAAGGATTAATTAAATGAGTGATGAATGAATAAGAAAATAGTACATCAAGATTTCTGTTTCTAGTGTTAGCAGTACTGGTTTTAGCACAGAGCTAAGATGAGCACTGGGAGCCTGATCATCCAATGAAAAGCCAAAGCCTTTTTTTTAGAGAGCCAAAGTGATTTCAGAAGCAAATAACCTGCCAGTCTGTTATCAGGAACTGAGAGAAAAAAGGTAGTGAATGGGTCTTATCTATACTAAGTCAGGAAATAAATGGGGATTAAATGATGAACTTGGTCAGCTGTGTTGCAGTTGAGAGTAGATAGATCTTCCACATGCATTGACCAAGAAAGGAAAAGTATTTTACAGAGTTTCATGAATAATATTAAACCTAAGCGTGACAGCTTCCTTTTAAACCTCAGGATCCTGCTGTGAGCTTCTCTTGTAAACAAGCTCTAATTCGAGTCCTAAGGCCCAGGAACAAACGGAGACATGTGACATTGCCCTCCTCCCCTCGAAGCAACACTCCAATGGGTAATGTGAGGCCTGGGTTTAGGCTGTGTTTATGTGTGTTGGGGAGGGGGAGGGAGGAATAGCTTTAGGATATGCTGCTCATGTGGACCAAGGTCCTAGAGGTTCTTGGTTCTCTCTGAAGTTTTTAACTCTACCTTATTCCATAAAGGGAGGAGCTCTGATGGTGCAGTGGTTAAAGTATTGGGCTGCTAACCAGAAGGTCAGTGGTTCAAATCCACCAGCCACTCCATGGGAGAAAGATGAGATAGTCTGCTTCCTTACAAGATTTATAGCCTTGGAAACCCTATGGGACACTTCTATTCTGCCCGTAGGGTCACTGAGTTGGAATCACCTTGAGGTAGTGAGTTTGGTTTTGCTTTCTGGTTTTATTCAAGAATTCC
This sequence comes from Orycteropus afer afer, assembly GCF_000298275.1. NCBI lineage: Eukaryota > Metazoa > Chordata > Mammalia > Tubulidentata > Orycteropodidae > Orycteropus > Orycteropus afer. Next base: position 3,595,596 of record NW_006921618.1, on the reverse strand, counting down.
ATAAAGGTATATAAAAATGTACGTGAGAAATAGAATAAAAGTAAAAGAAAATCCAGGCCATGGAAAAATGAACATGCAATAGTTAAAATAAAACCAAGGATAATCATTACACAGAAAATCTATATCAGAAGGTCCTGCATGCTTCCTAAAGGCCGTAGCAAAATAAAATAAGAACAGCTACAAAATTCCCGGTGACCAAAGACAAAAAAACAACTGTTTTCCCAGGAAGAACCTGTTTTTCCAGGTCCATTTTATCATATAATGGACAGTATCCTCAGTGGACTTATAATAAATTTGATAGCAAATTTCATGGAGCTTTCCCTGTGACAAACTTAGACATAAGCCAAGGGCATAACATTTTATATTTTAGTAAAAGTAATTTTATAAGGTGTCCGAATAACAGTATATTTTGTACCTCTCTGGTTACTTGGTTTGATCATAGGTCAGTTTGAAATGTCTAGATATTTTTATTATCCACTGTATTTTCACTGTATTACCCAAGGGAAATATAGTCTGTTACATACATAATTTAAATGTTTCTAGTAGCTACATTTTTAATACTAAAAAAAACCCAGTAAAATTAATTTACTCATGATCTACTTAATTCAGTATATCAAAAATATTATTTCAGCATGTAGTCAATATAAAAAAGTATTCATGGAATATTTACCCCCTGCAGCCCTCCCCCTTTTTTTTGTACTGTTTGAAATCTGATCTATATCTTACACTAACAGCACATCTCAGTTTGGATTAGCCACGTTTCAAGTGCTCAGCAGCCACGTGTCATGGGATCGCACAGCTCTAGAGAAATGTATGCAACTTTGGTTTTTAGGCAATCTTCTCTTGAATATCATTAATTTTATGTAAACTTTTGACAAATCAGGCAACAGTTTGTAACTCTTTTCTCTGGCAAGAACCAAGAGTGCACATAGTTTATGTTTCCACTTAAGGGCATATTCACATGCTTTAATAATGCTTCAAGTGGAAAGTGGGATTTTCATCCTCTTCCGACAATTAATTGTCTAACCTGGACTGACTTCTTATTAGAAGCTCTCACCACCCTCACAGAAGTGGGCCAGGTGGACCTGTAGTGCTGTCCTCAGCTTCCATTCAGTGGTTTTACATTCCAGTCTGGTTCTTGCTAATGATTATGTGGTGTGACTATCTTACTGGCCCTCTGGCTTTGGAAAAAAGTAGTGAAAGTACTCTCCAGGCTGTCATGATAACAGATAACTATCTCAACTGTATTATTTTCCCTGTCTTGCCCAAAGTCTTCTGAGAGTTGATGGGACCTTATGGGGCCTGCTGTTCTTAGGTTTGTCTGCTTTATGGTGGAAGTTCCCTTTGGAATCCAAGGTTGTGTTTTTTTTTTCTTCATCAGCTGGAAAAGTCTGTTCCTAAGTGGGGCAAGCTGTCACTGCCAGCTCCATCTTCCCAGACTGTGCTCAGCCCAGGGGGCAGGAGAACAGGCCAGGCATAGTACCCTGGAGTTTTACCTCTAAAGCAGAGGACACTAGCTAGTAGCTTGTCTTGGGTTTTTGTTGCTTATGTGACTTCTCATACCAAATGCCAAGGGAGAAAAGAGCAAGCACCTTCAGGTGACTGGGGTTTCTTTGACTCAGGAGACAAGGACGATGATGACGATGATGATGCAGATGAGAAAATGCAGTCATCAGGGATCCCGAATGGTGGTCACATCCGTCAGGAAAGCCAGGAACAGAGTGAGGTGGACCATGGAGATTTTGAGATGGTGGTGAGTCTCTAGCAGCAGGAGAGGGGAGGAGGAGCTTCAAAACTCTCCTCTAGCTCTTATTCAGTGGACTTCCAAAAGCTACCATTTACCGTGGGACACTGACAGAGCTTTCTCTCTGCAGTCTGAGTCGATGGTCCTGGAGACAGCTGAAAATGTCAACAATGGCAACCCCTCTCCCCTGGAGGCCCTGCTGGCAGGCGCAGAGGGCTTTCCCCCCATGCTGGACATCCCGCCTGATGCAGATGACGAGACCATGGTTGAACTAGCCATTGCCCTGAGCCTGCAGCAGGACCAACAAGGTAGAAGGCTATGCCAGGAGTAAAGTGGCCCATTGGCCTTACACAGGAAAGAGGGTTTGGCAGTTGCTGATATCCGGCTGACTTAGCTTGTCCCCAGATTTGGGGAGAGGTTGATCTGGGTGAGAGCTGTTCAGAGATACAGGTGGAGAGTGAGAGGAATTGTGGTGGGATTTTCAGTCTCTGGGAGCCAATCTCATAATTTCTTTTAGTTGGTCTGTTGGAGTATTTCTTCCTGAATTGGTCAGGTTCCTCCAGCCTGTGTCCTGCCTGAGCAAAAGGAAGTATTCCACCAACTCTGTAATCAAACTTGATGGGTGGACAGCAAAGCCTGTTGATGAACTTCCTCTAGTACAGAGGGGGTCACACGCTGGTGTTTAGAGACTGCTGAGGGTAGCAGGTGGCCAAAACAGTGTTGTGGATGGGGTCTGCAGGGGATGTTGTGCTCACTCTCCACTTGTTTCCCAGGCAGCAGCAGCAGTGCCCTGGGCCTGCAGAGCCTGGGGCTGTCCGGCCAGGCACCCAGCTCTTCCTCTCTGGACGCAGGAACCCTCTCTGACACCACAGCATCAGGTAACTGTCCACAGCAAGGAGCATGGCTCAGGGCCTCCGGACCCTAAGGCCTTGTTTCCAGTGCTGTGAGAGTGTAATGGGCAGCTGCTTTGACAGGCCATTCTGGACTCCTGCTTCTGCCTTTTCTTTAGAAATACGGGTGTGGAAAGCTTAGTGATGCAGCTTGGCAAAGGCACTCATGGCTCCGCTTCCTTACACTTTGCATGCTGCCTGGCTTCAGCTAATTCCCTGAGGAAAGGCCAAGAGAGCAGCTTGCAGGTGGATCAGTATAGGGCTTAAATTACAGCTCTCAGGATTTTTCCGTCAGAGTTCTAACATGTTAACAGTATTAAAAGGGAGACACGATATTGACATCATACCTTTAAACTTTTTGCTTCAAAATTCTTGGTCAGCGTGGCCAACTGTCGTCAGGCATCTGTGAGCTTGGAAGGTAGGGTTTTTGTGGATGATTGAAATTCGTAAGAAATCTTTAAAACCTATTTTGTTTTTACTTTCAATCTCTTTGCTCATCTAATAAGGAAAAAAAAAAAATACTGAATAGAGACTTGGACTGAATAGAGGAACCTGGAACATCTGAATAATCCACTGAGAATCAGCTCCTGAGTAACTTCAGGGTTGAATTATAGTTTTTCAGACTCATGCTTCCTTGCATTTGTTTCTCTTTTTTTGGAAGTTTTACCCTGGATAGGTAAGGAAGGGAGAAATTGGCTGTCCCTCTCACCTGCTGCCATGGCTTGTTTTTCTTAGGTCTCTTTAGTTGCCGTCATTTGGGCTTTGAAGTTGCTGTCATGTTCTGCAAATTGTGTTCCTACTGTGCTCCGTGGCTGTGTTGGCTTTCCTTCCCCATATATCTCATCCAGCATTTTCCTCCTGTCTCAGCTCAGCCCTGATCCTGGATGCTGTGGCTGTCTCTGGGGAATTTCCTTGCTTCATTATTAGCATCTGATGAGGATGATTAGGAGGTGTGAAATTTCCCAATGAGCTCCCTTCTGGACCACCTGGTAAAAAACAAGCAAACAGGGTTGATTCAAGAGCTCATGAGATGTGATTTTCTAACAAAGTGACTGATTTCAAACCAATCTCATTAAAATTTAGAGGTCTGTGCTTTGAATGGCATTGGCTAATTTCTGATCTCTTAGCAGGTGTCAGTAACACCTAGACAATGGTGACCATGAAGCATTTTAGCTAGAAAACTTAGTGACCATGTCACAGATTCTTATCAAATCTCTGCACTGTTCTACTTGCAGTGCAACGTAACAGCGAAGGAAATGCCCAGTGAACTGGGTTTTCACTTCTGTCTAATTACTGTTTGCGATGCACCGTGTAAGTGTGTGTTCCTCTAAGTAATTAACTGGCAAAGCAAATCTCTCCCTTTTTTCTTTGACAACAGGATATATAAACTGCATTGTATCCTTTGCACTCTGTGGTTTGATGCTTTCACCCCAAGGAGGGGTTTTTACCTGTAACAGCTCTCGTTACTCTCTCAGCTCCAGCCTCAGACGACGAGGGCAGCACAGCAGCTACTGATGGTTCCACTCTGCGGACCTCTCCTGCTGACCACGGTGGTAGTGTGGGCTCGGAGAGCGGGGGAAGTGCTGTGGACTCAGTGGCTGGCGAGCACAGTGGTAATGTGGCCGGGCATCCTGATTTTGTGCAGAGGGTGGGGACATGATTGGAATCCTTGCCTGGGTCGTAGGGTTGGTTTCAGCAAAGGGGAGTTTTGGGGACTTACTGAAAGTCTTTTATCACCTTGTGGTCTTAATTTGCCCTCAACTCTGGGGTTTCAAGTGTTTAGGGATAGAAGTTTAAACCCAGTGGGGTTAATAGTGAAATATTTTATAAGCAGCTTTTAATTATCTGTTAGTAGGAAGAGAGCAATGATATACACAACCTCAAATCATGATTGATCTGAAACAATTATGGTATAACCTTGAAACACATCATCCTGTGGATTTTGCTTTCTTAGGGGAAAGATTTTTTGGTTAGTCCTATTGATGATATGATAGGTTTGATGATATGATAGGTTAGTGTATCAGGCCATCCCCATAAGTATACTAGCTGATAAGATGGGGCTCTGGAATGAGGAAGCATGGCAAAGTTATTTCAGTTTGACCTTGTAAAGCCACCTGTCCTTAAAGATCAGATATGAAAAATTTTTGTGGAAGAGATTAAGAGTAGCTGAGTTTTAGACTCTCTTATCAGTGTTAAGTTTCCTCTAGAGAATGAGACAGATATTTCTCAGCAGCTGAAATTGAGATTGTTGAGATAGATCTTAAGTGCTATGGAAGGTGAGTGGCTGGTGTGAGGGTTACTTAGCCTAATGCTATAAGGCCAAGACTATGAATTCAATCCTTAATAGCTTCACATGGATGAAAACAAATTCTAAAGCTACCAGTTACTTATCTCTGTTGAATGTGTTGGATTCCATCATGTTCTGCGAGTTGATTTGTGCTTTTTTTCAACCGTTTCCCTCTAGTATCTGGCCGAAGCAGTGCTTATGGTGATGCCACAGCCGAGGGGCATCCAGCTGGTCCAGGAAGTGTCAGCTCAAGCACTGGTGCCATCAGCACCACCACTGGGCACCAGGAGGGAGATGGCTCAGAGGGAGAAGGAGAAGGGGAAGCTGAAGGAGATGTCCACACTAGCAACAGGTCAGGACCTATTCGATCATAGTGGAGAGGCATTCCTACTGAAAATATTTCAGGAATAGGATGATTGCAGGAGGGGAAAGGGTGAGGACAGTATATTACCTTTGAAATATAAAGGTAATAAACTTGTGAAACAGTTTAAAATCTTAGGAGGTTTTCTAGATTGGTCATCTTTGTCCTAATTAGAATAATATTAAATCAAATGCAGAGAGAATATGTGATTTTAGGTATAGACCAGATCTCACTCTTTGTTTAGCATCTTTATAAGGTAATAGAAGTAGGAAAGCAAATACATGTTTATATCTAGAAATACTGATGGTTTGGTATTTGGCAAATTGAAAGCAATCTGTAAAATCCTAATCCATCCCCTAAAGAAATTATAGTGGTGTTTGGTAATGGATTGGTGGACTGAATTGTATTCTTAACCAGGAGATGACTAGAGAAATACAAGTGGAGGAAGAAAAACTTAACACGTGTCAAATGATGTTTGTTGAATTTGCCGAGGCCAACAATTTTCACATTACTGCAGAAGTAATAAAGAGGTTTTTTGAAATGAATGAGTTATGGCAGAACAAAAATCATAGAAGCAGTCAGGCATCAGAGACATTTTAAGAGGGCATCTGAGGGTGTCTCCCTCCTACATTGCCTGTGTGCTACTGCTTCAGTTAAACAACTTTGCAGCATATCTTTGGGTGCAAATAACCCTTGGTTCTGATAACTGATGATATTGCAATGTAGTTTCTTTACTCTTTTTTTTTTTTTCCTCTCTAACATTAAGAATTTTCTTTCTCCTTAATACATTTTTTCTTAACTTGAATCCTAGCTTAATTTCATTGTGTTCAGATAATAGGATCTGTGTGATTTTTGTGTTTTTGAAATTTTTTTATTTTTAATTTTTAATCTTGTTTACCTTTTTTAATTAAAATAGTAAGTTCATTCATAATTAAGGTTAATTAGCAATATATTCAAATTTATGTCTGCCATTTACTTTGTGCTTCTTGTTTGCTCTGCCTATTTCTGTTTCTTTTCCTCTCCTTTGTGGCCTTCTTTTGGGTTGATTTGCTATTTTTGCATTCCTTTTTCTTGTTTTTACAACTGTGAAGTTGGAGGTTATTCACTTTGTAAATTTTTAGTGGTTACATCATTCATTGCAACATATGTACTTAACCTATCCAAAACCGAATTAAGTAACAGCCATACCTTCTTCCTGAATAATATGAAGAACTTAGAAGACTTTGCACCTTCTTATAAATTTAAATGCTATTGTTTTTGTGTTTTCTTTCTTAAAGCCCTTAAAACATTAATTCCACTTTTGTGTAGTTTAAGTGATCAGTATTTATTTAGCTTTGTTGTTGTTGTTGTTAGGTACTGTCACGTCACCTCCGACTGATAGCAACCCTATGCACAGCAGAACAAAACACTGCCTGGTCTTGTGCCAGCCTCAAGATCTTGCTATACCTGAGCCCATTGTTGCTGCCACTGTATCTATCCATCTCATTGAGGGCTTTCCCCTTCTTCATTGACCCTCTACTTTACCAACCATGATATCCTTCTCCAGGGAATGGTTCCTTCTGACAATATGACCAAAGTAGATGAGATGAAGTCTGGCCATTCTTTTTTTTTTTAATTAGGATTTGGGTGAAGATTTACAGAGTAAATTCACTTTTCATACAGTAGTTCACATATACTTTGTCTCATGTCATTGACCAAAATTTACAATGCAGCAGCTCCCCTCCCACTTCCTCCCCATAGTTACCTCCTCCCAGTGTCCATCCCTTCATACTCTTCTGCACCCTGAGCTATCTCCCTGTGCATAAGCAGCCCTTCCTTCTCCCATGATTGTTCTCTCCAGGGTGTGTGTCTACTTGAGGTAAATGTTTAACTCACATGCCTGTACTTTTTTTGGCTGGAAACCGCAGTTGTGGGTTCAATTCCAGACCTGAAGGGCAGCTAGGGGCCATAGTCTCAGTGGTTACACCAGGCTCCATTGGACCAGCAAACCTGGTCCCCACCTTCTTTTTTTTTTGCCTCCAAATGATTTTGAGTTTTGTACCACATTGTTCTCCCTCTTTATGCAGGATCTCCTACATCCCTTCCAAGTGGATGGCAGTGGTAGCTGGGCACCATCTAGTTCTTCTGGTCTCATAGTTGTATAGGTTGCAGATCGGATGGTGTACCAGTCGCTAGGACTGATTATTTCCATTAATTTTGGTTTTCTTCTTTCTTCTTGACGAGGAGAGACCCGTTGTTGCATCTAGATGGCAGCTTCCTAGCTTTTAAGGTCCCAGTCGCTACTCGCCAAAGTAGGAGGTGGAACAATGTTTTGTATAGTATGTTATGAAGTCTGGCCATTCTTGTTTCCAAGGAGCATTCTGGCTGCACTTCTTTCAGACTGTGGTACTCTTAGAATTCTTCTCCAACACCATAGCTCAAAAGCATCAACTCTTCTTCAGTCTTCCTTATTCATTGTCTAACTCTCACATGCATAAGAGGCAATTGAAAATACCATGGCTTGAGTTAGGCACACCTTAGTCTTCAAGGAGACATCTTTGCTCTTCATCACTTGAAAGAGGTCTTTGGCAGCAGATTTGCCGAATGCAATATGTCGTCTGATGTCTTGACTGCTGCTTTCATTGATGTTGATTGTAGAACCAAGTAATAGGAAATCTATCCATCATGAAGCTGTTTTTTCGACTACCTATGAGGCTTTTGTTTTCTTTATATTGAGGTATAATCCGTACTGCAGACTGTAGTCTTTAATCTTCATCATTAAGTGCTTCAAGAAACCTGTCCACCATGGCTAACCCTCCTGGCATTTTGCAACACGGTGGTGTTATTCACATGTTTCTCTCTTTCAGTACTCAGTACGTGTTTGTACATCTCTGATCTTCCATCTGTTACCATTTTTCTTCCTAAAGCATATCATTTAGATTATCCTTTAGGAAGGTTTACTGGAAAGGTGTACATCTGGGTTGTAACCTTTTACCATACTTACTCAATTTGTATGCTGAGCGGATAATCTGAGAAGCTGGACTATATGAAGAAGAACACAACATCAAGATTGGAGGAAGACTTGTTAATGACCTGCCATTTGCAGGTGACACTACCTTGCTTCCTGAAAGTGAAAAGGATTTGAAGCACATACTGATGAAGATCAAAGATTACAGCCTTCAGTATGGATTATACCTCAATATAAAGAAAACAAAAATCCTCACAACTGGACCAGTAAGCATCATGATAAATGGAGAAAGGATTGAAGTTGTCAGGGATTTCATTTTACTTGGATCCACATTCAACAACCATGGAAGTAGCAGTCAAGAAATCAGACATTGCATTGGGCACATCTGCTACAAAAAACTTCTTTAAAGTGTTAAAGAGCAAAGGTGTCACTTTGAAGAACACGGTGCGCCTGACCCAAGCCATGGTATTTTCACCTACTTCATATGCATGTGAAAGCTGGATAATGCATAAGGAAGACCAAAGAATTATTAATGCCTTTGAATTATGATGTTGGTAAAGACCATTGAAAATACCATGGACTGCCAAAAGAACAAATAAATCTTAGAAGTGGTACAGGTAGAATGCTCTGTAGAAGCGAGAATGGCCATACTTCTTCTCACGTACTTTGGTCATGTTGTCCGAAGGGACCAGTCCCTGCAGAAGGATTCCATGCTTGGTAAAGTAGAGGGTCAGGGAAAAAGGAGAAGACCCTCAATGAGATTGATAGACACAGTGGCTGCAACAATGGGCTCAAGTATAGCAAGGACTGTGAGGCTGGCGCAGGATCGGGCAGTGTTTCGTTCTGTTGTACACAGGGTCACCTTGAGTTGGAGCCAACTTGACAGCACCTATCAGCAACAACAATTGGTTATAAATCTTGTTAGTCAGAATATCTTTATTTAGCTCATGTTTTGTGGAAGTATTTTTGATAAGCATAAAGTTTTGGCATTCCCTCCACTCCCTCCAGAAAATCAAAAATGATATTCTTTTGTTTCCTGGCTTTTAATATTGCCAACAAGAAGTCATCTGTTACAACTGTTGCTCCTTTGAAAGCCACATCTTTACTGCTACTTTTAAGATCTTTCTTTTCTGTTTTTATTTTTTTTGTAGTTTTATAAGGATATGTTTAAGATGGATTTCTTTATGTTTATAGTCTTACTAAGTAGTCTTTGGGATTCTTGAATATGTGGATTATTGTCTTATATTAGTCCTGGAAAATTCTCATCATTAGTCTGTCCGAGTATTGATTCTGCCTCATTTTCTGTTGTTTCTCTTTCTGGGACTCCAGTTAAATAGGTGTCTCTTACTATCTCTTTTATTATTATTTTTTTTTTTTTCCCTATTTTTGTTCCCTGCATTTAATTATTTATTATTTATTGATACCTCTTTTCTATTTGCGCAGCATCAAAGAAATCAAATACTTAAGACTGAGAGATCTACGAGATATGTACATTGAAAACTACAAAACCTAATTAAAATACATTAAACAATATACCATGTTTGTGGATTGAAAGATTCATTATTGTAAAGAGGACCATTGTCTTCAAATTGGTCTAGATTCAATATATTATTGTTAAGTGCCATCAAGTCAATTTTTTGACTAATAGTGACTCCATGTGACAGAGTTGAACTGCCCCATAGGGTTTTCTTGGCTTTAAGCATTACAGAAACAGATTGCCAGGTCTTTCTCCTGTGGAGTTGCTGTGTTGGTTTGAACTGTCAGCCTTTTGACTAAGCACTTAACCATTGTGCTACCAGGGCTTCTTAGATTCAATATAATTCCAGTAGACAGTCCCAGCAAGTTTTATGTATGTGTCGAAATTAACAAGCTGTTACTAAAATTTATTTTGAAATATAATGAGCAGTCTTGAAAAAAATCCATAGGGAGAGGACATTACACCAATATGGCTTATTATAAAGCTATAGTAATTAAGACAGTGGGATATTTTCAAATCACAGTAAAACAGAAAGACAGTAAGATATTGGTACAAAACCAAAAACCATAGGATACATAAATAGATTAATGCAGCAGACCAGAGTTCAAAAATAGATCCACACATACATGAGTACCTGATTTATGATGATGATATTTCTTTATGTTGGAGGAGAGGATGATCTTTTCAGTAAATGGTTAGTGAGAAATCCATAAAGAATAAAATTAATCATGACCCATATCTTACACAGGGATCTTGTATCTTATACAAAAATCAACCGGACTGTAGATCTAAATGCAAATGATAACACTGGAAAAATTTTTAGAAGATAAAATATCTTCATAACTTGATTTGGCAACATTTCTTAAATAGGACCAAAAAAAGCATTAACTATAAAGTTAAATGTGTATAAACCAGAGTACATTCTCAGCAACTATTTCTGTTTTCCTCCTTCCCTCTACTGCCAAGCTAATTTTTCTTGTAGGTTTCTGGGTGGAAGGAAGTTGCTTATTTATATTATTTTAACAATTGGGGAGGGTAGCCATTTGTGATTCTTCTATGAGAATATCTATGAGGTTTTCACAGAAGACTCTCTCCACTTGAGGCAGATCTTGGAGTTTCTCTCCTGTTTCAAATGTCCTCAGAAGTCCTAGCATGCAGAAGCTGAAGTTGCCTTCAGAACATCTGCCCTTACATCTTCAAATGCCGTAAAAGTGGTCTCAGTGTTCTGCTTACTTCTTTGAATTTATGTCTTCCTTCAATCTCTTCTTATTATTATCTTAGTAAGTAGTAGCAAATTATTTTAATTTCTGGTGAACTCATTTGCTTTTATTTTCACCTAATGTCCTATGCTACCACTCATCTCAGTTTATCATACTGTGATAGCTTGTGTGTTGCTGTAAGGCTGGAGGGTATGCCATGGGTATTTTGAATACCAGCAAGGTCACACATAGCAGACAGGTTTCAGCAGAGCTTCCAGATTACGACAGACTGAAAAGAAGGCCAGCTACTTCTGAAAGAATTGGTTGCTGAAAACCTTATGAATAGCAGGGACACTGTCTAATATAGTGCTGGAAAACCATCCTTCAGATTGGAAGACACTTAAAATACAACTGAGGAAAAGCTGCTTCTTCAAAGTAGAGTCACACTTAATAAAGTAGGTGGAGTAAAGCATTCTGGACCTTCGTTTGCTGATGAGGCATGACTCAGAATGAGAAGAAACAGCTGCAAATGTCCATTAACAATTGGAACATAGAATGTATGAAGTATGAATCTAGGACAATTGGAAGTTATAAAAAATGAAATAGAACACATAAAGATTGATGTTCTAGGTATTAGAGCTGAAATGGACTGGTATTGGCCATTTCAAATTGGACAATCGTATGGTCTACTTTGTTGGGAATGACAAATTGAAGAGGAATAGTTTTACATTCATTGTTAAAAAGAACATTTCAAGATATATCCTGAAATACAGTGTTGTCAGTGATTTGATAGTACCCATATGCCTAAAAGGAAGACCAGTTAATACGACTGTTACTCAAATCTGTGCACCAACCACTAAAGCCAAAAATGAAGAAATTGAAGATTTTTACCAACTTCTGCAGTCTGAAATTGATCAAACATGAAATCAGAATGCGTTCATAATTGCTGGTGATTGAAATGGGAAAGTGGAGACAAAGAAGAAAAGCATCAGTAGTTGGGAAATACAGCCTTCGTGTTAGAAATGACACCATGGATCACATGGTAGAATTTTTTTTTTTTTTTTGCACTCCTGCCCCCTGAGCTGTGTCCCTGTGCATACACAGCCCTTCTATCTCCCATGATTGATCTTTCCAAGGAGTGTATCTACCTAGTGTAAATATTCACCTCATATGCCTGTCCTTTGTTTGGCTGGAAGCCACAGGAGTGGGTTCCATTCCAGACCTGAAGAGCAGCTAGGGGCCATAGTGTCATCAGGCTCTATCAGACTAGCAAACCTGGTCCCTTTTTTTTTTTATTCAAATGATTTTGAGTTTTGTTCTGCATTGTTCTCCCTCTCTATCCTGGATCTCCTACATAGATCCTCCTCCCAGTGGTTGACAGTGGTAGCCAGGTACTATCTAGTTCTTCTGGGCTCATGGTCATATAGGCTGAGGATCACATGGTATACCAGTCACTTGGACAAATGTTTCCATGAATCCTTGGTTTTCTTCACTCTTCTTTGCTCTGGACGAGGAGAGACCCATTGTTGCATATAGATGGCCACTTGCAAGCTTTTAAGATCCCGGTCGCTACTCGCCAAAGTAGGATATAGAACAATGTTTTGTGTAACGTGTTATGCCAATTGAGCTTGACGTCCCTTGGGACTATGGTTCCGAGCCCACAGGTCCAACTACTCACTCACTCTGGGTACCTCGCTGTGGCCAAGAAGTGACTACAACCTTGTCCTTTGTCAGCTCTACTATATACCTGTTACCCCTGTTTTTCAGATGAGGAAACTGAGGCTTTGAGAAGTTGAGAAGTTTCCCAAGGTCTTTCAACTAGGAAGAGTTGAGGCAGATTTAACCTGAGGCTTGCCTACCCTCAGAGCCTGTGCACTAACTGCGTGGTCACCCATATGTCACATAGGATAGGATCCCCACCCCACATGGTAGAATTTTGCAAGAACAATGATTTCATTCGTTGTAAAAACCTTATTTCAACAATATAAACTGTGGCTATACATGTCTACTACACCAGATGGAATATATAGGAATCAAATTGACAACATCTGTGTGAAAAGAGGTCATGGAGAAGTTCAATATCATCAGTCAGAACAAGGCTAGGAGCTGACTGTTGAACAGATTATCAATTGTTCATATGCAAGTTCAAGCCGAAGCTGAAGGTAATTAAAAAAAAAGTCCACAGGAGCCAAAAGATGATCCTGATTATATCCCACCTGAATTTAAAGATCATCTAAAGAATAGATTTGAAGCATTGATCACCAGTGACTGAAGACCAGAATTGTGGGATGATAGCAAGGAAATCATACATGAAGAAAGCAAAAGGTCATTAAAAAGACAGTAAAGGAAGAGAAGACCAAAATAGATGTCAGAAGAGACCCTGAAACTTATTCTTGAATGGAGGGTAGCTAAAGCAAATGGAAGAAATTAAAAGAGCTGAAGAGAAGATTTCAAAGTACAGCTCAAAAAAAACAGAATAAAGTATTGTAATGAAATATGCAAAGACCTGGAGTTAGAAAACCAAAAGGGAAGAACATACTTGGCCCTTCTCAAGCTTAAAGAACTAAAGAAAAAATTCAAGCCTCGAATTGCAGTATTGGGGGATTCTATGGGCAAAATACTGAACGACACAGGAAGCATCAAAAGAAGATGGAAGGAATACACAGTCACTGTACCAAAAAGAATTGTTAGACATTCATCCATTTCTGGAGGTAGCATCTGATCTAGAGCCAATGTTGAAGAAAGAAGTCCAAGCTGCACTGAAGACATTGGCGAGAAGGAAGGCTTTGGGAATTGACAGAATACCCATTGACATGTTTCAAAAAAGGATGCAGCACTGGAGGTGCTCACTCCTTGTTTTTGTTCTCTATTGCTGCTGTAACAGACATACCACACCTGGAAGGCTTTAACAAACAGGGATTTATTCTCTTACAGTTTAGGAGGATTGAAGTCGAAGTTCACAGTGCCAGCTCTAGGGATAGGGTGAAGGCCCCTCGACCTTGGGCTTCAGCTCTGCCTCTTGGTCCAGGCCCACTAGAACTGGAGGCTTTTTCTGACTCATGCAGCTGCTGGCTGTTGAGACCTTTTGAACCCAAGATCAACAAGTAAAATGGCAGAGTCTCAAGATGAACAGGGAATACAACAGAGCACTAGTTCAAGTCCAGGAACAGTCTCAAGATTGGCAGGCAATGTGGCAGGCCACTGAGATGAAGACTCAGCCAAATGCAGGATCCAGATGTGCTAGAGACCTTTCTCAAAGCTTCTCCTTAGATACTGGAAGCAGGCCACATACCAAAGGCAGCTCCCTAGCTGCTCATAGCAGATTCCACCATGGAAGTGATTACAATCTCTTCATGGGAAGTAACTATATCCAGCTGCCCAGCAACTCAAAACCATGGCCCAGCCAAGCTGACACAACTTTAACTACCACACTTGTTTATGCTAATAAATTTTTGGAAAGCAGCTACCTGGCCAACCAACTGGAAGATATCAATATTTGTGCCCATTCCAGAGAAAGATTATCCAACAGAATGTGGAAATTATTGGACAATATCATTAATGCCACATGCAAGTAAAATTTTGCTGGAGATAATTCAAAAATGGTTGTAGTGGTACATTGACAAGGAACTTCCAAAATTCAAGCTGGATTCAGAAGAGGACGTGGAATAAGGGATATTGCCGATGTCAGGTGGATCTTGGCTGAAAGCAAAGACTACTAGAAAGATGTTTCCTTGTGTGTTATTGACTTTACAAAGGCATTTGTGTGGATCTTAACAAATTATGGATTACACTGCGAAGAATGGAAATCCCAGAACACTTAATTGTGCTCATGAGGAGCCTATACGTAAACCAAGAGGCAGTTGTTTGAACAGAACATAGGGATACTGTGTCACTTAAATTCAGGAAAGGTGTGCATCAGGGTTGTATACTTTCACCATAGTTATTCAATCTGTTGCTGGTCAAATGATCAGAGAAGCTGGACTGTATGAAGAAGAACAGGACATTAGGATTGGAGGAAGACTTATTAACAGCCGGTGATAGGCAAATGACACAACCTTGCCTGCTGAAAGTGAAGAAGACTTGAAACACTTAGTAATGAAGATCAAAGAGTACAACCTATAGTTGGATTATACCACAACATAAAGAAAACAAAAATCCTCACAATTGAACCAATGAGCAACATCATGATAAATGGAAAAAAGATTGAAATTGTCAAAAATTTCATTTTATTTGGATCCACAGTCGACTCCCATGGAAGCAGCAGTCAAGAAATAAAGTGGTTGGTATTGCATTGGACATATTTGCTGCAGAAGACCTATTTAAAGTGTTAAAGAGCAAAGATGTCATTTTGAAGATTCAGGTGTGCTTGCCCCAAGGTGTGGTGTTTTCAGTTGTCTCATATGTATGTGAGAGCTGACAGTGAATAAAGAAGCCTGCAGAAGAATTAATGCATTTGAATTACGGAGTTGATGAAGAATATTGAATGTATCCGTGGACTACCAGAAGAGCAAACAAATCTATCATGACTGAAGTGCAGCCAGAATGCTCCTTAGAAGTGAGGATGAGGAAACTTTGCCTCTCACACTTTGGTCATGTTTTCAGGAGGGACCGGTACCTGGAGAAGGATACCATGCTTAGTAAAGTAGAAGGTTAGCGAAAAAGAGGAAGACCCTCAGTGAAATAGATCGATACAGTGGCTGTAACAATGTGCTCAAGCATAGCAAAGATTGTGAATCCAATGACTTTTCTAAATGCACTTTATTAATTCTAATGATTGATTCTGTTGGATTTTCTGCATACACAGAAAATACATACATTTTGTCTTCTGCCAACAGTGGCAGTTTAATTTACTTTCTTTCCAGTCTTTATGCCTTTACATTTCCATTTGTTGACTTACAGCGTTAGCAAGTACCTCCAGTGCAATGTTGAAAAAAGTAATAATGGTGGAGACCCTTATCTCATTCCCAGACATTGAGAATTTTTATCTTGACTGTTTTTTTTTTTTTTTTTAAGTTTTGTAGTCAGTATTATTGAATCTATGGAGCTGTAAGAATTCATGTTGGTTGGTTCTACAATCGATGCCAATGGAAGCAGCAGTCAGGACATTAGATGATGTGTAGCATTGGGAA
>NW_006921618.1:3570365-3577740 GCF_000298275.1 Orycteropus afer afer | reverse complement strand
TTCTCCCATGATTGTTCTCTCCAAGGAGTGTATCTATATCTAATGTACATGTTCAGCTCATGTGCCTGTCTTTTGTTTGGCTGGAAGCCACAGGAGTGAGTTCAATTCCAGACCTGAAGGGCAGTTAGGGGTCATAGTCTCAGTGGTTCCAGCAGGCTCTATCAGACCCATAAACCTGGTCCCTTTTTTTTAACCCAATGTTCTTGAATTTTGTTCCACATTGTTCTCTCACTTTATCCAGGATCTCATACATAGATCCCCCTCCAAGTGGTTGACAGTGGTAGCCAGGCACTATCTAGTTCTTCTGGTCATAGTCGTATAGGCTGAGGATCACATGGCTGTCACAAGCTTTTAAGAGCCTAAATGCCACTCACCGAAATAGGATGTAGAACATTATCTTTATGAACTATGTTATGCCAGTTGATCAAGCTGTTCCCCAAGACTATGGTCCCAAGACTTTTAACCTATAAACCAATCCAGCAAGTTATTTGTATATGTTTACAAAGTCTCTGTAACTGTGCCCCCATGTGTTTTGTTATATATGTGGATATGTGTGCAGGACATGAAGACGTGTATATGTACATCTCCCTAAAGATAACATCTACACATGTATGTACATTTACTCGGATATGCCTTTCTATACACATATATGCATCCATAGCTACATAACCACACTTATGTTTCTTCGTTGTTTTTAGTGTTGTTGTAAAACTGTATATGTTATATGGTACTTATAGAAATTGTCCCTTTTTCTTGTGTACAAAACCATCTTTTTAATGTCTTTAGGATCTGTAAAATTTCTGATGTTAGTAATTTTTTTTTTGCTCATTTTTAAAAATCAACCTTTCTAGGCCTTAACAATTTTATTAGTTTTTACAAAGAACAAACTTTTGACTTCAGTTTTTTTCTGTTGTATGTGTGTTTTCTGTTTTATTTCCAATTGTTATTATTTGGTTCCTTTTGTTTACTAACTTTTTGTCTTTAACTCTATGTTCTTTCTATGACTTCTCGAGATGGAAGCTTAAAGCATACATTTTGCAGCCTTTTGTAATGCATGTTTAAAGCTATGTATTTTCCTCCTAAAATTCCTTCTAAGCCCTGCTTTGGCTGAAGCCAGTACATTTTGATAAGCTGTGTTTTTATTGCTGTTCAATTCAAAACACATTCTAAATTCTGTGGTAAGTTAGTCTGATTCATGGAGTATTTAGAAGTATGTTGCTAAATTTCCGAACATCTGGGGATTTTCTAGTTATCTTTCTGCTGTTGATTTCTAATGTAATTTCACTGTGGTTGGGAAACGTTACATGATTTCAATCTTTTGGAATTTGTTAAGACTCATCTTGCTTCTAAAAATAATGTTTTGATCTATTTTTTTAGTTGTTCTTAGGAGGAGGGTCAATTTATATAGCCTTCTGTATTATGGAAGGAATATACAGTCACTGTACCAAAAAGAATTAGTGATGTTCAATCATTTCGGGAGGTAGTTTATGATCAAGAACTGATGGTACTGAAGAAAGAAGTCCAACAGCAATGAAGGCTTTGGCAAAAAGCAAGCCTCCAGGAAATGATGGAATGTCAGTTGAGGTGTTTCAACAAATGGACACAATGCTGGAGGCTCTCACTCATCTATGCCAAGAAATTTGGAAGACAGCTACCTGGCCAACCTATTAGAAGACATCTGTATTTCTGCCCATTCCAAAGAAAGGTGATCCAATAGAATGCAGAAATTATCAAATAATATCATTAATATCACATGTAAAAATTTGCTGAAAATGGTTGCAGCACTGCATTGACAAGGAACTGCCAGAGGTTCAATCTCGATTCAGAAGAGGGTGTGGAGTGAGAAATATTATTGCTGATGTTAGATGGATCTTGGCTGAAAGCAAAGAAGATGCTTACTTGTGTTTTTATTTGTTTATTATATTTTGATTGGGTGAAAGTTTACAGAGCAAATTCATTTTCCATATAGCAGTTCATACATATTTTGTTTCATGACATTGATTGCATTCCCTGTAATGTAATAATTCTATTCCCACTTTTTCCCCTGGTTACTTTTTCCCTGTGCCCTTCTTTCTTGTGCATTCCTGCCCTCTGAGCTGTCTCCCTATGCAAATAGTACCCTTCTGATCTCTCATGGTTGATTGTTTTAAGAAGTGTGCTCTGACTCATAGTGACCCTCCTGCACAGCAGAATGTTTCATTTTAGAGAACATACATATAAATACTTAAACACAAAGGAAAAAGTCAGTAAAATGAGCAGAGTCTGGACCTTGAGAAAGATCATGCCAGAATGTTGGCTTTTCATATGCTTAGATAGTACTCTTAAAATTTAATTCCCACTCCCCACCCCACCCCCAAACAAAATTAAGCACTAACTAAACTTTGTTATTTCCTTTTATTGTGACCTGTGTTTTATTGACTATGCAAAGGCATTTTACTATGTGGATCATAACAAATTATATATAACATTGTGAAGAATGGGAGTTCTAGAACACTGAATTGTGATCATGAGGAACCTGTACACAGACCAAGAAGCAGTCATTAGAACAGAGCATGGGGATACTGCTTGATTTAAAATCAGGAAAGGTGTGTATCAGGGGTGTATTCTTTCACTGTACATATTCAATCTGTCTGCTGAGCAAATACTCCAAGAAGCTGGACTATATGAAGAAGAAAGTGGCATTAGGATTGGAGGAAGACTCATTAACAACCTGTGATACGTAGATGACACAGCCTTGCTTGCTGAAAGTGAAGAAAACTTGAAGCACTTACTCATGAAGATCAAAGACTACAATTTTTAGTACAGTGTACATTTCAACATAAAATAAAAATCCTCACAACTGGACCAATAAGCAACATCATGATAAATGGAGAAGAGATTAAAGTTGTCAAGGATTTCATTTCACTTGACACCAAAATCAGCACTTACAGCAATAGCAATCTAGAAATCAAATGATGTTTTGTATTGGGTAGATCTGCTGCAAAAGTTGTCTTTAAAGTGTTCCAAAGCAAAGATGTCACTTCCAAGACTAAGGTGTGCTTGACTCAAGCTATAGTACTTTTAATCACTTCATATGCGTGTGAAAAACTAGACAGTGAATAAAGAAGACTGAAGAATTGATGTTTTTGAATCATGGTGTTGGTGAAGAATATGGAGTATAGCATGGACTCCCAGAAGAACAAATATAGGTATCTTGGAAGAAGAACCACAAGAATGTACCTTAGAAGGACTTTTCCACTTGTACTTTGCACATGTTATCAGGAGGGACCAGACCTTGGACAATACATCGTGTTTGGTAGAGAGTCAGTGAAATGAATTGACATGGTGGCTGCAACAATGGGCTCAAACATAGCAATGATTGCAAAGATGGCATGGGACCACACAGTATCAAATTCTCTTGTACATAGGATCACTATGAGTCGGAACCAACATGACAGCACCTTACAACCATCCATATTATTAGTAATTGAAGTCTCTACAGTGGTGTTAAGTCAGCTTTTTTCAAGGATATATTATTGTTGTTATTTAATTAATTCATTGAATCGTTTAATGACTACATTAAATGTTAAATGAATCATTTAAAATAATATACTGAATTATTTTATTTCTTTTTGCAGTGTTCCCTCTCCTTCCCTCTCACCCCCAACAAATAATCAATTTTTTTTTCCTGTTAAGTCATAATAAAAGGAAATAACAAAGTTTAGTTAGTGCTTGTTTTTTTTTTATTTTTATTTTTTGATTAAACTTCAAGAGTACTGAGTCTGAAAAGCCAATATTCCAGCATGATCTTTGTCAAGACTGTGCTCATTTTATTGACTTTTTCCTTTGTGTATAAGTATTCACATGTATGTTCTCTAAAACGATAGATTTTAATGCATTTCAGAGCTTCTTTTGTTTTACCTACAAACATGTTGAACTATTACTGTCATCTTACCTTTGTAGCTCTTTCATTCCTGAGCCCTTGCTCACTTACAGTGTCTACTCAGCTTGCCTAGATATTCATGGCTGCATTCTTGGGCTTTTATGTGTTAGTGTGTTCTGAATGTAGCCTATAACTTCAAATTCTTTTTGGAATGATAACCATGTATTATTTAAGTGCTTTTATTCAAAGATTTATTATTTTGAAAATACTCTGGGTGTCTGTTAGGATGTATAATACATGAAAACTCACACATTGTTTATATATTAATATATAGTTTCTTGCATACAGTCTAGAAGATAAATTGAGGTAAGAATGATTTGCTTATTACTGAGAGAGCTAATCCACCAATTCATTCAGCAAGTAAATTCTTAGTCTGTGACAGAGAATTAATTTGCTTATTGGTCTTGTTGGATCAATGTATTTGCTAGAGATCCAGAGATACATATTTAGTATAGAAGGCCAGCTAGCTATTAGATCTGAAGATGAAGAAGGCTAGGGAGGGGACAGTTGAGTATGTGCAAGAATTCATGGGTCCATTATGGAGAGAGTGGCATTGAAATTGAACTTTACATTAGGAAAAATGGTGGATAAGGTGTAACAGCATAAAGCAGCAACTGGTCTCTCTGATGAGTTGGAAAGCATGAAAAAGAAACATTTGGGTTTCAGCTATGCAACTTGATGATGTAGAATTTTTAGATAGAAAATTTCCAGAAAATAATACTGGAGGCAGAATAGGGCCATGTGTTGGAAAAAACCATAAAACTTGTGATGGGGCATTTGGTTTTGATACTTAGAGTGACTAGGCCCTGTGTATTGGAGAGCTATTTTTAACTTTCCTGTAGTAAGTGTAAGGAGCTCTGGTGGTGCAGTGCCTAAGGCATTTGACTGCTAACCAGGGGGTTGGCAGTTCAAACCCACCATTGGCTGCTCCATGGAAGGAAGATGGGGAAATCTACTTCCCTAAAGATTTGCCACCTTGGAAACCCAATGGGAGTCACTATGAGTCAGAATTGAGTTGGTGGAAGTGGGTGTTTTTTTTTTTTTTTTTTGGTTTAGTGGTGTAGTGATGCCACCTGTGGCATATATCCACATTGTCTTTGTGGACTGTGTTATGCCGTTTGACCTAGATGTCACCCAAGACTATGGTCCTAAACCCATAAGCCCAATGAATCAGTCCCTCAAGGTGTTTGTTTATGTGGGAAGTTTTCATACCTTTGTCCCCTGTACGGTCTACTGTATACATACGTGGACATATTTGTAGCACATACAAATATATGTATAGAAATATTCTCTTCCAAACCTATATATACTCCTATATGCCATCCTATACCTGTTCTTGCATAGCTGCTTATGTATCCATCCACTTATAAATTATTGTTTGTTATTACTGCTATTGCAGGATTATGTATGTCTAAGTATTTACTTTAGTTGTCTTTAACTCTTGTGTATAGCCCAGTTTCTTCTTTTGCCTTGGTCATGCTGTGCTGGCTTCCCCCTTATTGTATACTGCCTTTCCATTCATCCAAGTTAATACATGTCTGTACTCTAGTTAGTGATTGTCCCTTCCTTCCCCTCCCATCCCTGGTAACCATGAAAGAATGTTTCTGAATGTTTCTTTCTACGTGTAAACTTTTTTTTTTTTTTTTACTTTTTATGGTAGTATAATAGGCTTTCTTCTAGTATAATCATTTGTATTTTAAGTAGTCTTTCTCTCTTTGACAGAGTGAAATTTCTCCTTCTATGTTGATGGTATACCAAATAGGAATTTACTAACATTTTTCTGAATGCTAGTATTGTTCCTAAGTGGTAGGCTCCTTGTTTACTCTGGTGACAGGAGGAAAGAACCAGTTAGTATTTGATAATATCTCATGTTTGATATATTTTTCTTGGCTTTTAGGCTGCACATGGTCCGTCTGATGCTGTTGGAGAGATTATTGCAGACCTTGCCCCAGTTACGAAATGTTGGCGGTGTCCGGGCCATCCCGTACATGCAGGTATCCCTCAGTTCACCTGGGTTTATCACATTATAGTTGTGTCAACCTTGAACATGCTCACAGCTCTCTTCAGAGGATCCTATAAGGCTTTGTTTGGTGTTCGGTCACAGAATAGTGGAAATATAGTTTTAAACTGCAAATCACAGCCATTTATTTTATAGATGAGGTGGCCAGGGACCAGAGAATTTAAGAAAAATGCCCAAGGCTACTCAGCTAGTTTTTGAACAGGCATAGAAGCCTGTTCCTGAGATTATTAATCTATGTAGTGTCTCTCTATATGTAAGTGGTAGAGTATGTCCTGGTAGCTATTCTTCCACTAGTTGCCTTCCTACTAGGCACGATCCTCTTTAATTCTTAGCACACTGCCCTATGTCAAGCCAGTTTGATAGGATAGAATGTAGGTTAGTTAATTATTTTTGCAAAACATATTCTGTGATGCCACCTGCGGCATATATCAAAATGTGGCCCTTCTGACATTGGACACTTAATATTCTGATAACTTGGACTTTTTATGACCTTTTAATGATTATAGTTACAGTTGACAGGGAACTGAAGGAGATTGGGATTTCTTCTGAAACACCCCGGGTTTAGAGTTATTCTTTAGGAACTTGACTTTCATGTTTTGTCTCTCTCTTCTAGGTCATTCTGATGCTCACTACAGATCTGGATGGAGAAGATGAGAAGGACAAGGGGGCCCTGGACAACCTATTGTCCCAACTTATTGCTGAGTTGGGCATGGATAAAAAGGTAAAATTTGAGAGTCACAGCTGTGTGAGAAGTAAGGATCGACTGAGATAATTTCTCAGCTCTTTATTCCTCTCCTAGAGGATCTTCAGCTCGTTTTTGGCGTTAACTATCACTGATACTCCAGTTTTATTGATGCCTATTTTGACCCAGGCATACTTTTGAGATTTGGGCATAAATGGGGAACAAGACAAAGTCCCTATCTTCATGGGCCTTTTTGTAGCTCCATTTTTATAATTATTTGCATCTTAATATGGCCTCCTAAGTGTATCCAGCTCGAGGTAATTCAGTATGTCCACTTGTTCTGTCTCTGACTTAATCAGAGGAACATTTAGGACTCATAGGCCTGAGGGGGGCGTTATCCAGGGGATACCTCAGGCTTTAAGTGTCATCTTCTGGACTGCTGCTTCTGCCTGCAGGATGTCTCTAAGAAGAATGAGCGCAGTGCCCTGAATGAAGTCCATCTGGTGGTAATGAGACTCCTGAGTGTCTTCATGTCTCGGACCAAATCTGGATCCAAGTCTTCCATATGTGAGGTATTTTTGGTTTGAACTTACAGATTTTGGGAGAGGTAAGAAGATTGTCTGCTTGGTGCTTGGGCAGAGGGCAGAGGTGATAGTCCTCTACTGGAATAAGACCATTGTTGCCTGAAAGGAGTAAGCTTCTAAGCTGGCACCTTTTCAAGAGCAGAACCTCCACCTTTTTCAGAATCCTT
>NW_006921618.1:3568413-3569695 GCF_000298275.1 Orycteropus afer afer | reverse complement strand
AAACTTGTAACTCAAGGCACTAAGTCACTTCCATAACAGCTAAATTTGGATTCTAAGATTGTTGTGTTTCCTACCCTCTAACACTCAACTGGATTCCACACAGTTTTTACAACACTTTCTTTTTTTTTTTACTTTTATTGTGGTGAAAACATGGACAACAAGAAGACATTGGCCAACATAACAACTTCTACATTTACAGCTCAGGGACATTGATGACATTTTTCATGTTGGGCCATCATTATTGCTATCCTTTTCCAAAACAGTCTACCACCTTAAGTGTAAACTCAATGCCCCACAAACAAAAGTACAAGCCCTTCTTACCTTCTCGGTTCATCCAGTGTTTTTCTTCCTCCCAGTCTTCTTCCCTCATCTCCAGTGCCACGGCAGCAGCCCTGCTGAGCTCTGGGGCAGTGGACTACTGCCTCCATGTGCTCAAATCACTGTTGGAGTATTGGAAGAGCCAGCAGAATGATGAGGAACCTGTGGCTACTAGCCAGCTGCTGAAACCGCATACTACTTCATCCCCACCTGACATGAGCCCATTCTTTCTCCGCCAGTATGTAAAGGTGAGGTCTTTTCCTTGTCAGAGAACTACTCCCATCCCTCACCCAGAGCACTCTCCTCTTTAATCTCAACTAAAGATGAGCTGCTGGGGGGAGTCGGCATTCCTTGGCGGGTTTTATTCTCAACACGATTTAATAAATGACCACTTCTGCCAACCTTCTACTGGGATTCCATTTGTAAGCCTAAGGAATCAGACATTCTGATGTCTGCAAGACATCAGACATTCATCTCATTTCCATTAAGCTTTTCAGAAAAAGAATGAGAATGTATCAGATAATATTAGCAGTATGTCATGTCAGATAAGTCCCCCTGCTGGCCTAAGAGGCCCTTTAACATGCTAGCTAAGAAGATGGGCTTTCTGATCAAATGTGTCTGGGAGCAAGTCCCAGCCACTATATCCATTTATCAACCATGAACCTCAAACAAGTTCTAACCTTGTTTATCTCCAGTTTCTACACCTGAAAAAGAAGTTATAAATCAGACCAAACCAAACCCATTGCCATTGAGTTGATTATGACTCACAGCGACCCTTGAGGACAAAGTAGAACCACCCTATAGGGTCTCAAAGGCAGGAATCTTTATAGAAGCATACTGCCTCATCTTTCTCCCATGGAGTTGCTGGTAGGTTCAAACCATCGACCTTTTGATTAGCAGCCAAATGTTTTAACCCTGCACCACCAGAGCTCCTTAGGTTAGAGGTAGTATCTGCTTTATTAGG
>NW_006921618.1:3557769-3564688 GCF_000298275.1 Orycteropus afer afer | reverse complement strand
ATTAGAACTTTCAAGAATAGTCAGACTTATCTCCACTATAACTTCTGCGTAATTAAGTTATGCCCAGGAGCTTGGGGCCTTGCTGGTTTGTAAACTAAGCTGTTATTGATGGCTCCAGTTTTGAAAGGCAATATTTACCAACTCCAACATATATTGTACTAGTGAGCAATAAGCCTGGCCTTTACCTAACTGTAGTTACAGAAAATTGGCAGTCATGTATTCTCACACAAATGCTCTTCTCCCAGGGTCATGCTGCTGATGTGTTTGAGGCCTATACTCAGCTTCTAACAGAGATGGTACTGAGGCTTCCATACCAAATCAAAAAGATCGCTGACACCAATTCTCGAATCCCACCGCCTATTTTTGATCACTCATGGTTTTACTTTCTCTCAGAGGTAAGTAAGCAAAGGTCCCAACTAGTGTGCCAGTCAAGGAGGGGGCACATCTGCCGCGAATACCTGGTGACCCCTTCTTTCCTAATTCTCATTCGGTATTTTCTTTAGCAGAATCCCTATACCCTTTAGGCCCTGCCTCTCTGGAATATAGTGTAGGGTGAAACTGTAGAAGGTGATGATGAAAGCAAGCCGTCTGCTTTAGTTTTCTAATTCTCTAACTTTCCCCACATGTGATCATGGGCAAAGTTAGTAACTCGAGGCTTTGTCGGAAATAAGAAGCTTCCCTACATCTTAACAGAAAGATTTTTATATAGGGAATTGGTATTCGAGAACCAAAAGGACAAAAAAAGGGGCATTGAGGTAGCACAGAGTAGTAACTACAAAGAGTAGTGGCCAGTGGCCCTATGTACAAAGAGGAGAGGCCCAGTAGATCTGGGACTTAGATTTCTGAGGGTGGGGGTGTGGGGGTGATGGGATTGCTGCTGGTATCTCAGGAGGTCTGAGGGTACGAGATACAGCTTATTCTGGGTGTACTGAAAGAAGCTAATAGTTAGAACCTGCCAGGGTGAAGGGCTGTTGCTAGGATAGCAGGCATATAGGAAGGAGTCAGACCCTTCTTCCTCCTGCCTCTCAGTTTTCCTCTAGTGTTCCCTGTTGGCAGAAACTAACATGGACCCAGCTGGCAAAGAAACAGTGCTGAGCATCACAGAGCAGAGTATGTCCATTAGATCCAAGAGATAAGCAGCATAGCATGAGATTAACTCTGGAAAGAAAATTGGTTAGAAAACCCCAACTGACTATTTTCAGTTGAATAGCTTTACCAACCCAGTCTCTTCCCTAGCTCTTTTACCTGGAAGAGATTCTACATTTTTCTTTTCTTACAACTTCACTTTGGGAGGTCTGGGGTAGAGGCCAGCATAGATTCTTAAGCTCAGGGAAGAGAAGCATGAATGCTGCTGCTTTTCCCCCTTTGAGTTCTTTTGTTCTATTCCTTTCTTTCTCCTGGCCCCTTTAAGAAATACTTAAGTTCACCAGAAGCTGTTCACCAGACGCTGGGTTGGCTAGGAGGAAGTATCTCGTCAATTTGTGGTTTTCACGAGTTTTAGTAACTGTTCATTAAAATGTAAGGTGCAAGAACCATGGTTAGTAGCAGTACAGCCCCAGAGTCATTTTATCCTTCGTGTTGTTTTCCCCTGAAGTACCTGATGATCCAGCAGACTCCATTTGTGCGCCGACAAGTCCGCAAACTTCTCCTCTTCATCTGTGGATCAAAGGAGAAGTACCGCCAACTCCGGGATTTGCACACCCTGGACTCCCACGTGCGTGGGATCAAGAAGCTGTTAGAGGAGCAGGGGATATTCCTCCGGGCAAGCGTGGTTACAGCCAGCTCAGGCTCCGCCTTGCAATATGACACACTCATCAGCCTGGTACGAGGAGTGGGAAATGGAAGGGCAGGGAGAGGGCATGTGATGAGACTCAGCCATGTAGGTATTAATAGGATAGAGCAATACAGGACTTTGAAATATCTAGAGAATGTCACAGCCAGGGTTGAGATCAGGGTAGATCCATAATGCCTGACTGGGCAGAGTGCCATGTGTAGTTGGCTTCAGCATCTGGAATTGCCCCTCACCACTCACAGATGGGGTGGCTTGAGCTGCTTTCTTACCAGTGTCATTTGCAGCAGCTCCTGTCTTGGACAGGATCAACCTGAACTTTGTGCACTTCTGATTTTTGTCCATAAATAGCTAAAGAAATGATGGAGGGTGGATTATAAAGATATATTATTGCCTAAAGAGAAACAGTTTGGCCTTCCAAAACCAAACTCACTGCTGTCGAATCGGATCCGACTCATAGCGACCCCTCCTTGGGTTTCTGAGGCATTATCACTACGGAAGTAGATTGCCCAATTTTCCTTCCAAGGAGTATGTGGTGGATTTGAACCACCAGCCTTCTGTTAGCAGTTAAATGCCTTAGGCACTATGCCATCTTAAGAGAGTAAATTAAATTTATTGTATCTGGGTGTTTAGAAGGAACATCTTTAATATTAATGACTCCTTGCTTGCTCATCTAGTATCCTTGCTGTTATGCTTGCAGCAAGGAAAACAGTGAACTGGATTGAGGTTTATCAGACCCTGACCCACCTTAGCTGCTGCCTTATTTGTTGGCTGAACTGAGGTGCCCTGAAAACAAAGGGCCTTTGTGTGGTGGGACTCTGTCAGGAAAGTAGGAGCTACATTATTTAAGTGTTTGGTTAAACAGGTATTAGATAAAAAGGGAGCATTGATGTAACATGGAAATAGTAACTACAAAAAATAATGAATGGCCAGCAGCCCTATGTCTAAAGAGAAGCCTAGTGGATCTGAGACTTAGCTCTCTGAGGAGGAGCTACAGAAGGCCTAGGGGGAAGCTGAATAAGAGCTGTAGCAGTGTGTGGCCCTGGGTCACCCAGACATTGCAGAGAGCACTTCCCTTTGCACCCTGTTCATTTTTGCAGTCGATAGCCAAGGTGATGACCATTCAAGGTAGCAGGTGTGATGGGTGGTTGGTCTGCTTGTGGGAGTTACTTCCAGTGATGGATTTCCATTTCAGATGGAGCATCTGAAAGCCTGTGCCGAGATTGCTGCCCAGAGAACCATCAACTGGCAGAAATTCTGCATCAAAGACGACTGTAAGCAGTACTGCTCCTTTTGGCTACTGTCACTCATCCATTCAAGAAGAATGAAGGAATTTATTGAGGTCTACTATATGCCAAGCACTGAACTGGGTGCTGGAGATAGAACTTTGAGCAAGATATAGAGACAGGAACTCTACCTAGAAAAGAGGACAAGTCAAAACTGAAGAGTGATGAGGGCCAGCAGACATTTGGAGTGCTGTGGGAGCACAAAGTAGGAGTATCTGATCTCCAGGATGAACGTGACATTCTAACCAAGATACGAAGGATGAATGGGAGAGAGGAACATTGTTTTTGCAGAGGGAACAGCATGTATTGAGCTGAGAGAGCATCATGGTTAAGGAACTCAGAGATGTTTAATATTTAATACGAGTGGGGTAGAACGTGCTCAGTGGGAAGAGGAGAGAGATAGGTAGAACCACATCTGCAGGCCTTTTAAGGATTTTTGATTTAAAAGGCTCATTCTGGCTGAAGGTGGAGAATGGATTGAAGAGGGGTTAAGATAGGGTAGTAAGGCTAGAGAGAAGCATATGGAATTTAGGGAATCATCTTATTCAAAGAAGAGGGGGCTGGCATCCAGTCTGTATATAGTTCTAATACCTTCCAGATATTTCCACAGAGTATAAATCCTTCTTGGCAGCATCTGGCAGAGAGAACTTGGGGAAAAGGAAGGTGGTGGAAATAGGACAAACTTGACTGTGTGAAGAAGTTGCTTCTGTTCTGTGTAAGTACAGTTGCAGTCATCTCCAAGCTGAGCACTGTCTCCTCTGCCTGCAGCTGTCCTGTACTTCCTCCTCCAAGTCAGTTTCCTGGTAGATGAAGGGGTGTCTCCAGTGCTGCTGCAGCTGCTCTCCTGTGCTCTGTGTGGCAGCAAGGTTCTGGCTGCCATGGCAGCCTCTGCGGGACCCTCCAGTGCTGCTTCATCCTCAGCTCCTGTGGCTTCCAGTTCTGGACAAACCACAACTCAGTCTAAGTCGTCCACTAAAAAAAGCAAGAAAGAAGAAAAGGAAAAAGAGAAAGAGGGTAAGAGTCACCTTTTTGTCTTGACCAGTGTTCTGGTTACCTAGTGCTGCTCTGATAGGAATATACCACAAAAGGGATGGCTTTCACAAACAGGAGTTTATTCTTTTAAAATTGGGAGGCTTTAAGTCCAAGTTCAAAGTGCCAGGCTGTAGGGGCTGGGTGAAAGCCCCTCAACCTTGGGCTTCAGCTCTGACTTCTGTTCCTGGCCCTCTGGAGCTAGAGGCTTTTCTTCACTCAGACACCTACTGGCTGCTGAGACTGACAAGCCCAAGGTTGACAAGTAAAAAGGCACAGTACTAATGTTACCAAACCACATGGCAGGCCATTAATTCAAGTCCACTGAAAGTCCCAAGGTTGGGAGAGCATGGCAGGCTGCTGAACAACGACATGGCTTCATTCAGAGTCCAAGCGTGCCGTAAGCTAGAGACCACTCCCAAAGCTGTTTCTTATATACAGGAAGCAGACCACATACCCAAAGCAGTTACTCAGCTGCTCCAATAGATTCCATCATGGAGTTAATTACTAATCTTACCATGGGGAAGAACTAAATTCAGCTGCCCAGGCACTTGGCCAGGCCCAGCCAAGTTGACACACAAACTTAACCACCACAGCCAGACTGATACGTTTTACCACATCATATCAGAGCATGTTTTTTATTCTATCCTTCTGAAAGGTCTTTTATCCTGGTTTATAGAGTACAGTGGGTAAAGCATTTGGCTGCTAACCAAAAGGTCAGTGGTTTGAATCTACCAGCTGCTCTGTGGGAGAAAGGTGAGGCACTTGGCATCCGTAAAGATTGAGAGCCTTGGAAACCCTATGGGGCAGGTCTACTCTGTCTTAAAAGGGTTGCTGTGAGTCAGAATTGACTCAGTGGCAGAAGATTTGGTTTGGTTTTTAAAACCCAAATGCTCTTATGTGTTTATTTTTGGTCTCATTTTTAGTCATGTGTAAGGTAACACTTTAAGCAGTGTGACTTTCCATACCAAGGACGGTAATAGTAAAGGTCAAAGTGCACTGAATTGTGGGGACATGACCTTTAACATTTTTAGTAGGCCATTTAATCTGAATTTCCCTTTCTTTTTCTATAAAATATTAATACCTCTCTGCAGTGTGGTTGTCAGAGTTAAATGAAATGATGCTTACAAATATCCCTAGTAAACTGCTCTACAAATGTAAGCCAATTTAGTTGACCCCTTACTATCAGAAAGGCAAAAGGCTTTCTGCTTCACTGCTTTTCAAGGCTCTCAGAGGCCTGAGACTTGTGATCAGGGGTTGAAAGCAGAAGAGAGATTCATATTCCCCCAATTATTCAGATGTCTCTGCGCTGGTCTGTAGTAGGGTTGATGAGTTTTTGATAGCAAGCTTTTGGAAGGAAGTTCCTCCTCTGTGCAACTATATTTTCCAGTACCAGGTTATATAGGCACTTTATCCCATGGGGGTATGTGTGTGTGTATGTGGCATTATTGTATAGCTTATTTGGCGCTGACCTTTTTGTTACCCAGTAAGCAACTAAAACTTATAACCATTTAGTTGAAACCTTTAGAAATGGACAGAATTCCCTCCCTCTGCATGTGGTAGCACAGGACTTAGGACTCTCGATGACTTCTTCATACTCCTTAGCCCTCTGTCCTGCCCTGATATTGCAGGTGAGAGCTCAGGCAGCCAAGAGGACCAGCTGTGCACAGCACTTGTGAACCAACTGAACAAATTTGCAGATAAGGAAACCTTGATCCAGTTTCTGCGTTGCTTCCTGTTAGAGTCTAATTCTTCCTCAGTGCGCTGGCAGGCCCATTGCCTGTCACTGCATATCTACAGGTAGGGTTCAGAGCTTACTTTTGGCAGGTCTACATGGGTCTGGGACAAGGGTGGATGATGTCATCTGCCTTGGTTTTATGTTATATGCTCAGTCACAGCGTCAGTGTTTACACTAGCCTGAATTGTCAATGTTCGTAATCTCTTCAAGCTACCTGCTTTTTCTCTACTAACCTAGTGTCACGGGCAAGAAGTTTCTGTTTTCCACTCAGAGTCTGTGTTCAGGAGTTTGCAAAATAACCAGGTTTGACTCTTTAAGTTAAAAAGCTCAGTTTCTGCCCTATGAGTGATGTTAGATGATGAGAATAGCAACCAAATTACTCACATTTAATCAATAGTTGTAGGATAATAGCTATACCTCCACTTGGTAATATGAGCTGTCGTTTTTCTGTAGAAACTCCAGCAAATCTCAACAGGAGCTCCTGCTAGATCTGATGTGGTCTATATGGCCAGAACTCCCAGCCTATGGTCGGAAGGCTGCCCAGTTTGTGGACCTACTAGGATATTTCTCCTTGAAAACCCCACAAACGGAGAAGAAGGTAACATTTGATTTATGGTTAGAAAAGCTAACTTGCAGTATTTACCTTTTTTCTCTTGAGTTATGAACATCATGACCAACACAGATACAAAATCAACCTGTGAAATTTCTTTTAAATATATCCAGTTTTGAATTTTGTATTAAGCGCTCCCAATATATGTATCATACAGATACTGTACACTAGCAAGTAAGTACAATCTGAATTCAGCTTAGCCAGTAGAAGTGAGTCAAGTAAACCCACTTCAGAGAGAAAGTACTGGCAGCCCAGACTGCACACCTGAGACTGTTTCTGCAAATAGATAGTCATTTCATAACTTCTCCATGAGAATAAAGATTGTCTTCCTCCACAAAACCTGAAAAGGTGGCCTGTCACTAAGATCATGGAAACTTGTAAAGGAGATTGTTGTTGTTGTTGTTAAGTGCCGTCGAGTCGTTTCCGACTCATAGTGACCCCATGCACAGCAGAACGAAACACTGCCC
>NW_006921618.1:3542284-3554774 GCF_000298275.1 Orycteropus afer afer | reverse complement strand
CCCGTGCTTACCTTGCTCCTGGAGACCCGGTCCCTCTCAGGAGGGTAACAAGGGAGCCGTCTGAGCACTAGTGACCGTAAAGGAGATAGAAACCATTAAAAAGGTAGGAATTAGACCCAGTTTTGTATGATTCCGAGTGAGAGCTGAAAAGCCTAATACCACTAGGCCAGTTGTCAGCTGTTGTTTTTGTTAGGTGCTGTTAAGTCAGCTCCCAGTCATAGCAAACCTATATACAAAAAAACAAAACATGGTCTAGTCCTGTGCCAGCCTTACAGTCCTTGCTGTACCTGAGGCCATCATTGCAGCCACTGTGTTGGTTCATCTCATTGGGGGTCTTCCCCTTTTTTGCTTTACCAAGTGTGATCTCCTTCTCCAGGGAATGGTCCTTTCTGACACCATGACCAAAGTAGATGAGATGAAGTCTGGCCATTCTCGCTTCCAAGGAGCATTATGGCTACACTTCTTCCAGGACAGGTTTGTTTGTTCCTTCTGGCAGTCCATGTACTTTCAGTATTCTTAAAAAACACTACAACTCAAAAGCATCAACTCTTCTTTGGTCTTCCTTGTTCATTATCCGGCTTTCACATCCATAGGAGGTGATTGAAAATACCATGGCTTGGGTCAGGCACACCTGAGTCTTCAAAGAGCCATCTTTGCTCTGTAGCACTTTAAGGAGATCTTTTGCAGCACGTTTGCCCAGTGAAGTACATCTTCTGATTTCTAGACTGCCGCTTCCATTGGTGTTGACTGGATCCGAGTAAAAGAAAATCTTTGACAGCTTCAGTCTTTTCTCCATTTATCATGATGCTGTTTGTTGGTCCAGTCGTGAGGATTTTCATTTTCTTTATGTTGAGGTGTAATCCGTACTGCAGACTGTAGTCTTCAATCTTCATCAGTAAGTGCTTCAAGTCATCCTCACTTTCAGCAACCCAAGTTGTGTCGTCAGCGTATCGCAGGTTGTTAATGAGTCTTCCTCCAATCCTGATGCCACGTTCTTCTTCATATAGTCTAGTCTCTTGGATTATTTGCTCACCATACAGATTGAATAAGTATGGTGAAAGGATACATCCCTGACACACTCCTTTCCTGATTTTAAACCATGAAGTATCCCCTTGTTCTGTTCAAACGACAGCCTCCTGGTCTATGTATAGGTTCCTCATGAGCACAATTAAGTGTTCTGGAATTTCCATTCTTAATATTATCCATAGTTTGTTAAGATCCACACAATCGAATGCTTTTGCATAGTCAATAAAATATAAGTAAACATCTTTCTGGTGTTCTTTGCTTTCAGCCAAGAACCATCTGACATCAGCAACTATAACCCTTTTTCCACATCTTCTTTTCAATCCATCTTGCATTTCTGGAGGTTCCTGGTTAATACACTGCTTTTGAATTATCTTCAGCAAGATTTTACTTGTGTGTGATATTAATGGTATTGTTTGATAGTTTCCATGTTCTGTGGGATCATCTTTCTTTGGAATGAGTACAAACACGGATCTCTTTTAATCATTTGGCCAAGTAGCTGTCTTCCAAATTTCTTGGCATAGATGAGTGAGTGCCTCCAGAGTGGCATCCATTTGTTGAAACATCTCCATGGGTTTTCCATCAGTTTCTGGAGCCTTGTTTTTTGACAGTTCCTTCAGTGTAGCTTTGACTTCTTCCTTCAATACCATTGGTTCTTGATCATATGGTACCTCCTGAAATGGATGAACATCAACCAATTCTTTTTGGTACAGTGACTCTGTACATTCCTTCCATCTTTTTATGCTTCTTGGATCATTCAGTATTTTGCCCATAGAATCTTTCAATAATGCAACTTGAGGCTTGAATTTTACTTCAGTTCTTTCAGCTTGAGAAATGTTGAGTGTGTTCTTCTCTTTTGGTTTTCTAACTCCAGGTCTTTGCACGTTTCATTATGGTAATTGACCTTGCTCAAGATGCTCTTTGAAATCTTCTTTTCAGCTCTTTCACTTTGTTATTTCTTCCATTTACTTCAAGGGCAAATTTCAGAGTCTTTTCTGACATCCATTGTGATCTTTTCTTCCTTTCCTGTTTGTTTAATGACATTTTGCTTGCTTCATGGATGATATTCTTAATATCATCCCACAGTTCCTCTGGTTTGCAGTCATTGGTGTTCAGTATGTCAAATCTATTCTTCAGATGGTCTCTAAATTCAGGTGGGATAATCAAGGTCATATTTTGGCTCTTGTGGACTTATTTAATCGTCTTCACCTTCACCTTGAATTTGCATATGAGCAATTGATGGTCTCTTCCACAGTCAGCTCGTGACCTTGTTTTGGCTTCTCCGTCACCTCTTTTCACAAATATAGTCTATCTGATTCCTGTGTATTCCATCTGCCGAGTTCCACATGTACAGCTGGCATTTATGTTGTTGAAAAAAGGTATTTGCAATGAATAAGTTGTTGGTCTTGCAAAATTCTATCATGCACTCTCTGGCGTCATTTCTATCACCAGGGCCAAATTTTCCAACTACTGGTGATTCTTCTTTCTTTTTCACTTTCCCATTCTAATCATTAGTGTTAATCAATACATCTTGATTGCATGTTTGATCAATTCCAGACTGCAGACGTTGGTAAAAATCTTTAATTTCTTCATCTTTGGCTTTGGTGGTTGGTACACAAATTTGAATAATACCAGTAACTGGTCTTCCTTGTAGGCGTATATGGATATTATCTTATCACTAACAGCACTGTACATCAGGATAGATCTTGAAAACATTGTGTTGATGAATGCCATACCATTCCTCTTCAATTTGTTATTCCCAGCATAGTAGATCATATGATTGTCTGATTCAAGATGGCCAAAACCAGTCCATTTCAGCTCACTAATGCCTAGAATATTGGTCTTTATGCATTCCATTTCATTTTTGACAACTTCCGATTTTCCTAGATTCATACTTCATGCATTCCATGTTCCGATTATTAAGGGATGTTTGCAGCTGTTTCTTCCCATTTTGAGTCGTGCCACATCAGCAAATAGAGGTCCTGAAAGCTTTACTCCATCCATATCATCAAGGTCAACTCTACTCTGAGGAGGCAGCTCTTCCCCTATCGTATTTTGAGTGTCTTCCAACCTGAGGAGCTTATCTTCTGGCACTGTTTCAGGGCTATTTGTAAAGTTTTCCAGTAATATATGAGACAGTATTTCACTGCTATTCATAAGATTTTTGCTGGCCAATACTTTGAGAAGTGGATAGCCCCTTTCTTATTCTGAGTGTGTCTTAGTCTGGAAGTGTCACTGAAACCTGTCCACCGTGGGTGACCCTGCTGGTATTTAAATACCGGTTGCACAGCCTCCAGCCTCACAGTAACACGTAAGCCACCACAGTACAACAAACTGACAGATTGAGTGGTTGAATCTTTAACTAGAAAGCAGAAAAGTCTTTTCCACTAAGACATTCCCTTGAGCTTTAACTGTGTTTCTTTATTGAATTCTCTTTCAGTTGAAGGAGTATTCACAGAAGGCTGTGGAGATTTTGCGGACTCAAAACCATATACTTACCAACCATCCCAATTCCAACATTTATAAGTAAGCTTTTACTTACAAAGTTTTGCTTTACCTATTTGAAGTACATTCAGCAGTCTTAGTTGCTATTTGTATGCTGATAGGCTTTTATGTATGAGTTGATAAGCCCCTTAGGAACAGTGACCCTCTGTAGTTGATCTGTGAAGCCCTCCCAGTTAGCCCAAGGCCTTATACAATATCATAAGCATTTGTAGAAGGTACTACAAATGTCACAGCTTAATTCAGGGTTTGGTAAGCAGTGAATATAAGAAGGTCACTAGATTCAAAGGTCTAATCTAAATCAGGTAAGGTAGGTTTACAGAAAATACCTGCATTTTTTACTTTTGAGGTAGAGTATTGATTAAATCGGTAAGTGTATTATTTCCCTGGCTTAGTAGTGACAGTTCCTTTTTAAGGCACAATTTATATAACCACAAAACTCACCTACTGTAAGTATACAATTTGATGACTTTTGGTAAATTTAATTGTAACTATTCTTTGAGTTAAAAGAACTTTTTAGGGTGCCACTGACCTCAGGGCAGGTCAGAAACGGGAAACATATAAGGTCAATTAGTTGAAATTTCCTTCCTGTGACTTCTAAACCCTGTTGGACTTCTCACATTTCCTTGTGTTCTCCTAGGGTAGGGTAGGTAGGGTGGGATTTTGAGCCATGGCTTTTCCATGGCTTCCTTGTGAAACTGAGTGGTTCCTAAATGAAAATTTCTTTATGCTGAGATTGATTTCTTCCTTAGCACCTTGTCTGGCTTAGTGGAGTTCGATGGCTATTACTTGGAGAGTGATCCCTGCCTGGTGTGTAACAATCCAGAAGTGCCATTTTGTGTAAGTAATTGATCTTTAACATGGACAAGCCTGAGGCTTACAGGTCCAGTGGACTTCTGGGTTTCTTGTTCCCATAGATTTGATTGTTTTCCATGGGTATTCTTCTCCTGATAGTAGATCGCCAATAGTACGAGTCCTTACTTGTCACATGTGTTATCTTAAATAGATATACTTCACCCATGGAGGAAGTGTGGGTTATACTGAAGAAATATGAAGAAGGCAGGATGAGCTGTTAGCTTTGCATTAATACAATGTCTTGTGTGTACTCTTTTATTTAGTATATCAAGCTCTCTTCCATCAAAGTAGACACGCGGTACACTACCACCCAGCAGGTTGTGAAGCTTATTGGCAGTCACACCATCAGCAAAGTGACAGTGAAAATTGGGGACCTGAAAAGGACCAAGATGGTGCGAACTATCAACCTATATTATAACAACCGAACTGTGCAGGCCATCGTGGAGTTGAAAAACAAGTATGGGTTTCTCTGAC
The DNA here is from genome assembly GCF_000298275.1 of Orycteropus afer afer. Classification (NCBI taxonomy): domain Eukaryota; kingdom Metazoa; phylum Chordata; class Mammalia; order Tubulidentata; family Orycteropodidae; genus Orycteropus; species Orycteropus afer. The sequence continues at coordinate 3,549,920 of NW_006921618.1, read as the reverse complement.
TTGGGGAGGGCAGTATGTTTGTAAGGCTCAACACCAGATTCCAGGCTTTGATTCCTGGAACAGGGTAAAGCAGCATAGCCCTAGAGGCCTAGTATGTCCTCTTATCTACTTCAGTTACAACTGAAGGACAAAAGTCCAGTTTATAAGGATGTTGACAAAGGTTATTTTAAAATGATGTCCTGTGGAGGCCTAGGGGCTATGGAAGTTCTTCAGTAGCCTGCCTAGGGCGAGGAAGCTGAATTAGGGGGCATCTTAGTGCTACTATAACAGAAACACTACAAGTGGGTGGTTTAACAAACAAATTTATTTTCTCACGGTTTAGGAGGCTAGAAGTCTGAAATCAGGGTGCCAGCTTTGGGAAAAAGCTTTCTCTCTCTGTTGGCTCTGAGAGAAAGTCCCCATCTCTTTAGTTTCTGTTCCTTGGCTCCTTCATGATCTTCGTGTGGTGTGACATGGTATCTATCTTTCCCATCTCTGCTTGCTTTCTTGGTTGCTCAGTCTGCTCTTTTTATATCTCAAAAGAGATCAACTTAAGACACACTCTACAGTAATTCCTCCTCTTTACTATAACAAAGAAAGCCTATTCCCAAATGGGATTATAACACAAGTATAATAGGATTCGTAACACCAATATTCTGGGGACACAATTCAATCTATAACGGTGACTCATACTTCTCACACCCACTCTTGTGAGAGCAGTTCTATTTTCATATAAAACCTCTTTTATTGGGAAGTAGTGATCAGTTCTTAGATTAAGATAGGTACTCTTTTGTGTACAAAGCATGAAGTATTTCTTTCTTTTTTTTTTTAATTGTGATTTGGGTGAAAGTTTACAGTGCAAATTTACTTTCCATACGGCAGTTCACATACACTTTATCTCATGACATTGACTACAATTGGAGCATGAAGTATTTCTTGAGAAGTTTCTCTAGTACACATTCTTTCCAGTTCTACATGGTGTCTTCCCTCTCTATCTGCTGATGGGGAATCTTTCTAGGCCGACGTATCCTAATGTCTGAATCAGGACATGTTGTATGTGGGCTCAGATAAAACAATAAAGAGGTAGGTACTGGGATGTGTTACAGTGTTGACTTCTGCAGAGATAGATCTCTTTTTACTGAAGTCTCAGGCATTGCTGTTGTGCAGGGAGCATAGGTAGATGCTCCCTGACTGTGAAGATCTGCAGTGGTGTTGCGTACACAGAGTGGAAGTAATGCTGCTGTTCTGAGAGGCCGAATGAAAACAAGATGCATCATGGCAGTAAGTGGCCACTGGGAGATCTGCCTAAAAGAAGACTTTTCTTTTCCTCTTGATAACACTGGTGACTTGAAAGTAGAAGCTGCTCACTGGGAGCTGTGGTAGCATAGTGCCTAAGGTATTTGACTGCTAACCGGAAGGCTGGCGTTTCAAACCCATCAGCCACTCCTCGGAAGGAAGGTTGAGCAATCTATTTCTATAGTGATACCACCTCGGAAACCCAGGGAGGGGTCACTATCTTTTCCTCTTGATAATATTGGTAACTTGAAAGTAGAAGCTGCTCATTAGGATAACCCATTTCTCTTCAGAGGAGGCTGATTTGATTTTCAAGCATGTTGATTCAGCACAGCTGCTAGTAAAGCCCTTGTTCTCTGGAATAATTCAGTGTGGGTTCAAATCCAACTCTACTGTGTATCTCTCTGATGTTGGAGAAGTTACTTAGCCTTAGTTTCCTCAGCTGTAAAATGGAAATAAGTTCTTGTTTTTCAGGTGGTGGTATAAAGGATTATAAATGCATTAATGTATGCAGAGTGCTGAGAACAGAGCCAACACATGGTTAGGGCTCAATAAATAAGCTCTAACTGTATTAATATAAGCAACATCATGATAAATGGAGAAAAGATTGAAGTTGTCAAAGATTTTATTTTACTTGGAGCCACAGTCAATATCTGTGGAAGCAATAGACAAAAATTAGATGTCATATTGTACTAGATCAACCTTTAAAGTATTAAAGAGCAAAGATGTCACTTTGAACATGGAGGTACACCTGATCCGAACCATGGTCTTTTCAGTAGCCACATACTCATGTGAAAGCTGGACAATGAATGAGGAAGACCGAAGAAGAATTGATGCATTTGGATTTTGGTGTTGGTGAGGAATACTGAAGATACCATGGACTGCCAGAAGAATGAATAAATCTGTCCTGGAAGAAGTGCAGCCAGAATGCTCCTTAGAAGTGAGAATGGCCAGACTTTGTCTCACCTACTTTGGTTATCAAAAGGGACCAGTCCCTGGAGAAGGATATCATGCTTGGTAGAGGGTCAGCAAAATGAAGGACCCTCAATGAGATGGATTAAAATAGTAGCTATAATGATGAGCTCAAACACAGCAAGGATTGTAAGGATGGTAGGAGGACTGGACAGCATTTCCAACTCGATGGCACTTAACAATAACAGCAGCAACTGTATTAATATAGTCACCCCCAAATTATCAAATACTTTTTTTCTTTATGATTCTACTTGACACTTGGTCTGGATCCTGGGGTATTTCCCTTTGCCTCTCTAAAGCAACCTAGCTTTATCTTTCCATGTCATTATCATGATGGGAGCTTGTGGCAGTCATTGTCATTGTACCACTTCGGATTATAGGCTTTAGTGTTTTACTTTGAGGGTAATGCCTTCCCTTGATAAATATTTCTGTTGTTTTTCCAGAATCACAAAGGTTATCATACATAACAAGTTAAAATAGCTGTATGTTCTATTCTTTATAGAGAAAACTAGTGGAAAATTAATAGAAATTAGTTTGCTGTGCATCTGCCAGTTTTATTTTCCTTACAACAAAATTGCTTTAAAGAAATACATAGGGCAGCCTTTCTCTTCATCTCAGACCATCATCACTGAGGTTAAATGGAGGCTCTTGGGCCCTCTGTCCCTGTAACTGACGTTGTTTCTGCCAGGCCGGCTCGTTGGCACAAAGCCAAGAAGGTTCAGCTGACCCCTGGGCAGACAGAGGTGAAGATTGACCTGCCATTGCCCATTGTGGCCTCCAACTTGATGATTGAGTTTGCAGATTTCTATGAAAACTACCAGGCCTCCACAGAGACCCTGCAGTGCCCACGCTGTAGTGCCTCAGTCCCCGCCAACCCAGGAGTCTGTGGCAACTGTGGAGAGAATGTCTACCAGTGTCACAAATGCAGGTAAGACAGTGATTATTCCCTAGGCTGGGAGCCATATGTGTTTTATGTATTTATCTGTAAGAGTCTCTGTTTGGGCAACTTTAGTAGTGCTTCCATGATAATTAGAGGATTATGAGTATCTAAAATAGGGGTAGGGAAGAGAGAGAGAGAGAGAGAGAAGTGTGTGTGTATGTGTTTGTGTTTGCTTGTCAGGGGGAGGGGGCGAGGAGTGAGTTTACTAAATTCAGTTCTGGATCTTCCCTTCTTGTTACCTGGTTGCTTAAATTATCCTCACCGGTTTATTTTTGTCCCTCTAGTAGTCCCAGAGTATAGATGTGGCACTGTACATCTCCTTATAGAGTCACCCCCACCCCATCAAACCTCTGCTGCCCTCTGTGACCAAACACTTTGATTCTTCAGATCAATCAACTATGATGAAAAGGATCCCTTCCTATGCAATGCTTGTGGCTTCTGTAAATATGCTCGCTTCGACTTTATGCTCTATGCCAAGCCTTGCTGTGCGGTGGATCCCATTGAGAATGAAGAAGACCGAAAGAAGGTGAGGCCAGGTTGGCCTGGACTCAGGGCAGTGGCCTTGATCTATGACTTGGGCGGACCTAGTGTCATGGGTTGTGCTTTTTTCTTCTAGTTCAGAAATCTTCCTCAAGTCAGCACCAGTTTCAGGATTAGCTTTTGAGTGGGAGCAAATAATGGCGTAAAGTATGTTGGAACGTGTGGTTTGCGTAGGGTTTTGGAGACGTGCTGGCTGGTAATGAAACTAGAGTATCGCAAGGGGCAGATAACCTGTGATTTGGAAAGGCAGAAAAGAGTGGGATGACTTGCTCTTCATTCTTCCATAGACTGCTGCATATTGAGGTTGTTCGCTTTCTCTCAGTGTTAGATTACTCAGCAGCTGCTCCCAAGCCAGCATAATGTGGTAGACCTGGATATTAGAGGGCAGCTGACTGGAGGTAGCTGCTGGGGTAGCTATTAGGGAGGAGCATGGGAAATTAAAACATTTCGCTTTGGAGCCAGAAGGACAAAAGTTCCAATTCCACCTGTGCTTTTTAAAAATACTTACATTGGTTGGCATAAATTAGTTCTCCCAGAATTATATATTATCATATATAATATATGTATATTGTATATTATTAAAAGTAATATAGTCACCTCACAGGATTATTGTGAATTTATAGAGATAAGGTACGAAAGACAATATCTGTGTCTAGCCTATAAGAAATGCTTCAATTAATGGTTAGCAATTAGGTTTACTTGGGGAAAATCATCATTTAGAAAAGACTTAATGTTCTGTCTCTGTCTTTTCTTGTCTAGGCTGTTTCTAACATCAATACCCTCCTGGACAAAGCTGATCGAGTATATCATCAACTGATGGGACATCGGCCACAGCTGGAGAACCTGCTCTGCAAAGTGAATGAGGCAGCTCCCGAAAAGCCACAGGTAGTCCTGAACCAGAATGGGGCACTGGGGAGGACTTTGGTGATCAGAAGATTGTCCTCTAGTGAGATCATCTTCCTGTGGAAGCCTGACAACTTACCTCTTGGGTTCTCAGGATGACTCAGGAACGGCCGGGGGCATCAGTTCCACTTCAGCCAGTGTGAATCGTTATATCCTGCAGTTGGCTCAGGAGTACTGTGGGGACTGCAAGAACTCGTTTGATGAACTCTCCAAAATCATTCAGGTATAGAGGTGGAAGCGGTTTGAGAGTTGGAGTATTACTGTTTTCAAAACAGTCCTTTGCCATCATCCAGCACCTCAGCTCTTGATGTCACCCTTTCCCCAGTCCAGCAAAGGCAGAATTGGAGTGACTGCACAGGACAGGATCTCTTCCTCAGGTTTCCCTTAAGTGCTTGGCAGAGAGTTGATTGAGTCTGTAAAACAGAATAACAGGTGGGAAATTATCATAGATTTATCTAGTTTCATTACCTGCCAGCCCATCTTTTAGTAGAGATGCTTCTGGTTTTAAAAAATTGGGTGCCAAGACTCTGTCCCTGTTTTTCTGAGATGCCATGTTTGTAGGTTAGAAGGGTAGGGTGCATACCAGCTCCAATTAACCATGTAGGCCATGCATGGAATGTCACACAGCTAATGTCCATGAGCTGGCAGGCTGGCTGCAGACAGTGCCTCATAAAAGGAGAGCATCCAGTTTACCTGCCATGCTCCCCCTCCCCCAATAAAATAGCCTGTATGTCATCTTTGCTATATCTGCATAGGTTTCTGACCTTTGTCTTTGTTCTTTAACAGACAGTGTACAGAGACTGAGCGTCAGAGTTCTGACTCTGCCCACTTACCACCCCTCCATGCTTCATTTTCCTTCTCTGTAAAATGAGGATAATGAAAGTATTTATTCAAAGTAGAGTTTACTGAGAAGATTATATTATGTAATGCATGTAAAGTTTTTTCAGACCAAAGCTAATTTTCTAGTTAACTACTTCTTCCTCTTTAATTGCTAATTTCTTTCTTTCTCTTGATTCTTTTGTTCTTAGAAAGTCTTTGCTTCACGCAAAGAGTTGCTAGAATATGACCTGCAGCAAAGGGAAGCCGCCACCAAATCATCCCGGACCTCCGTGCAGCCCACATTCACTGCCAGCCAATACCGCGCCTTATCTGTCCTAGGCTGCGGGCACACCTCCTCCACAAAGTGCTATGGCTGTGCCTCAGCTGTCACAGAGCATTGTATCACACTACTACGGGCCCTGGCCACCAATCCAGCTTTGAGACATATCCTCGTCTCCCAGGGCCTTATCCGGGAGCTTTTCGACTACAATCTTCGCCGAGGGGCCACAGCCATGCGGGAGGAGGTCCGCCAACTCATGTGCCTCCTAACTCGGTCAGAGCCTGCGGCATGATTACGGGGCTTCTACTAACACTGGGGTTGGTAGCAGTGATGCTGGGAACACTAGAGGGAGCAAAGAATTGCGCGTCTCATAGCTAGACAGGTTACTTAGCTTATAATACAAGAAAAAAACATAGGAAGATACTCAGGAATAGGTGAATGAACTTGGGAAGTATTTGAAATCCAGGTTTCCTTGTACTTTGCTGATTCCAGGGAAGATTCCTGAGGGAGACTGTCTCTGAGTCCTGGTGAGGGAGGCGAAGGGAATTACTGGGCACTTGGACTTGAGAAAGTCTCACATGAAAGAAGACAGTGGAGCTGGGAGGCTTATGATTAAGAGCTTGAACTCTGGGTCAGAAAGGTGGAGGCTCAGTCTCTGATGCTTTGTACTAAGTGCATATATATAATTGACCAATTATATAACTTTTCTGAAACTAAGTTTTTCTCATCTGAAGAATACTGATAAAATAGATCATTTGTTGAGTACTTAGTATGTATTACATCCGCACCAAAAGCTGTATGTGGATCATTTACTGCATACATGGCTTAATTCCTGGGGCATGTTAAACCAAAAAAAACTAAACTGCCATCGAGTCGGATCTGACTCGTAGGGACCCCTCCTTGGGTTTCCGAGGCAGTATCTCTATGGAAGTAGATTGCCCAGTCTTCCTTCCGAGGAGTGGCTAGTGGGTTTGAACTGCCGGCCTTCTGGTTAGCAGTCAAATGCCTTAGGCACTATGCCACCAGAACTCCTGGGACATGTTAGGTGCTCAGTAAATGTTACTTGCTATATCATCTAAAGGGCAGGGAATGTTATAGGCTCTGAGGATACAGTAGTAAATGAGACAAAGTTCCTGCCCTCGTGTAGTCTGCATTTTAGCTGGGGAGAGCTACAATGAGCAACATAATGTTCCTGAAATAAAAGCTATGAAGGAGTTCAGCCTAGTGGCTGAAGAGGTTGCTGTTTTAGATAAGGTAGTCAGGGACAACCTCTGAAAAAGTGATATGTGAGCTAAGACTTGCATTAAGTAAGGGAAGAAGCCTTGCAACTCTCTAAGGGCAGTGGATCCTGTGTGTAGGAAAAGGCAAGTGGAAGGGCTATGAGGCAGGAGTGTGCTGGGAATGCTGAGGGACCAACAAGGAGGCCTGTGCAGCCAGGGCAGAGGGTGCAGTGGGAAGGAGGAGAAGGTTGACCAAGTGGTCGCCTGGGGTCAGAGCCTGTAGGGTCTTACAGGCTATAGTAAGGACTTGGGATTTTATTCAGTGTCTCGGGAAGGAGGAGAGTGATAAGATACATTTTTTTTTTTGGTTGTTGTTAGTATTACTAATAAAATATAAACATTACAAAGGGGCATAGATAGGAAATGTGGGAAGTGAAGTGGAGGCAGGTGGAGAAGATGAGAAAAGAGCTGTGGTCAAATGGACTCATAGGTTTTAAAGCAGGGGTTTGAACCTATTCATTCTGATTCAGACCCCTTGCTAAGAATTTGCAGTTCCAATATGGGTATAGGGACGGATAGATGGGTGAACAAGCTAAACAATTATGTATGTCTAAATGGGGCGTGTATCCAAGATCATATACAGGGTTGGCAGAATATGGGCCTCTCGAAGAGTATGAAGGGATGGACACT
>NW_006921618.1:3536062-3541543 GCF_000298275.1 Orycteropus afer afer | reverse complement strand
TAGACATTGATTTTATTCTATCTGGGCTTCTTCAGGGGGAAAGGAGGGGCACAGCCACTTGTGAATAATAACGGGGCTCCATTTCTTTGCTCCCTAGAGACAATCCAGAAGCCACCCAGCAAATGAACGACTTGATTATTGGCAAAGTCTCCACAGCCTTGAAGGGGCACTGGGCCAATCCCGACCTGGTGAGCAGGACCAGCTGTGCTCTGTGACTCCTCCCTCACTTTCTTGCTACGTGAGCTCTGGGCTGCCTCCTTCCCTTTACTTGCCCCTCTAGTCTCACTGTGATTACTGAGGAAGGAAGGAGCATATACTTGGAATCACATTCCAAACAATTGTCCCATACCATAGCCAGCTTCATAGGGAAAAGAGAAATAGGTGGTCATGGGAAGTATAGGGGTCTCCATCTTTCTCCTCTCTCTCTCTCTGTGTGACCTGTGACCAGAAATTTAGTTAGGAGTCTATGAGTCAGACCTTAGACATAGTCCCCACGCCTTGGATCAGCCCTTCAGACTTAGTTCTACTCATGTCTTCCCATTGGCTTTCTAGGCAAGTAGTCTTCAGTATGAAATGCTGTTGCTGACAGATTCTATCTCAAAGGAGGATAGCTGCTGGGAGCTCCGTTTACGTTGTGGTGAGTTTGGGGAACAACTGGTTAAGGACTTCCCAGATGAAGGAAAGGAGGCTGCGGGGTGTGGAGTCCTCTGCAACAGAGGGGGAGAGGCAGAGGGAGAAGTACCTTTCTTATTGGACCCGTGGGCGGGTGAGATGTGTGTTGTGATTGTGACTCTGGCCTTCTTACCATCCCTAGCTCTCAGCCTTTTCCTCATGGCTGTGAACATTAAGACTCCTGTGGTTGTCGAGAACATTACCCTCATGTGCCTGCGGATCTTGCAGAAGCTGATTAAACCACCTGCTCCAACCAGCAAGAAGAACAAGGTACTGGGCCAAATGGGGCACATCTAAAAGGGCAGGACAGCAGCCTGCCTCAGCATCTGGCCAGCGCTGTACCTGGCCTTTTACAGCTCTGCTTTTCCCTGAACTCACCTGATGGCTAGAAACCGACCTCCTTTCTCTTAGTTCACCAGAGATAGGTTAGGACTTTTTGAAAAGGTTTCTCAAACTGAGGGAAGTCAAGGGTAAAATAAATAAGAAAATATAAATAAAAGCAGAGAACAAAGTGATTCACAGTGGAGCACTCTTTCGCCAGCATACGTTGGATGACTTTAAGCTTCTAGAAAGCACTGTGTTCTTTCCTACCCCATACCTTTGCACATGCAGTATAATGCAGTGCTGAACATCCTAGACTTTGAAGGTAGACTTTTTGAGTTTAAATCTCAGCTCCTCCTTTAATCAGCATTGTGACCTTGGGCAAATTACTTAATTCGTATTCCTCAGTTTTCCCATCTATAAAGTGGGGATACAGTTTTCATCTTCAAGTGGAGAATTGTGAAACATCAATGACTTAATGCAGCTCAAGTGTTCAGAACAGTGCCTGACCCAAGGCAATCCTTAATAAACATTAGCTGTGGCTGTACTCTAGGAGCCCTGGTGGTGCAGTGGTTAAGTACTTGGCTGATTACTACCAAGGTCAGTGGTTTGAACTCACTAAGGAGCTCTGGTAGCATAGTGCCTAAGGCACTTGACTGCTAACCAGAAGGCTGGCGGTTCAAACCCACCAGCCACTCCTCGGAAGGGAGGTTGGGCAATCTACTTCCATAGTGATATTGCCTCGGAAACCCAAGGAGGGGTCACTATAAGTCGGGTCTGATTTGAGGGCATATAACAACAACAACAGTGGCTCTGTAGAAGAAAGACCTGGTGCTGTGCTCTCATAAGGATTATAGCTTAAATAAGGAAACTGTGGGGCACTTCTATTCTCATAAAGGGTTGCTGTTAGTCAGAATTGACAGCACACAGCAACAACAATGACTATCCACTGTTTTCTCTACCTGTGATGCTCTCCTTCACTTTGATAGCTGTTCCTTCATAGGTTCAGTTCTCTCCTAGTTGGCTGTGAACTCCTTGAATCAAGGAGTTTTATGTACAGTGCACAGCATGTTCTCTAGTGCATTGCTAACCGAATGAATAAAGCCAAGTTTTTATCCTAAAATAGCTGTAGTCTAGCCACAGATTGGCTTGCTTGTACCAGTTTAGAATATTCAAGGCCATATTTTTTTCTCTTGTCCATGCCTGAGAATATCTGCCTCTGCATTTCCTTTTGTAGTCCTTGAGTCATGCCAATTACTGCTCCATCCCAGTGGGCCATCCCTTAGTGGAGAGCATAATGTTTATTGCAGAAAGATTGGTTTTTGAGTGCAAAGCACTGGGTTGTATCCTTTCACCATACTTAATCTGTCTGCTAAGCAAATAATCTGAGAAGCTGGACTATTACGAAGAAGAAAGTGGTATCAGGATTGGAGGAAGACTCATTAACAACCTGCAGTATGCAGATGACACAACCTTGTTTGCTGAAAATGAAGATGATTTGAAGCATTTACTGATGAAGATAAATGGAGAAAGAATTAAAGTTGTCAAGGAATTCCTTTTACTTGGATCCACAATCAAAACCCATGGAAGCAGCAGTCAGGAGATCAAACAGCATATTGCACTGGGCAACTCTGCTGCAAAAGATCTCCTTAAAGTGTTAAAGAGCAAAGATGTCACTGTCACTTTCAAGATTAAGGTGCACCTGACCCAAGCTATGGTATTTTCAGTTGCCTTGTGTGCATGTGAAAGGAGCTCGGGTGGCATAGTGCCTAAGGCATATGACAGCTAATCAGAAGGTCGGTGGTTCAAAGCCACCAGCCACTCCATGGAAAGAAGACTGGACATAAAGATTTATCGCCTTAGAAACCCAAAGGGGGTCACTGTGCGTCAGTTGACTCGATGGCAGTGAGTTTGGCTTTTGGTTTTTTGTGGGCAAGTGAAAGCTGGACAGTGAACAAAGAAGATAGAAGAATTAATGCGTTTTGAATTGTGGAAGAGTGGTTTTGAATTGGTGAAGAGTGGTGAATATATCATGGACTGCCAGAAGAATGAACAAATCTGTCTTGGAATCCAGAATGCTCCTTAGAGGCTAGAATGGCCAGACTTTGTCTCCTACTTTGGTCATGTTGCCGGAAGGGACCAGGTCCTGGAAAAGGATATCATGCTTGGTAAGAGTAGAAGGTCAGCGAAAAAGGGGAAGACCTTCAATGAGGTGGATTGACAGAGTGGCTGTCCCGATTGTGGGGATGGTGGAGAATCAGGCAGTGTTTCATTCTGTTGTACACAGGGTTGCTCTGAGTCCACACCAACTCAACAACACCTAGCAACAAGCGCTGGGAGTTATTGTTAGTGAGGAAATTGCACATGGAATGATTTAATGTATTTCCTTGTCTTCCCAAATAGGTCTCAGAAAAGACAGAACTAAAGCACCTTCCTTCCTCTTGAGGAAAGATGATTTCCTCTTTGAGCTGATTCCCAGCAAATAATATTGGTCCTTGATTGAAAAGGGGGCCCTATCTCCATATAACCCATTTTTCCCACTATATAAGGAAGAAGAAAATTTCCACAGTTACCCTGTAAGCTCGGAAGGCTAGTGTTGCTGCTTGCTTATTGCTTAGTTTAACCAAGAGCAGTCATTCTTTTTTTGTATGTGTGTGTGCTTTGGGTGCAGATTTACAGAACAGAATTTGTTTTACATTCAACAGTTTGTGTACATTTTGTTTCATTCCCCAGTTACCATCCCCACCCCTAACCCACTCTTCTCCTCTCCCTTCCCAGTGACCACGCCCCCCCAAATCCCTGTGCCCTTCTTAGTTATGTACTCCTGTCTGTCCAGCTTTCCCTCCATGTGAATGTTGCCCCGCTAGTGCCCCACAGCCAATTGCTCCAAGGGATGTATCTCCATAGAGTAGATGGGTGCATCACCCTGGGTTGGCTGTTCTGCATGGAAGTCTTATAACTATTGTTGGGCTGAGAGCCAGCCCTTGGGAGTGAGTTTTATCCCAGGCTTGAAGTGTATCCCAGGGCCATAGTCTTGGGGGTCCCACCAGACTCCATCCGACCAGTAATTCTGGTCGTTATTGTGCTTTTGAATATTGTTCCATGTTTTTCCTCCCACTCTATCCAGGATCTCCAGCTTTGATCCCTTCCCAAATGGTTGGCATTGGTAGCCAGGCACCTAGTCTCAAGGTCCATCATATCCTAGAGCTGATTGTTTCCAAATGCCTTTGATTTTCTTCACCCTTCTTTGCTTTTCATGATAGGAGACCATTAACTGCATCTTGGATGCACAAACAAAAAAAAACACACAAACAAACAAAAAGCTGTTTGAAGTCCATAATAATTTTTAAAAACGTGTAAGGGGATTCAGAGACCAAAAAGTTTGAGAACTGATGGTTTAGCCTGCCTCTTGCTCGCTGTCTGGGGTCTTTGCTACACAGCATAGTTCTGATTGGTGATGCCTCTTTAAATTCTGTGGGCTGCTCAGTGACCTTAGAAGATTTTTACATTGAGAAATTACAAATCAGCCTTAGGATAGGAGTTAGTATATGTGCTATAAGATTGCCTGTAGGAAGCCAACTATACCTTATCCTGCACATTAAAAATCAGTGTCCTGAAGCTCTCTGTGGAGATGCTGCTGCTAAACTGGATCAAAATGGTTTAACAGGAATACATACTTGGACATAAAAGATGTTGATTGTTGATCCTATTGGTCTTCTTGCCTTTGCATATCTCCCCATGGGTGGACTGTGCAAGTGTATCAGAGCTGGAGCTCAGGTGTGCTCACAAACACTCTGTCACCTTGGTCTACTCTCCTCCTCCAGGATGTTCCTGTTGAGGCCCTCACCACAGTGAAGCCCTACTGCAATGAGATCCATGCCCAGGCCCAGCTATGGCTTAAGAGAGATCCTAAAGCATCCTACGAGGCTTGGAAGAAGTGTCTACCTATCAGAGGTGTGCCCTTCTTTTTAAGACTTGAAAAGCCAGTCACTCCTACCCCTATCTTGTCAGCCCTACAGTCCCCCCTTTTCTGTCACTTTCTTTTACTTACCTGTCTCTGCACTCTCTTGCCTTCCAGGAATAGACGGCAATGGGAAATCCCCCAGCAAGTCAGAGCTCCGCCATCTCTATTTGACTGAGAAGTATGTGTGGAGGTGGAAACAGTTCCTGAGTCGTCGGGGAAAGAGGACCTCTCCCTTGGATCTTAAACTGGGGCATAACAACTGGTTGCGGCAAGTGAGTGACCATCTTTTGGGTGCCTCACTACTGGTCTCTTACTTCTGAATATCGAGGGATGTGTTTTTGCTCCTCCCTACATGTCTGCTCTGGTGTCTCTTCTTTCATTTTGCTATTGTTACTTCTTTTCAAATAGGGAATGGTTAGAGATTCTTAGTTACAGCCACCAGTGTGATTGGTGGGCTAGCCAGGGCAGAGCTTTTCTCTGTTCTTCTCATCAAGCGTGTTGTGCTCTCTGCTCTCCTTCCTGAT
>NW_006921618.1:3493382-3535607 GCF_000298275.1 Orycteropus afer afer | reverse complement strand
TTTTTTTTTTTTTGGTCATCTTAGGTATGCTCTTCACATTACTTGATGGAGGAAATCTCTGTGAAGAAGAAATATTCCTTAGTACCCTCTTTCCCCAGTCTGCCAACAGTTGGACCTTATCTTAAACCAAACCCATTACTGTCAAGTCAATTCTGACTCATAGTGACCCTATGGGACAGAGTAGAACTGCCCTATGAGGTTTCCAAGGCTGTAAATCTTTATGGAAGCAGAATGACACATCTTTCTACCATGGAGTGGCTAGTGGGTTTAAACCTCTCACCTTTTGATTAGCAGCTGAGTGCTTAAACAATGTGTCACTAGAGATCCTTGGACTGTTAGGTGGTGATTTTACCTGTAACTGTATCCTGGAGAGGTTCCCAGAGAACTTCTCCTGGAGGCCACCAGTCATCTGAGCAGCGCCTCTCCTTTCCCCTGGGTCCTTCAGGTGCTCTTTACTCCAGCGACGCAGGCAGCACGGCAGGCAGCCTGTACCATTGTAGAAGCTTTAGCCAGCATCCCCAGCCGCAAGCAGCAGGTCCTTGACCTCCTCACCAGGTACCATTTGAGGGTGCAGTTGGGGAGGTTCGTCTGACTTCATCTAGAGCCTTTCTCTCTTTCCCAGGGAATCTAAGAGGACTTCAGAGATCAGGGTAATGGGAGGCACACCTATTGGGGCTATGATTTCTAGCGTTCACCATCATCTCATTCCATGTAGACTAAACTTTGACTGCCATCAAGTCGGATCCAACTCATAGTGACCCCTCCTTGGGTTTCCAAGGTGCTGTCACTATGAAAGTAGATTGCCCAACCTTCCTTCCAAGGAGTGGCTGGTGGATTTGAACTGCCAGTCTTCTGGCTAGCAGTCAGATGCCTTAGGCATTATGCCACCAGAGCTCCCTTCCATGTAGAAGACCACAGAAATAAAAACTGTTTTAAAAAGCTGAGTTTTAGGGGCAGTAGTAGTAATAGTTTGAGTTTAGTAGTAATAGCAGCAGTACCAACAGCTGACATTTATTGAGATTGTATGGCTGTGTAAATGCTTGGCAAGCAGTGTCTCATTTAACCCCCATAGCAATTGGGCTTAAAATGATTAATCACCTTGTTCACAGTAAGGCAAGATTTGAATCCAGGCAGTCTGAATTCCAGAGTCCACATTATTATTAGCCCATTGGACTCTGTAGTACACTTGTCTTCTCAATGATTCAGTCAAAAAACACTCTCACTGCCCAGGTAACCACTCCTCTTATTGTATATTGTTCCTAATGCTGATAGTTTTTCTCTCTTAGGTGCTCTGAATTCTTTCCAAATAAGGGAAGTGGTGAGAAGTTTGGGGTTTTCTTAGGTGCCCTCCTCCCATTTTCTTGGCTCTGAGTTTCCTAATAGTCTCTCTCTCTGACAGTTACCTGGATGAATTGAGCATAGCAGGTGAGTGTGCAGCTGAGTATCTGGCTCTGTATCAGAAGCTCATCACCTCATCTCACTGGAAAGTCTACCTGGCAGCTCGAGGAGTCCTACCTTATGTGGGCAACCTTATCACTAAGGTATCTACCCTTCAGCCTCGGACAGCCCCCTCTCCCTAATCTCTTTTCATTTTACTTTCGCTGATGTAAACTTTGTGGTGGTCTTGTTTCCTGAAAAGAAATATTTGTTGAAAATACTATTTTTATGACTTTATTGTCTTTATCCTATGGATATGGCAGTCTTTTGGGGGTACTTAATCTGTTTCCAATTTTTGAGCACTTCCTTACCATCACTGCAGCTGTCCTTAGCTTCTGGGAAAGAAGTTCTGTAAGGGTTCAGATTGAGGGAACCATTAGAATAAAAAAAAAGATGATTGCCAAGTGTCTGTGATTGATGTCTTTTGTTGAGACAGTGGTGGAGGTGACAGGTATGAATGCTGTTGTCACATGATGGTTTATCATCCTGTTTAGGAAATAGCCCGTTTGCTGGCCCTGGAGGAAGCCACCTTGAGTACTGATCTGCAGCAGGGATATGCCCTCAAGAGTCTCACAGGTAGAGAGAGCTGCCTCACCCTTTCTTTAGGGCATCCTGGGTAGGCTTTGGGGGCAGACTCTTAGTTTCTTGGGTGTTGGGGCTGATTTTGTTCCTTCATATTGTACAGATTTAAGCTCTTCATTTTTCTCATTAATGGGTTTACATATTTGAGCTTCTATTCACTATTGACCAGTTCAATTCATTAAGCACGTGCTCTGTGCCATGCACAAAGATAGATTCTCCCAGACCTTCCTTGCTTATGTTACCATCTAAGGCTCTTGTGGCACCTTTTTTCTGTCCCTATAGGCCTTCTGTCCTCCTTTGTTGAGGTGGAATCCATCAAAAGACACTTTAAAAGTCGCCTAGTGGGTACTGTGCTGAATGGATACCTGTGCCTGCGAAAACTGGTGGTTCAGAGGACCAAACTGATTGACGAGACACAGGACATGCTGCTAGAGATGCTGGAAGACATGACCACAGGTAGCACTCTCGAGGGGCCTGGGGCTCGAGGCTTCAGGGTCCTTCCAGAGTCCAAGTTCCACAGAACCAGAGCAGGGGTGGCAAACGTCTCCCTGATTCAAGGAGAGAGAGCCTTCTCTTTGAGAGTACTGGTGCCTGGAGTTGCAAAATTCCAGAGCTGGGCTAAGACAATTTGGAGTTTTTACATTGGTTCTGGAAAACTCTAAGCCATTATCTCTTCCATCACGCCTTTCCATTTTCTCTCCATTTTCCTTGAGGAATTCCACTCTGTCATCCATGTCTCTTCACCTCTTTCCTATTTTTCATCTCATTGTCTCTATGCTACATTTTGGATAATTTCTGCCATTCTATCCTTCTGTTCATTAATTTTTTTCATCACCTATGAGTAACCTAGGGAGCTCTGGTAGCATAGTGCCTAAGGCACTTGACTGCTAAACAGAAGGCTGGCAGTTCAAACCTACCAGCCACTCCTCGGAAGGAAGATGGGGCAGTGTACTTCCATAGTGATACTGCTTCGAAAACCCAAGGAGGGGTCGCTATGAGTCGGGTCTGACTCCACGGCACATAACAACAACAATATGTGTAACCTAAGGAGCCTGGTGACGCACTTAGCTACTAACCAAAATGTTGGTGGTTCAAACCTACCAGCTGCTTTATGGGAAAAAATGAGGCAGTCTGCTTTTGTAAAGATTACAGCCTTGGAAACCCCATGGGGCAGTTCTACCCTGTCCTGGAGGATCACGCACATGAGTCAGAGTCAGCTTGATGACAAACCGTTTGGTTGGGGCTGATGTGTAATTAATTGCCTAAGGCATTTGATTGCTAACCAGAAGGCTGTTGGTTCAAACCTACCAGCCACTCCTTGGAGGGAAGGTTGGGCAATCTACTGCCATAGTGATACCGCCTCGGAAACCCAAGCAGGGGTCACTATGAGTCGGAGCCACAGTGAGTTTGGTTTTTTGGGGTTGTTAGGTTCTCATAGTTGCATATATAGATTTTATAGTCTTGTTTTTTAATTTTTCTATTTGATAATTCTAAAATTGGGTATATTATGGATTTGACTGTATTGTTTGTTATTCTGCCTGTTGCTCATGGTGCCTTATATCTTTCTGTATTTTGTGATTTTTGACTGTGAGCTCATATTTTTGTGATTTATCTGTTGAAATTCTTTAGGACCTGGGTCAAGGATAGATTCCTCCAGAGAGAATCTGTAATTGCTTCTGCCAGGCATCTCAGGGCACTGCTCTTGTGACTTGAGTGACAAACCCCTATTGGGGTGGGATGTAGCTCATCAAGAGTTCTCAGAGGAGATTTTTTTCCCCCTCTACTTAATATGTCAGATTTTAGGAGCAGATAATTTCCTTGTAGTTCTTTGGTTGAGGGAAAGGGAAAGTTATTGCTGGGTGCACTAAGAGTATAACTCTTTCAGGATATCACATCTATGTGTGTGCATGTGGAGAGAGGCTTGCCTGTTAGACTCCTTGTCTTGGTAGACTTTTGGGCCTTATATTGTCACTCCCAAATCATGACAGATTATGGAAACCCAACTCAAGGTAGAGATTGGCTTTAGTGTTTCATTTATCTCCCTTGGTTCCTGATTATTTATTGATTTTTCAGGTTTTGGCCTTTGATTCTTCTTTGCTTATGCACCACCTCACTGATCCATTTTTATTCAGCATTGTTAGTTTTCAGTGGAGGCAAAGTAGGAAGTAGGTCAGGAAAATACATGTCTGTATTTTCAGACATGGAAGTCTTTGTAGTGCCCTTTTCATCATGCTATGCTGAGCTGGTATGAGATTTGTCAGACCTCTTAAAAGTCCTTATTTTCTCACTGTCACATGAACTGAGACTATGTGGCTTAGAGAGGGCAATCTAATTTTTTAGGCTGAAGCTTAAAACTATCAATTTCCTTTAGTTGACTAGGCTGTAGTTAAGATTATTCTTTAACATTTTTCGAGTGCCTTTTTTGACAAGGAGATGCTAAGTTGAATAAGTCATAGCCCTTCTCCTAGTTGAGGTTATAATCCAGAGAGGGAGCAAGACATATACACAACTAAACATAATGCATTGTGTTGAACTGGGAGCTAAGGATTTCAAATTGAGTGTGGTCTGAGTATAAAATCAATCAGCATGAAGTTTTCCAGTTGAAATATTGATGAGGCCATATAGGAACTTACCAGGTAGAAAGAATCTGTCAATAGTGTACTTCATTTGAAATCGAGCTCAGTTTCTGTGAGTGAAGCTCTTTCCTCATTGACTTGGCCATCTTGATTTTTGGCAGGTACAGAATCAGAAACGAAAGCTTTTATGGCCGTGTGCATTGAGACAGCCAAGCGCTACAATTTGGATGACTATCGGACTCCTGTCTTCATCTTTGAGAGGCTCTGCAGCATCATTTATCCTGTAAGTAGTGTGGTACTTTTCATGGCTCTGGAGGTGTCAGCATGAGCCATTTTGCCATGAAGCATTTTAGTTACTCATTATAACCATGGGGAATCTCGCCTGCTGTGGGCCAGTTAGTCAGTATTTTAGAAAGATCCACTGACATAAAACAGAAGCAACTTCATAATTTTCCTTTTCCTAATGATGAAAAATCCAAGGACATTCCTTAGTCTTAATTTCTAGACAAGGTTAAGAACAGTCTTTTTTTTTTTTTTTTAAATTGTGATTTGGGTGAAGATTTACAGAGCAAATTCACTTTCCCTACAGCAGTTCACATATACTTTGTCTCATGACATTGACCACAGTTTACCACAATGCAACAGCTCCCCTCCCACTTCCTCCCCATAGTTACCTCTTCCCAGTGTCCATCCCTCCATACACTCCTGCCCCCTGAGCTGTCTCCCTGTGCATAAGTAGCCCTTCTTTCTCCCATGATTGTTCTCTCCAAGGAGTGTATCTACTTGAGGTAAATGTTCAGCTCATATGCCTGTATTTTGTTTGGCTGGAAACCACAGGTGTGGGTTCAATTCCAGACCTGAAGGGCAGCTGGGGGCCATAGTCTCAGTGGTTCCATCAGGCTCTATCGGACCAGCAAACCTGGTCCCCACCTTTTTTTTTTCTCCAAATGATTTTGAGTTTTCTTCCACATTGTTCTCCCTCTCTATCAAGGATCTCCTACATAGATCCCCTTTCAAGTGGATGACAGTGGTAGCTGGGCACCATCTAGTTCTTCTGGTCTCATAGTTGTATAGGCTGCAGATTGGATGGTATACCAGTCACTAGGACTAATTGTTTCCATGAATTTTGGTTTTCTTCATTCTTCTTTGTGGTTAAGAGCAGTCTTGTTTTAAGATCCCAGTGCTTATCAATCTGGCATACTGTGAAAAAAGAAGTATTGGGCTAGAGTTTAAAGAAATTGTCACTGTCTTCCTTCTTTTTTCCTTTTGTTTTGTGCCCACATATGTATATGTATGCACGTGTGTGTGTGTGTGTGTTGTGATTTGTTTCCCTAGTCTAAGCTATATTGAAGTATAGTATGACCCAGAGGCCCCTTCATGTTGGTGAGGAAAGATGAACAACACTGGTATCATCAATTAATGATACTGGCATTGGGGTTGGGCAGACCTGAATGTTATGTATTATGTAATACAGAGACGACCCTCTTGACCTCAGGGTTCTTGATTGGTTAGTATCGCATAACACAAGCAGCAGGAGGAAGGCCTTGCTATTTCAGTAATAAAACTTTCACGTATTACTCCTCATCTGCTTACTTTGTTATGCGTTGTCTCCTAATCCACCCTTGAGTTTCAGTGGACATGATTGATATTAAGGCTACTTCAATTTTACTTGAATTTATTGGAATTGCCTCAATGCTGAGCTTCCTATCCTCTGTATCTTTAAGTGTGGATGATGAGTTTGGTGTGCTTCCCTCAGCTGTCCACAGGACAAGGCAGTACTTATAAATCTAAGAGGCTTCTGCTATTCATATTCTACCATATCTTCACACCATCTCTTGAATGCACCCTTCTCTGTGTCCTTCAGGAGGAGAATGAAGTGACTGAGTTCTTTGTGACCCTGGAGAAGGATCCCCAACAAGAAGACTTCTTACAGGGCAGGATGCCTGGGAACCCATACAGCAGTAATGAACCGGGCATTGGGCCACTGATGAGGGACATAAAGAACAAGATTTGCCAGGACTGTGACTTGGTGGCTCTACTGGAAGATGACAGTGGGATGGAGGTAATAAGCATAGCACAGTGCTATGTGATTTGGGATCAAATCCTGGTTTCTCCTCTGAGGAGCTGATTAATCTTGGGCAGGGTGGCTTGCTTCGGCTTCCTTATATATAAATTGGGGCTAATACCAATTAGGTAGGTGGCTAATACCTCCTATCTCATCTGGAACTTAGGTTAATTACCTAGAAGGGACTCTGTCCAATGCCTAGCATGGATAGGCAAATGGCTTAGTGACTATTGGTTATGATGGTGGTAGGTTTTTATTATTGTTGCTTCTTGTGTAGGCTGCCCAGTGATTGCATGTTAATCTGGCTCCTTAAATACAGACACTTTAGTCATTGTGCAGGTATCTGGCCCTGTAGATGCCTTCTGGCACAGAACCTCATGGGTCTGGCGTTACCATATACATGATGAAAAGCATGTTGTATAAAATATAGAAAATTGCTTATTCTGGTACTGAGCCTGAAAAGGACTCAAGATATGAGATCTCTAGCAGGAGTTTTTAAACTGGAGTCCATGGTTCAGGTTTGTGACCCCTGAAATTGTACACAAAGTTCTGTGTTGTGCACATATGTGGATTTTTCTAGAGGTGGAAAGTCTGTAGAGAGGTTCATGACACACAAAAACTTTTCACCATTGTCATAAAGTTCTTTGTTCTTGAAATGTGCTTGTCTTACAATTACATAGTTGGAGTAATAGCCTCATCTGCTTTTCTCTTCAGCTTCTAGTGAACAATAAAATCATCAGTTTGGATCTTCCTGTGGCCGAGGTTTATAAGAAGGTCTGGTGTACCACGAATGAGGTATGTGCTTGTTTTCTTGCTTGGAGGTGTGGTTTCACTTTTCTGATTTACGCAGACCTGTACCAGGATAAGCAGTTTTTAATCATGACTCGCCCAGCTTGTATCAGCACGTATGGGACTTTACTTTCTCCATTTGTGGTTTGTGTGAAAGTCAGTCATGTTGGCTTCCTTTTGAGGAATCAGACTAGTGAAGGTAAAGAGCTTCTGGAGGAGATGAGCAGCTTCTAGCTGTGCTGCCCAGGTCCTCGAACCATGGTGATTGGAGGCCAGGCAGCCTCTGAGGGAACGTTGAGATGGGCGCTGCTTACTGCCTGGTACCCTTTTAATATTGGCACCTCACCACTGAGATTAATTCTCACCTTTTTCTGTGTTTGCTCACTTCACATCTTTCCAGCAGTGTGTCAAGAAGTATAGTTTCTCTTTTACTAGTTGAAGAATTGAGACTCAAACAAGCAGTTGTATTTGGAAGAGGAAATGAAGGAAGTATGGTGCTTCATTCATTTTGGTCACCTCCATACTATTTGTCTACTTAAGAGATGCTACTTCTTGATACTGCACTTCACGTTTCCTGCCTCTTAGTCTCTCTTTCCTTTCTTTTTTGTCTTTCTGTCTCCTTTCCTTCTCCTCCATTTTCCTCTTCTTCCCACTCCTTCACAACTCTTCTTCCTACTGGGCAGGGGAGAGCTTTAGTAAATGGACTAAATAAAACAATTTAATTACAGCAAACTAGTGTACCAGTGAAGCACCATAAACTTTCTTATACTTAGCCTCAAATATTTCTGTAGAGTTCATGACTCTAACTTGGCGGAGTAGTATTTCTACATTTTAGCCTTTAATTTGTCATTTATTTTTGTTTCTTTTCCTTTCTGTTCTCCCACTGTGCTGGGAATCCTGGTCACTGTTTACTGTTGGCCTACTGTCAGTGGGGTAGATGCAGCACTGTTGACAGAGGAGCACATAGAAGACTGCCCCAGCCATTGCGTCTTGCCACTGGCTCTGTTTTAGCCATGAAAACAGAATGCCACCAAGTTAATCTCTGATGCACATAAAAAAGCACGATCAAGCTTCTGTAGCCACCATTGTAAATGGTGGTTTAGAACCCAGAGAATCTTCATGGACATCTTCCCTTCTGAGCCATGAGGCAGAGGTTGAGAATCAGTCCCCCCTCACATTAACTTCATCTGTTGAGGGGTGCTTCTGGCAAAGGCCAGTTTGTGGCAGCTTTTTATCTGGACCTTTATTAATTGTTCCCCACTTTGTCCCTCCTTTCCCTGATAAATAGCCCATTTCATTAGCTCCCTATTTTATTCACTATTCCTCTTTCCCTGTCCATGGTATATAGCTGTTCTTTATCTGAGAAGTCCCCATTGGGCTTCCAAAGCTGGAAATACTTCTAGAACTGGCCTTCTACCTTCTAACAGAGTCTCTTCCTCCAGAGTTCTCTCTCTCGAAGCTGAGCATGGGCTTGGAGGCAGGTAGTTTGAATTAATGTGATACTGCCTCTCCCACTTAATTTCATGTAGTGTGACTTGGCGTCCCCATTTCTGATCTCCAGAATGGGAAGAACAATATATATGGTAAAGTGCCTAGCTTAGTATATGGCATATAGTGAACTCTTCCTCCTCCCATGCTGTGATCTTCTAACTAAGAAAAGGCTTGTTTCTAAGAGAAATTGTGGGTATTAGCTTGAAGAAATTTGGATGAACTTCTTCCTTGTTAATATGGTTATATGAAGTCCTCAGAACCTCCACAGGCAATTGGTGTATTCTCTTTTCTTGCTTTTGATTCCTGAGACGTGAATCAAAGTTCTTTAGTCTAATTGACCTCATTTGTCCTGATTCTTTGGGTATTGGTCTGTACTGGTTAGCAGAGAGAGTCTGTTCTGGGGGAAGCATGGCCTTGGAACTAGACCTGGGCTTATAGCTGTATAACTTAAACAAGCTGCTCAACCTGCTATTAAAAAAAAGGGTAATAGAAAGTGCTTAATTAGCATAGTACCTAGCATAGAGTAAAGCACCCAATAAATAATAGTTGCTGTGGTTATTACAAAGGAGCTCTGGTGGCGCAGTGCCTAAGGCATTTGACTGCTAACCAGAAGGTTGGCGGTTCAAACCCACCAGCCTACCAATCTGCAGAAGAAAGATGGGGCAATCTACTTCTGTAAAGATTTACTGCTTCGGAAACCCAGTAGGGGTTGCTGAGTTGGAATCAACTCGATGGCAGTGGGAGTGGGTTTGTGGTTATTACATAGGGTTATAGTGAATAAATGAGAGTACCTCTAAAATTCCTCATATAGTGCCTGGCCTGTAATAGGCATGAAACAAAATTAACTTCCTTTCTCTTAAGTGAATTACAGTGTATTTGGATTCTGGAAATGTTCTGGTTAAGACCTTGTAGAAAATAGTGGTTTTCCACATTGCTGAGACATTAAACAAGAGCAGATGTCAAGTCCTTTGCATTTTTCTTGGGACCTTTATACAAGTAAGGAGCTCTGGTAGCACTGTGGTTGAAGCATTGAGCTGCTAACCAAAAGGTCAGCAGCTCAAACCCACCAGCTGTTCTGCATGAGAAAGATGAGGCAGTCTGCTTCCGTAAAGATTTACAGCTTTGGAAATCCTATGGTGCAGTTCTGCTTTCTCTCATGGGGTCTCTATGAGTTAGAATCAACTCGATGGCAGTGGCTTTGGTTTTTTGGTTTATATACAAATAAGGAGCCTGGAGGTACAGTGGTTAAGTGCTTGCCTGCTAACCGAAAGGTCAGTGGTTCAAACTCAGCAGCCACTCTGTGGGAGAAAGATGTGGCAGTCTGGTTCTGTAAAAGTAGAATAGCCTTGGAAACCCCATGGACAGTTCTACTCTGTCCTGTAGGGTCTCTGAGTCAGAATTGACTTGACCCGCAGTGAGTTTGTTTCATATGCAAGTATCTTCTAACTTTCTCTGCTTAGGGAGAGCCCATGAGGATTGTTTATCGTATGCGAGGGCTGCTGGGTGATGCCACGGAGGAGTTCATTGAGTCCCTGGACTCTACCACAGGTATGGCCCTTTTCACAGACAATGCTGCAGGTTGGATTTGAAGTTTGGCATCAAAAAGTGGTTCAGGTCCTGGGACTTGAGGACATTCTAGGCAAATACTCTTGTATCCCTGCATCGAAGTTGTGAGGAGATTACTTCTGCAACTGAGAAAAAGTAACGGACCTTTCTGGCAGAGCTCAGACACCTCTGGAGGTTTAGGAAAAAATGTTCAATAGCAGCAATCTTGAACACAGATTAAGTTTTATCTTAGTTTCTTTTCCTTCCATTGGTGGTAGTGGTAAGTGTATTTTCACATGTTTGAGTAAATTATTTTAATTGACTGAAACTTTAAAAAAAAGCTCTTACTTGGAGTGCAGTAGTACAGTTTAGTACTAAATTTAAACCTTTTAATTAGCTACCTCTTTATTGGAGATGTGGGAAAGGGAAATACTCGTTAGCCTGTAAGAGGGGTGTCTGTTTTATCTCCATCCTCACTTTCCCCTTCATTTCTCTTTGGGTCCCTTCACTCTAGATGAAGAAGAAGATGAAGAAGAAGTATATAAGATGGCTAGTGTGATGGCCCAGTGTGGGGGTCTGGAGTGCATGCTTAACAGACTGGCAGGGATCAAGGATTTCAAGCAGGGACGCCACCTTCTAACAGTGAGTGGGGTGGCAACAAGGAGGAAACCAGCTCTCTGGGTTTGGGAGAGGCCCCTTTGGATAGAAGCTTGTGGCCGCTGTGCCATTTAACCCTAGAGGGCAGCATAGTGTCATGGACTAGAGCTGGCCCAGGAAGGACCTGACAGCTTCCCCAAGCCCTCTCCATCTTAGGCACAGCCCTTAGCTACTCTCCTTAAAATGCAGTGTGATGGAAGCCTTCTCTGACATCTCGTTAGTCACCTGTGGAGCCAGTGGCTTTCCTCGAGTAACTATACTTGGATCCCTTTCTTTTTTCTTTCAAGTTTTATTTTTCAAATGAACTTGGTAATGTAATCTGTCATTTCGCATGTTGTAAAATTTTATTTGGGTGTTCACGCAACCATTTCATTAAAAATTAGAAAGAAGTAAAGGATTTCCAAGGCACCACAAATATTATACCATCATTTCATCCCCAGAGGCTATGATAACAAATATTCTTGTGCCCATGTCTTAAATGACTTACTCATTTCACACGGTGGTCTCTTAGATTGGAATCCACCAAAAACTTACACTGTCCTGCAGAGCCCTCTGGAAGCCCTGTGTTGTGATTTCTTCCAGGCTTTAGTTCAGTCTGCGTTAGTACTGGAATTTCCCCAAGACAATAGAGCATAACCTGTTCCACTAGGAATTGGTGCCACTGCTGTTAGTTTCAGAGATGTAAGAGGCAGACCCAACCCATGAGAAGTACCTCTGCAGACCATTGCTATTTAGAAAACCAACATAATGTGTCATCCTAGCCATCTTACCATGCTCCCTTAATGGCCCCTTCTCCCTACTGTTCTCCCATTTCAGGGGGAGCACCTGCTGATTATATGTGACCCCTCTTAGACATTTCCTGCCTGCTTGTCCCCACTCCTTACACTCTCACATGGCCTTATGGGTGTTGACTAGCTTTTCTTGTCAGGTTTTGCTGAAATTATTCAGTTACTGTGTGAAGGTGAAAGTCAATCGGCAGCAGCTGGTCAAGCTGGAGATGAACACTTTGAACGTCATGTTGGGGACGCTAAACTTGGTAAAGTGTGTGGGCTGCACATGACAAACAAGGAGGTTTGGGAGTCCTGGGATGGGGGGGAGACACTTAAACTCTGGGCTCAGATAAAATGAATTTATGGCTTCTTCAAGCCCTTCATCTGCCTTTGCTGACTGATACAGAGGCTTGAATCATTCAGGCTGTCTCTTTTATTGCTGCCTCACCACCATGCTGCTTCCATGACACCTCCAAGCTTCCTTGTCCTTTTCCTAAATTCAAGAGGGAAGACATTCTGTAAAACTGTCCAGACTGGGACATTATGCTGAGCGAAATAAGTCAGTCACAAAAGGACAAATATTGTATTAGTCCGTTATTGTAAAAGTTAAGGAAATGTTTATATATTGGAGGACATTTTCTTTGTTGGTTACCAGGGGTGGGAGGGAAGGGGAGGGAATGCTGTTAGATAGATAGAGATAAATATTGATTTGGGTGAAGAGAAGGGCAATGTACCAAATGTGAGTGACCAATATGGCAGCATTGAGGATGAGAAAGACAGAGAGAGTTACATGGGCAGTACAAACAACAAATATGAACCCCTTTGTAAATACAATACTGAGTTGTTAATGAAAGCAAACATGGGTATAGGGACGGGTAGATGGGTGAACAAGCTAAACAATTATGTATGTCTAAATGGAGAGTGTATCCAAGATCATATACAGGGTTGGTAGACAATGGGCCTCTCGAAGAGTATGAAGGGATGGACACTGGGAGGAGGTAACTATGGGGAGGAAGTGGGAGGGGAGCTGCTGCATTGTAAATTTTGGTCAATGACATGAGACAAAGTATATGTGAACTGCTGTATGAAAAGTGAATTTACTCTGTAAATCTTCACCCAAATCCTAAAAAAAAAAAAAAAACTGTCCAGACTGCACACCAATGGAAAAGTATGTGTGTGTACACAGACACACAGAATCTCTGGGAATTGAGGCCATGAAGGGCATCAGTGAAAAGCAGATTCTGTCAGCAGTGAGGGCCTTGGTGTATCCCCAGTGACTGGTCTTCTCCTCCAGGCTCTGGTAGCTGAGCAAGAAAGCAAGGATAGCGGTGGTGCAGCCGTGGCCGAGCAGGTGCTTAGCATCATGGAGATCATCCTGGATGAGTCCAATGCTGAGCCCCTGAGTGAGGACAAGGTGAGTAGGGACCCAGTCTGTCTGTCTGTAGGCACTTACTGAGAATCTGCACTGTCTTATTATAAGCAGTAAGCTTGTTTGTGTCTAGCTCAGCTCAACAGAAATGATCCACTGCTCTGTTCATAGTTCATGGCAAGGCTCAACTAATGATGACATCATTCCATTGAAGCCTAAAATCTGGATTCGGGAAACAAAGCTGCTAAGGATATTCTTTCACTCAAAAGCTGCTCATTAATGGAAATCTGGCATGTCATAGCTGATAGACAGGAGCCTTAGTCCAACCCCTCATTTCACAGTTGAGGGGACTCTAAGTCTTGGGAAATAAAGTTAGCTGCTCAGTGTTAACATTGTTGTTACTGGCAGAATTGGGCTTGGAACCAGTGTCTCCAACTCCCAGTTCTGTTTCTCTCCACTTACTACACCTGTGTGTTCCTACATTCTTATGGGATGCTAGTGTTCTTGATTTGAGATGCAACCAAATGAATCGCCTCCATCCTCTTAGAAAAGGATTGTGCTAATGTATTTTGATTATTTGAGAATGTTAACAGAGCCATCACAGAAACTTTGAAACTAGTTTCTCAAGTGGAGCTCACACTGTTTGTTATTTTCTACAAAATACTAGGACACAGTTTTTCTAGGGCTACTTTTAGTGGTTCTGATGGAATTAGATGACCTTTGAGCATCAGAAATTGGATACCACAAGTCCTAACCCCATTAATAGGTCTTCCATCCTCTTTTCTATTGCAGAGCAACCTGCTCCTGACAGGTGACAAAGATCAACTTGTGATGCTCCTAGACCAGATCAATAGCACCTTTGTTCGTTCCAACCCCAGCGTGCTCCAGGGCTTGCTTCGCATTATCCCATACCTGTCCTTTGGAGAGGTGGAGAAAATGCAGATCCTGGTGGAGCGGTTCAAACCATACTGCAATTTTGATAAGTATGTTGCCTGGATTTCATGTAGCTAAGTGAGAGTTCCCACAAGAATCCTAAACTAGTTTGGTGAGACCAAGGAAGGATCAGTTGAATTTCTATTAGGTTTTTTTGAATAAACTTATTAAAGACCTAATATGTGCCAGCTCCAGTCAGTAAGAGACTCAGTCTAGTTGGGAAGACAATAATTAAAACGTACAGTGTTAAAGTAGCAGTTGGGTAGCAGAGCAGAAGATATACCAAGATGGAGGGAAGTCTTGTGCTAAAGACTGAAAATGCAAGAGAACATTTTGAGTTTGGGGAATGGGGCAGGTAAGAGTGATAGTGGCAGGAACCAGAAGAGTCTTTTATGTCATATGTGACAAGTTTAGACTAGATCCTGTAGTCTGTTGAAGGTTGTTAACCAAGAGAACGACATGATCAGACTCTGCTCTTTCCTGCTAGGTATGATGAAGATCACAGTGGTGATGATAAAGTCTTCCTCGACTGCTTCTGTAAAATAGCAGCTGGCATCAAGAACAACAGCAATGGGCATCAGCTGAAGGATCTGATTCTCCAGAAGGGAATCACCCAGAATGCACTCGACTATATGAAAAAGCACATCCCCAGTGCCAAGAAGTAAGGATCACCTCTCCCTGAGTGGCTGCTTTCCCTCCTCCAGCTTCCCTTTCCCTGATCATCTTGGCATGACACTTCATGTGTTCCCCTTGTCCTGGGGCCTCCCCTTTCTGGAAACTATCAGGGTGACCATGTAACTACTGCAGAGTCCTTCAGGGCCATGGGAAGGGATGGCTTTTTGGTTAAGTTAGAGTACTTATATCTACATAGGCTCCTCAGCTGGGTGGTCCTTTGTGATTCCTTAGGCATTCTTGGAAGGTCATGCTTAAGTAATATTTGAGCCAGAATAAGGGAGAACTGATTTCTAGGGAGCCTTTGCTTTCCTGGTGTGTTGAAATAAGCTTTCCTTTGCTTTGCAGTTTGGATGCTGACATCTGGAAAAAGTTTTTGTCTCGCCCAGCCCTACCGTTTATCTTGCGGCTTCTTCGGGGGCTGGCCATGCAGCACCCTGCCACCCAGGTGAGTAGTCAGTTTGCGTGTGGCCACAGCACGTGGAGTGAGAGGGAACCATACACGCTCTTCTCAGCTGCCACCGACTGAATGAATGTAATGACCTTGATTAGCCTGCAGATGTGACTTGCCTTAATATGTAAGAGTCCTAGAATAGAGGGATCTCAGAGGTCATCTAGCTCATCCCTTTGTATGCAGAGAGGATTAAGTTGTATTTCTGATTTCCTCCTTCACCTGATTTTTAACTGGGGCTTCATTATTTCACTCATCAGCTGAGTAGCAGTTGAACTGTGAGGGTGTGGCTGAGATGTCCCAGAGTATAAAACAGTCTTGATTTCTGGTCTCAGTCACTGGGACATTTGTCATACCATCACCACCATTTTCTCCTCTACCTCAGTCAGCTGGGAACTTTGTTGTAAGGGACACCCACCCATTCCATTCTGCTCCTCACTCATGACTACTCCCTGCTGAGCTGTGGTGCTTTTTTTATTGTCCAGTTTTTGCATGCATATGAAGCAATGGAATATGGGTTCAGCATTTAGGAGCATGAGACATGAGATAACATGTAATTCTGTTGAGGCACAAGTTTGAAGTGTAACCTGCTATGAGAATAGATTTATGGGCTCGGGAGTGATCTGAGTTGACTGCTGAGCTTTTCACATTGCAACTTGGCTTTGTGATTTTCAATTTATTGTCAAATATGTAGCAATTGTTTTCAATTGCCTTGTGATGGTGGATGTGGGGATTTAAATGATACATTTCCACTTCTCAGTGAGCTCACCTGGAGAACTTTCTCACACCACACCCACTTCAACATGCTGATGCTTTTTCACTCCCGTTTGAGAAGCATAGTGACTCCAACCTTTTCAAGTGCAAGGGTCCTTCCTTAATATCTTTTTAAATAAGAAGTGGGGATTTTTCTCATCCCTATTTGCAGTTGTAGTCGTTGTAACTTTAGTATCTCTAGGTTGAGAAAATTTTCCTGTGTTCCTGGGTTGGGTGGGCTCAGAAAATGGACTCGGGCAGGCTTTTATGATCATCATGGAGCTGCTGTGCTGGGTGTCTGCACTCAGTTCACTGCTCAGACCTCACCATGCACTGCTTCTCCTAGGACTCTTCTAGCCCCTTTTCACTTCACTCTGCTGGATGCTTCATGTGTGTTATCTAGCTTTTAATTATCACAGCAACCCTGGCATTATCCCCAAGGAGAGACAGGGATTCAGAAGCTAAAGAGCATAGTATTTGATCAAAAGTCAGTGGCAGAACCAAACTCGCCTCCATTTGTCTGTGTCTCTTGAGTGTGAAATCAAAGAATCTGATTGAAACTGAGCAGATGACCTGAGAATGTGCACATTTGGCTGATTTTGCAAAACTTTCAAGCTCCTAGAAAGAATATAAGTCTATATAATTGGAGTCATACATCCTTCTGGTCTCTTGTTGGCAGGTTCTAATAGGAACTGACTCCATCACAAACCTGCATAAACTGGAGCAGGTGTCCAGTGATGAGGGCATTGGGACCCTGGCAGAGAATCTGCTGGAGGCACTGAGGGAACACCCAGATGTAAACAAGAAGATTGATGCAGCCCGCAGGGAGACCCGGGCTGAGAAGAAGCGCATGGCCATGGCGATGAGACAGAAGGCTCTTGGTACCCTGGGCATGACGGTAAAGCTACCTCCTCCTTGTCACTGCCTTTTTGGTCCACACTGTTGAGGAGGTGGCCATGGCACAGTCATTTGGGCTTTAGGAAGGGGCTGGGGTTGTGAAAGGTGCAGGCTGCACAGAGGAGGAGGCAGTACAGTGAGTGTGCTAGGCACTGTGCTAGATGCTTCATGGTCTCTAATCGTCCCAGCAGTCCTCAGAGGTGTGGCTGTTCCTTTTCCACTAACCAATTGCTGTTGAGTTGATTCCAACTCGTGGTGGCCCCATGTATATCAGAGTAGAACTGTGTTCCTCGGGTTTTCGGTGGTTTTTTTTACAAGTAGATTGCCAGGCCTTTATTCTGAGGTGCCTTTGGATGGATTTGAACCACCACCCTTTCAGTGAGCAGTGGAGCATGTTAACTATTTGTATCACTGCAGGACTCCATTGTTCCATTGTATAGATGAGATTCAGAGGTTAA
Organism: Orycteropus afer afer; assembly: GCF_000298275.1. Taxonomy (NCBI): domain Eukaryota; kingdom Metazoa; phylum Chordata; class Mammalia; order Tubulidentata; family Orycteropodidae; genus Orycteropus; species Orycteropus afer. The sequence goes on along the minus strand of NW_006921618.1, from coordinate 3,518,162 downwards.
GGGACTTAACAAGTTCATATAAGCAGTAAAAATGGTGACAAATAACCATTTTTTAATGAGGGTTTACTATGTACTGGGAACTGTGCTTTGGTACATTACTTATACTATTTAATCTCTCCAGTGATTCTATGAGGTTGGTATGATCATACCTATTTTGGTAACCAAGTAACCAAGGCTGAGAGAGGTGAAATAAGTAGATCAAAGCACATAACTACTAAGTAGTGGACAGGACTTTGAATCCATGTCTCTTTGACACACAGGGCTCTGTTCTGTGCTCTTTTCATTTTCCCACCTTGGAGGAAGCAGTAATCTTAAAAGAGCCTTTTCTAAGTCAGTACAATTGTGTATCAGCAATTTTAAACTCCCATAAAAACAGTAAATGAATCATAATGTAACAGCCCTTGGCAGCCAAAACTTGGTGTTGCTGGCAGAGAGAAAGGGGTCTTTTTGGTGGCAGGTTGTGATGAGCTAGGGGCCCAGCTACATGGTCACCCTGTTTCATTGGTTTCTATAGGAACAGCAGAGTAGCAGGAGAATCTAGGGCTCAGAACAGACTCCCTGTGCCCTCCTTGGGAGCCAACTAAAGAGATTTTCTTTCTCTGTGGCGGTCTCTTTAGTGTGTGGTGCAGGCCAGCCCTGTTTCTGAGCATCCCAATGGAGGGTGGAAGGGTGGTGGAAATCCCCTCTGATATGCGAGCTGTGTTCTTTTTCCAGACAAACGAAAAGGGCCAGGTCGTGACCAAGACGGCACTGCTGAAGCAGATGGAAGAGCTGATCGAGGAGCCGGGCCTCACATGCTGCATCTGTAGGGAGGGCTACAAGTTCCAGGTAGAGCTGCTGGGCCTGGAGTTGGTCCTGAGGACATGTGCCTGGCTGGCTCAGCCTGGCCCCTTGCTTGCGGTATGGTGGCATCCCTCTCCTGTAGATAGGCCAAGGTCAAGGTTTACATCCTAGGAGCTGTGCTTTAGACCGATGAAAGGCAGGAAGGCAAAGTGATCTGAACGTTAGTCTTCATTCTCATGAGCAGCATCTACCACTCATTGGATTTTTTCCATGTGCTAGGTCCCATGCTCATAGCTTTGTTTAAAATGGGTAATTTTATCTTCAAACCTATAATAAGTCCCAGTGTATGGATGAGACAGCAAAGGTCACATGGCAGAGCCAGGACTTCAGCCCAGGCCTCTCTGACTTCAGACTTGGGCTTTTAAAAATATACCATGCTGCCACACCCTGAATTTGGATTTCCAGCCTCCTGAACTATGATAAAAGAAAATTCTGTCCTTTAAAGCCACCTTCCCTCCCGCCCCAACAAAAAGTAAAAACCATGCTGTTTCCCTTCAGGATCTCTGAGGAGATCAGAACCTTAGCTTTCTAGGCTTTACCAAACTAGACGGTAATAGAAAGGAACAGAACAGGAAGTGACCTATTTTCTCTCTCAAAGACTTAAAAGGTGACCTCTTCCTCTACAGCTTGAATTTACTACTTAGCACCCAAGCTACTGAAGGGCAAGTACCCTGGGCCACAGCCTTGTAAGTCCTACTATAACTCAGCTTCCTGGGAGCTACCTGACAGGTTTTGAAAAACAAATGACATACTAAAAAGTCATTCTCTTCATTTTCAGCAAAAAAGCAAAGAATGATTGTTTAAGTTTACATATTTGTCTCTCCATCTGCATAGCATTATTTTCTTTTTTTGGTTGTTCCCTACATTCCTCATTTCCCTAGGGCTGTGCCCAGTTAAGTGCTTGGCCAATAGACTAAGGTTCTGACCAGCACCCACTCTCCTGAACACATCCCTGGTAGAAACAATCTGAATTCTAAAGCATTGCCTGGGAAGGTAGAGACTTGGTTCCCTTCTATTCTGCCTCCTTCCAAACCCTGTCTTGGACTTTCCCTCATCTCTCCTCTTTATGTTGTTGTCTTGGCAGCCCACGAAGGTCCTGGGCATTTATACCTTCACTAAGCGGGTAGCCTTGGAGGAACTGGAGAATAAGCCCCGGAAACAGCAGGGCTACAGCACCGTGTCCCACTTCAACATTGTGCACTATGATTGCCATCTGGCTGCTGTCAGGTAGGCCCTGGCTCTGTGAAGTGGCCACTTCTTTTGATAGGGTGCTCACCCACCTTGTTCTTCCCCATCATATGTGCTTCAGCTCACACCAAGCCTGGCAGGCAGAAAGACTAGACCCATGTTACTTCAGAGAAGTGGGCAACTTGCCCAGAGTCCTGGAGTTGGAGGGTGGGCTATCAACTATGAGGTTTTAACTCTGCTCCTTAGTCTCTGGGGAGTAGGGTGTTCTACCTTAAATCACATAATCACAAAAGCTGCACTTGCCATATGGCTAAGAAAATATGTGTTGGCTTTTGGCACAGTGCTACTGCTGAAAGACATCTTGCTTCAGCCAATGAATCCCACATTCATCAGGTTACAAATGGCTAATTCTCTCAGTGGGGTCAGGATCATGGGCTAACTCACCTCCTTGGTGTTCCTCTCCCACTCCCACTCATCCAGGTGCCTAGTTGCCAAATTAATTCCAGCAGTCACTTGTCTTTGCTTTCCTCTCAATCCAGGTTGGCCCGAGGTCGGGAAGAGTGGGAAAGTGCCGCCCTTCAGAATGCAAACACTAAGTGCAATGGGCTGCTTCCGGTCTGGGGCCCCCACGTCCCTGAATCAGCTTTTGCCACTTGCTTGGCAAGGTGAGTGTTGAGTATTCTGCATGATAAAAACAGGGGAGTCTCAGGAGGTGGGAAGGGATCAGCGATCAGCCTAACTTTTCACCCATGGTGAAACCATTTCCTGTCACCTTCACTGGGAGTCCATGTCTGTGCTTGCTGACTGGGGAGCTGTCCAGAGGAGGTAGGGGCCCAGTGGAGGGGCATGAAGACTTACTGATGGGATGGTCTGTTGGGGCCCAGCCACAGTCTGAGAAAACACCATGTAAAATTTTCTAGTTATTCATGATCTCTCCTTTGTTGTATTTTGTGAAGTAAGACCCAGGACCCTGAGTTGGTCCTCAGGGCCAAAATTTCCTAGAGTTCACTTTTGCAGTATATGGCTCTGAGGTTTTAATAATGAAAATGGCTTACTGGCATGGAGAATATTGGTCTCCTTTCTCGTCCTGATGATCCAGAGTAGCCAAAGCTTCCATGATTTCCTTATCTCTTGTTAATGTTCCTGTGAGGTGGTGCCCCACCCTAAGTTCTACTTTAAAACTTGGGGAAAAAAAGGTACATATCATAAAACAAGTACCTGACAGTAATATAATGATGAAAGTAATAATAGGAAACACATTTGAATGCTTACTATTGGCTGTTACACACTTTCTATGGATAAAGAAATTGAGACACAGAGAGGTTGAGTAATTTACTCTAGGTCACACAGCTAATGAGTCAGAGCCCAGATAGATGCCAAGGTATATATTGACACAGAAGAAACCGATTTGGAAGTTGAAGAGATGATTCTTATGGATAGGTCACCTTATCAGTGGGAATGGATAAGGTCTCCATTTCTTTTTCCAAAATGTATTTTCAGGTGAGGCTATGATATATCCTATGGCATTTGTCCATCACAAAATAGGATCCCCCAAAATGGTGGGTTCTCAAAACTCAAAATCATTTGGGAAAAAAAAGGGGGGGCCAGGTTTGCTGGTCTAATAGAGCCTGGTGGAACCACTGAGACTATGGTCCCTAGCTGCCCTTCAGGTCTGGAATTGAACCCACACCTGTGGTTTCCAGACAAAGAAAAGGCATATGAGCTGAACATTTACCTGAGGCAGATACATTCCTTGGAGAGAACAATCATGGGAGAAAGAAGGGCTGTTTATGCACAGGGAACCAGCTCAAGGGGCAGGAGTGCATGGAGGGATGGACACAGGGAAGAGGTAACTATCGGGAGGAAGTGGGAGGGGAGTTGTTGCATTGTAATCAATGTCTTGGGAGAATGTGTGTGTGAACTGCTGTATGGAAAGTGAATTTACTCTCTAAACTTTCACTCAAATCACAATTTAAAAAAAAAATTATTCCCATCAAAGCTTTGTGTTAGAGCAGAAAGAACATGTCTTATGCTGTTACCTTCCTTCTAGCTCTGTCCCTTGTTCTTCACTCTCCCTTTTATTCCTTTATCTATTTGTGCAATCTTTATAGCCATCAGGCAAAGGGGACCAAAGTGAAACTCTGCCTTCCAAATTATTTTGTCCATAAGGAATCAGTTCCATTTGTCTCCATCTCAGTGCTTGTTCTGCTTCGTCCTAGACACAACACTTACCTCCAGGAATGTACGGGCCAGCGAGAACCCACATACCAGCTCAACATCCATGACATCAAGCTGCTCTTCTTGCGCTTCGCCATGGAGCAATCCTTCAGTGCAGACACCGGTGGGGGTGGCCGGGAGAGCAACATCCACCTGATCCCATACATCATTCACACTGTGCTTTACGTCCTGAACACGTCAGTATTCCGGGGGTAGCATTTCAGCTGACCCACACTGTGCCCTCTGTCCACCAAGATCTCCCAGCTTTTCCATGTCCTCCTTGGGTAGCCCCAGAGCAAAGGTGTGGCCTAAGGCAGACTCTACCCAGTAGGACATTCACCTCTGGCTTTTCTGGAGTCACACAGAGTAAAGCAGTAAGGGCAATGCCCATTTCAAAAGTGTCTGATCTGTCATCATGAGCAGCCAATGACTGCATTCTTGGACTGACCATCAGCCCAGAGCAGGGTGGTTGTGGTGTTATGTGCCGTTGAGTTGGATTCGACTCATAGTGACCCCTTCTTGGGTTTCTGAGGTGATATCACTATGGAAGTAGATTGCCCAACCTTCCTTCTGAGGAGTGGCTGGTGGGTTTGAACCGCCAGCCTTCTGGTTAGCAGTCAAGTGCCTTAGGCACTATGCTACTAGAGCTCCCCAGAGTGGGGTAGTCAGGGGAAGACCAGGCCACCCAAAGCTCCACTCTGTTCCCCTGGTTGGGGGGAGGCCATGGGTTAGAGCCACACCACAGTCATCAGTCAAGGGTACACAGTTAGTTATGGGTAAAGGTTTCACACCAAGAAGATGCAGTTGAACTAAGACTCATTTCAAAAATGGAAAACTGGATTGGTTATCCCTGTTTTCTCTCCTGTGAGTAATGATTCTGGCAAGTGTGAGGGGAAAAGAGAGGTGTTTCAACTATCTGGGAAAGTCAACTGAGAAGGAAGTCAGCCAGGGAGAAAATAGATTTGTATTTTTAATCCGTATGTACATTATTGAGTAGTTGGGGTAATACGTAAAAGTGTCATTTTGAACATGAATTTAGGAGGATAACAGCCTACTGTCAGTGAGTCGATTCCCACTTATAGTGACCCTATAGGATAGATTAGAACTGCCCTGTAGGGTTTCCAAGGCTGTAAATCTTTACAGAGGCAAACTGCCTCATCTTTCTCCTGCCAAGTAGCTGGTGGGTTCAATCTGCCAGCCTTTTGTTTAGCAGGTGAGTGCCTTAACCACTGTGATACCAGAGCCCCTTATTTAGGACCAAAATTAAACCAAACCAAACTCATTGCCATCGAGTTGGTTCTGACTCATGGTGACCCCCGTTGGTTTCCAAGGCTATAAATCTTCATGGACGTAGATTGCCCCATCTTCCTTACGCAGAGCAGCTGGTGGATTTGAACCACTGGACCTTCAGGTTAGCAACCAAATGCTTAATCCACTATGTCACCAGAGCTCCTTATTTAGGAGGACAGAAAATAAAAACCAAAACCTGTTGCCATCAAGTCTCTTCTGACTCATAGTGACTCTATAGGACAGAGTAGAACTGCCCCATAGGATTTCCAAGGCTGTAAATCTTTACAGAAGCAGGCTGCCTCATCTTTCTCTAGTGGATCGGCTGATGGGCTCAAAGCACCAACCTTTTGAGTAGCAGCCGAGTGCTTAACCACTGTGCCACCAGGGCTCCAGGGGAGAGACTAGTCTTTAATTCCACCTTGGATTTTTTAAGAAGATTAAGAGATTTGCTATATTTAGATTTGCTTGAAATGGTTTCTTACTTTGAGGCCCCATCTTCTAGCAAGAGTCTCAAGAGTCTGTTGGTCAGAGAATTGACAGGCTGTTGACAGCCTGTGTATAGTACACACAAGGCAGCAGCAGCTCAGTTTAGGCAACAGGACAATCTGTCTCCTGTCTGCTCCCCTCTTCAAGAATGTTATTTTTTCCATCCTTATTTCCTTATGAGAAAAAAGACTTGAGTTTAAGACCTCATGCTTCCTTGTTAAAATACATGGGCAGGTAGGTCTCTCTTGGAGTGCATTACATCATCTCCTAAATGCTCAGACTGTCAGAGAAAACACCTGGCATCACTGGCAGCACAAACCTTCCCACCACCCAAACCACCACAGCCCAAGCCAGTGCTAATTACCAGTGTTCTTGTGGCCTGTGACAGAGCCATTGATTTTTGCAGAGACTTGTCCCTTCTTGGCAGCCACGGGATAGAGTGGACTGCTCCATGCTCCAGGAGAAAAGCAGACTCAGTGAGGCAGTGTGATTAGCCCAGAGGAATAGAGCTAGTGGCTTCAGATTCACTGTGTCTGTCAAATGCCAGGCATTTGGAACTCATGCTCAGATCTCTTAGTTGGAGAGGGAATATACTGTGTAATGGTTACCTTGGTCAGTAGACAGAGTTAAAGAGGCTGGCCTGGAAGCTTCACAGAAAGGCACTATTTCTCAGGTACACACTGCCTCCCCAGCCAGTTGTTTGAGGGTGGTGTGAGCTAGTCCCCACGGGGGCTGAATGAGGGGGATGGCTACTTGTGGTGGAACATCTGTGTTAAGGTGAGTGTGGAGCATCATAGCCATCGTGAGTGGGAGCAGAGCCTGAGCAGATCCTACTCTTGTGGACTTGCCAGATCCAGTGGCAAAAAGCTGCTGAATCCCCCTGACCAGGAAAATCAAATCACCTACGTCCATCTGTTCCATCCATGCCCTCTGTGAGGAGCAGCAGGAGGAAGCAGGGCATCTTCACACCAGACCCTCCTTTCCCACAGTCCAGTGTCTGTGCCAGTGCCACCTGCAGACCTGGTAACTGCTTCTGGTAGCAAAGTTTTTGTTTTAAAAGGGTGAAGCAAGCATCTTGGCATAGGGTTATTCCTCCACAGAATTAGAATAGGGCACGAAGTGCCATTGGTGTGAGAGTGCCGTTAGGTAGTCAGAAATGCACAGACAGGAAGGGCCCGGGTGATCTGTCAGTGCCAACTCAGTGAAGCCAGACTTCGTCGTGAGAGGGAGGGAGAGTTAACAGACTAGGCTCTAGAGCCGGACTATGGGGCACAGAACGTAGTTCTTTCACTCCCCAGCAGGGTGACTTTGGTAAATATTTCATCTCTCTGTACTGCTGTCTCCTCTTCTGTAATGTTAGGGTATTGATAGTCCCTGTCTCAGAGTTACTGTGAGGATTAAATGAGATAATCCATGGGAAGCACTTAGAATGGTGCCTGGCATTAAAGTTTGCTATGAGCATCATCATTGTGGCCTTTGAAATAGAATGAGAACAAGCAGCATTCCTTGCCTGAAAGAAAGTGTTCTCGTGAGGGAGAGAGGGCCTCATAAGAAACCAAAATTGAGAACCTAGGAAAGGCACCAAGATGGAAAGGTAGTACAGACAAATTTAATAAGGCTACATGGAGCAAGGGAGAGCTCAGACGGGGCTTAGAGAACCAGGATTCGCATTTTAACTTCACTACTCAGTTGTATGGTGACTTTGGTTAAATCACTTCACCTCTTTGGGTCTCAGATACCATGGTGAAATGGAGCTAACCATAACTGCCCAACGTGTAGGACATTCACATGAGAGAGTGAATGTGCCTGGCTCGTGGGATGACACGCAGATGAGTGCTCAAGAAGCAGCAGTAGCTGGGAATTGTATGGAGCTGAGCTGGCAGCGAGTGGAGAGCCAGGAGGGTGCCGTGAAGGAGGACGGGAAGGGCAAGAAGCACATGATTGCCAGACAGGTGGGGAGGGCATTCCAGGCTGGGGGTGGGAGGGTGCTCAGTAATCCAAGTGTTCAGTAAACTTTCAAAAGGAAGGCAGCAAATCGACCAAATCCTTCCCCCTTGCTGTTGGTATCTTGCTTTTACCCTGGTTTCATCATTACCTCTTTTGTCCCAGAACCCGAGCAACTTCCAGAGAGGAAAAGAACCTCCAGGGCTTTCTGGAGCAGCCCAAGGAGAAGTGGGTGGAGAGTGCCTTTGAAGTGGATGGACCCCACTATTTCACAGTCCTGGCCCTTCACATCCTGCCCCCTGAGAAGTGGAGAGCCACACGTGTGGAAATCTTACAGAGGCTCCTGGTGACCTCTCAGGCCCGGGCAGTGGCTCCAGGGGGAGCCACCAGGTTAGTACCTGCTTCAGGAAGCTTCCCTGAGATACCTGTTGCCTGGAGTACATCTTCCAGTGTGTTTAAAAGTTGCCTAGCGGTGCACGTGTGCAAAGTGAAGGAATGCTCACTTGACTCAGTAATGGACACTTCCCCTTCTCTCTCTGTCTCACCCAGAGTCGAGGCCTGGTTGGCTGGCAGTTGCCTGGTCACATCTAGATTTTGTATTCAGCCACTGGGAAGGTGGAGCCAGGCACAGGATGACCCTACAATGAAGAGAATTAGGGCTGGGAGGAGACTAAGACAGATGACCAGGTTTTCAGAATCTTTCTGGTCTTGACATAAACTAGGAAAGTTCCAGCATGGCTGAGGTTGAAGATTTTCTTTTCAGATAATAGCTTGTTGTCCTCCCTCCTTAGGTACATTTGTGTGCTGTCTGTCCCATGAGCCTTTCTTCTTCCAGGCCCATTTTTCCTGTTCATGTTGACACATCACAAAGAGGGTACAGCATGGTGGGAAAGAAGTGGTTTGTTTTAATGACCTTGGGCTGGATTTGGATTGGATGGGAAGTATCTTGTGAGAAACAACTGCAAGCAAAAACACAAAAAGCTTTTTGAGATGCCCATTTCCCCATTAATTGAACAGGGACTCTGTGGGACCATGAGCGCTTGATAACAGCCCTGAACTGTGTCTGCCCGGGATAGCGGGTGGCTACAGAGTAAGGAATGGATCTGCCAGCTTGCTTCTCCCACTTGAGTGAAACCTGCTTCTGGTTCATTTCTGGAAGATCTGTCTTTGTGACTCTTACCCACCAGACTCTTTAGCCTAGGATCAGAGGAAACATTTCCATGTTTGAAGGCCAATAGGAGGCCAGAGGAAAGTTTTAGCCCCATAATAACAAACCAAGTGGAAACAGGCATGTGCCTAAATCAACACACCTTCACCAACTTCATCAATTTCACCAGCTCAGCATCAGGTGTTGCTGGTCTGTAGGTACCTAACTCCCCTCGAAGATCTCTACCATTGAATCCAGTCGTTACCAGCTTGTCTGTATAGAGTGGGAGGGAGCCAGTCTTGTTAGATTCCTACTTTCAGTTGTTTCTCACAAGGTGCTTTCCATCTGATCCAAATCAAAGCATAGGGTCATTAAAACAAAACCACTCCTGACATGCTTTCCCTTATTTGGGATGTGCCCCTAGGCACCGCGCCACCAGCGTACCCTTCCAAACCTACAACCATCCAGTATTTCCCAAGAGTCCAAAGCTTTACTTGTTAACTACCTGTACAAGATCAAATGTTAGATCTTGAGGGTACTAAGTTGTTGAGAAGCCAGACTCTGCCTGCATCCATAGCAAATAGAATAGCTCTTTATTGGGACAGGCTCACAATGGCAGGTATGAAATCTGAAACCACAGGAGTTTAGGAGACTAGAATCCATTACTGCCCTAAGGAAGTAAGGAAAAGCTGATTTAGTCACAACTTAATTAGGAAACCCAGTGTGAGCTACACTCATGAGTTGCCATCTTTTCAGTAACTGCTTAGTCACCTTTACTAATTAGCCTTAAATAATTAAGTTGGGCAGGGTCACTCAAGATTCCTGCTTACCAAAGCCAAACAGCCACAGAGAAGGACCAAATCTGACAGTGGTCTGAGGGATATGAGCCTTGCACTCATGAAGTAGTGCTGGGAATTTGCACGGTCTTGGGATGTGCTCCTAGGAGAGATCATGGCTGGAAGGATAGTTAGAAGGTGTCATCCTAGTGGTTGGGACAGTCTCACTGATACTTTGTCCTAAGTTCTGTAAAGTATGGGGTGGAAGGCAGTGGCAGATGGTAAAAATGCAGCTCTAGGAGGTTGCACAAGAGAAATGGACCTCTTCTAAGTGCTTTGCATTTAGGGAGAAAGGTTCTTCTGCCAGGAACCTGTGATATTTAAACTGAGGACTCCCTTTGGCTTCCCTCAGAATCTTACCTGTTACCTGCAAGCATCAGTTGCAGAGAAGTGAGTTCCCTTCCTTGTCCATGGGGCTCGCTTACAGTAACTTTCACATTAGATAACATCCTCCTGTGTGGTAGGTGGGGGAGAAAGTGGGGCTTTGGGGTACATTGGAGTGGAAGGGAGGGTCCAGGAAGCGTATTTTAACAAATAAAATTTTCTCATTTTATTACTGATAATTATTTGACATTCCTTTTGTTAATTAAACGTTTTCCTAACACCCAGTATGTGGCCTCTCTGTCCTGTGCTAGGCAGGCCTTCACTTGACAGCCATATACAGTGTAGTTTTAGCATCTGTAGTAATCTCTACGCTTGTGTTATTTTTATGAATTTTACATATATACATGTGTGAGGATGCATGTACACGCACACGTCCTCACAGTTATGGGCTGCTTCCCCAGTCCTTGTCTGTGACGAGGCATCATTGAGTCTTCACTAGCTCATTGCAGATATTATGGTGGTTTCCAAACCAAACTTCTCATAGGTCTTGGATGGTAGAAACCAAATTTACACACCAGTTTTTCACACTATGCAGAGGGGAGTTTGAGCTTTTTGTATTTCCTGGGGGCTCTGCCTGGTGTAACCATTCCTCCAACCATTCCTCCAACTTCTCTGCTGAGAAGGCAGTGGATGTTTTCAGAGACAGAGAACCTTAAGCTGAATCAATCATTGGATTAACTAGTGATGCTACTGGTTAGAAACAAAGAGGTGTGGTGAACAGCTCTGGGATTATCCCAGGATTTAGGAGGTGTCAGGTGGTAACAAACGCCGTCCTAGATGTTAACTGTTGCTCAACACCAATTTTCCACCAGCTTGCTGTATTTTGACACAACACCTGTTTGAGAAATTACTGTGTATGTAGCTGGTTAGGTCTGCTGACTATTTGTAAAAGTTCTCCCAGCAGGGACGAAAAGACTAAGGCAGAGCCTTATTTCCTACTTCATTTATCATGGAGTCCCAGAGCTGGGCTGGGGGCTGGCACAAAGGAAATAAGGATTCCTTTACAGTTCTTGAAGGCAGTGGCCTTTTGATGGCCACATTGAAACTTATGTCTCTTTGGTTCTGTTTTATCCCGATTTGGAAGAGAGCCCACTTTAAAGATGAATATGGCATGGAACACTTTTTTAATAAATAAACTACTGGGCCCCAGGGCTCAGAATTCCTTGCCCACAGCCTTTCCCCCAAGAAGATAGGCAAGTACTTGAACTTTGTGATGCATAGATTACCATGGCTCTTCCCTTGACACCCAGGTCCTTTTGTCTTTTAAGTGTCCTTCAGGAGTCTTCATGGAGCTGGAATTTGATTTTATTTTCCAGGTTGACAGATAAGGCAGTGAAAGACTACTCTGCTTATCGTTCTTCCCTTCTGTTTTGGGCCCTAGTTGATCTCATTTACAACATGTTTAAGGTAAGGAAGCCGTGGAGGCTCAGCTTATCTCTGCATATGGTAATCTGCCTGCTGGCTCTGCCCGCTGCCCCAGCATCTGCATGGCTGTTCCTCACTGACCTGGGGTGTTTGCTCCTGAGAAACAGACTGCACTTAATTTGGGAAGGAACTCATCCTATTAACCAGAGTTTCAAATTGTTTCATTCCAGTTCGACCCCCTGCTGAGCATTTGCCTTTCCACCCCAGATACACTGATTCAGAATCTACATTTTAACAAGATCCCCTGGTAATTCTTAGGTGTATATTTGAGGAGCTTGTTAAAATAACGACTTCTGATTCAGCATATCTGGGGTGGAAAGGCAGATTCTCAGCAGGGGGTAGAACTGGAATGAACCAGTTCAAAGCCCTGCTATTAATTTAGACCCTTATATCTCTAATGTACATTTATAGTTAAGATCACTTCTGCTGTGTGGTCTCAAGCCTGTTCCAAATCCACTTCTACCAGATCTTTCTTCCTCAGTCACCACTTGTTTGCTGTGGTCTCCTGTTTGAATAACCTGTCTTGCCCTGAATGCAGTCTGACTTACTCCAGCCCAACATATGACCCTCCTTTCTGCCTTAAAGGGATCAGAGTGTTCTGGGGTGGTTAAAGTTTAGTCTGAATGAACCAACTCAAATGGAGCATGTTGACAGTTCCTTTTACTTTGGGACATGCAGACATGAGATGTGTAGGGAATAAAGAATGCAGTCTTGTGTAGCTTGTAAGATTGGGTGACACCATGCATAATGAGAGGAATTAAATGAAATGTAGTGTCTGGAAACAAAACCCGTCCTCTAGGTAGACTGATGATGTCCATGGGAAAGGCTCAGTTTTACTCGGGATTGAAATAGTCTTGTGACTTGAGGCAGAAAATAGGCAGCATTAAGTAACCCACCTCCCTGTCCCTGTCTCCTTTTGGTTCTTGTAGAAGGTGCCTACCAGTAACACAGAGGGAGGCTGGTCCTGCTCTCTAGCTGAGTACATCCGCCACAACGACATGCCCATCTACGAAGCTGCCGACAAAGCTCTGAAAACCTTCCAGGAGGAGTTCATGCCAGTGGAGACCTTCTCAGAGTTCCTCGACGCAGCTGGTCAGTGGCAAGGTTTTATCTTTTAAAGATCGTTGGCAGCAGAGCCCCACGTCTGCCTTAGTGGAGCTGGCCATAGCGTTCATCCTCACGTATCAGAGGAAACACGCGAAAACCAGCCTGCCTGCTCCACTGCAGGTTTGGGAAAGATGTTGAACTGCCCATCCACCAATAACAACAATAACGCTAACATGCTTTGAGTACTTTCTCCTGCCTGGCCCTTTGCTGCTCCTTGTCATGTGCTATCTCAGCTAGTCCTCAAGGCTAACTCCCTGCAGGAGGTAGGAACTCTGATCACCCCCCTTTTGCAGATGGGGTAACTGAGGCTTTGAAGATTAAGTAAGTTGCAAAGGGGACACAGCTAGAAAGTGATAGAGCACCATTTTTTCCCCTCTTTGTTCTGAGGGAATCACAAGAAATCATCCCTTCTTTTTTGGGAGGTTAAAGTTTACAGAGCAAATTCCTTTCCATACAGCAGTTCATGGGAGCTCTGGTAGCATAGTGGCTAAGACACTTGCCTGCTAACCAGACGGCTGGCGGTTCAAACCCACCAGCCACTCCCCGGAAGGAAGGTTGGGCAATCCTACTTCCGTAGTGATACTGCCTCGGAAACCCAAGGAGGGGTCGCTATGAGTCGGGGCCGACTCGACGGCACATAACAACAACAACAACAACAGCAGTTCATACACGTTTTGTTTCATGATATTGACTGCAATTTCCCTACAGCGTCACAGCTCTCTTCCCGCTACCTGCCTGTGGTTACGTTTTCCCTGTGTCCTTCTTCCCTATCCATTTCTGCCCTCAGAGCTATCTCCCTGTGTAGATGCTGCCTTCTTATCTCCCGTGGTGGATTGTTCTAAGGAGTACACCTCCCTGGTATAAGTGTTCACCTTTAGAGCACCTTTTTTGATTCCTGGCTTTTTATGACACTTCAGAGAATTAACATGCAAATGGGAGTGCTCAGTCTTTGAGCTCACCTGTCTTCTTCCCACCTCTTCTCATTGGGGACTAAGTCCTCTTATGTTACAGGTACCCCCAGCTGTTTCTTAAAAATAACTGTAAATACCAAAACACAGTTAAGAGTGTCTAGAGTGAAAGACTGCAATAACAGTGGGAGTTGCCATGAAGGGCTCCAGACAGTTCCTCATCCCACAGCCAGCAGAAGGAAGCTCATTGTTCTCACCAGTGCGCAGACTCTTTATACCATGAATTTGTCATCCTTACTGCAAACACACTAAAATTTGTTTGGATTTCATAACCAAGCATCAAGTGATAGCAGGGGGAGGTGGCTTGGGTCTGTTCTTAAGAAAATCCACCCAGAACTAAAAACTCAGTGCCCTCAAGATGTGGATGCTGTTTCCTTATAGCCTCTCTCAGCACCGTACTTTAACAAAGGTCTGGCTGACAAAGGTCAGCTACTCAGAGCCAAGGTAGAGTAACCGAACCTGCCTCACTGTCTTGTTAGTTTGTCTCCCTTTTTGTCTGATGTTCATTGTGGAAAATTTGTAAAATGTGAAGAAGTGGGGATGAAATCCCTGTCAAAAAAAAAAAAAAGCCTCTGTTAACCTTTTTTTGTTAGTCTCCTTACCCTCTGAAACTAGACCACTGCAGGTCTGCAGTGAAGGTCAGTGTAAGTTCCTTTTCTCTTCCAGCTTAGCACCAGCTGAGGTATTTTCCAGAAAGCCCTGGGGCCTCCACTTTGGCCACCTTTGCATGGGCCTCAGCGGAAGCTGTGTATTGGCACGGACCTTACTCGGCCTGCCATCTACCCTGGTACCTGGGAGGTCAAGTTGACACTGCTCACTTGAGTTTCTTTGTTAGCTTCACTAGCTCTTGACACTCCCACATGTATCTTTTCAGACATTTAACCACCTTCATACCTTAGCTACACTCCTTGCCTTTTGCCTAGGAATTTAACCCTGAGTGAGAGCAGGTGGCCTGTGTTATTTGCCTCTGTGTTCTCAGCACCTAGCACTAGCACTGTCTGTCACCCAGGAGTGTGGTGAATGTCTGAATAAAGACTGTGTCAATATGAATGTCAAAAGTCAGGGTTAGTGAGAAAATTGCTGCATGGGGGAAGGAAAGGGCTCACGCCAGCCCAGGGCTCTGCACCAGCCATGGGGCTGGGGCCAGTGCCCCATGAAGCAGGGGAGAGCGTGAGCCTTTGGGGAGCCTCTGCAGGGCGGGAAGCTTCTGCAGCCTTCCACTCCTAGGTCAGGTTTTTACAGCACGACTTTATTACTTCATTTAAACTGTTAGAAAATCTCTAACACCAGACACACCCTCTTCCAAAGCAAGAACAAAAGCACCTTCCTAAGCCAGCAAGAGATGATCACTGCCACTCTTTCCTCCATCAGTGCAGATGCTTGGGCAGTGACTTTAGTTTGAATGGTGCCAGGCCTGCAGGATTAACAACTCCACGTTTGGTTAATGTCAGGCTTTCATGTTTCCTGTACCCTGCTTGGGGAGGGGTGGGAGGATGGGCCACAGGAAAATAGTTACACCAGCTTAAAGTAATAACTGATGCTGATTGAATACCTTCTCTGCACGGGACACTTCTGTATCAGTTACCTCATTGAATCCCCACAGTGACACAGCAAGGACTCCCCGCTGTCCCTACTTTATGCAGGAAGTCCCTGACTCACGACGTATGGATTACAATGAGCCACATCAAGGACTGACTGTGGTTGCTTTTGTGCATCAGATTGTTAGTGATATGCACTCCATACGGTGTTGCAGCACATAATTTGCTGATGTGACCATTCTCAGATGTTCACTCGCAGATGTTCAGTGTGAGGATTCATAAAGATACTGATGATAAAACGCAGTAATGTTGGGGGGGTGAGCTAATGAGGTATTCAGCTTGCATCAGAACCAACTTAAGACGGAGGCATCAGAATGGCACCCCGTTGTAAGTCAAGGACTACCTGTAGTTGAGGAAATGGAGCTTCCAAGCTTCAGCAAGTTGCTCAAGGCCCTGGGATTGTTGGTAGGATCTAAAGTCAGAAGAGTCCAGGGTCCTACTGCCTCACTGTGCTCCTTCCAGCCCTCGAGGGCAGTGGTTCTAAACTTTTCTTTGGGCCCAAAGCCCTTTGAGTCTGATGAAAGCTATGGATGCTCTCCATTCATTTTACACTCAGTTCCAGTGGATTTACAGACCCCTGAAGTAGGTCCAGGGACCCGGGTTTAAAATTTCTGCCCTAGGGAGATCATGAGGTTGGCCTCCACCACTTCAATGCCTTTACCATAATCAGCACCTGATTCCATAACAAGACTGTGTTCTCTTACAGAACCAGGCAGTTTGCTTGATGACTGCATGCCTAGTCATTGCTGATCTTCCAGCGAGTAGCTGTGTTGGAGCTTGTCAGAGTACAGTGTGTTCTCTGAGTGGATCTGGCAGCCATGACTCAGTGAGGCTGGGGGCCATGCATTCCAGTTCCTAACCAGCTTCTGCCTGCTCTCTTTTCCAGGACTTTTATCAGAAATCAGTGATCCAGAGAACTTCCTGAAGGACCTGTTGAACTCAATCCCCTGACCCTCCACATGGAAACTGCAGTTGACGAGGATTGATGCAAGCTTGCCTTCCATCCCTCTGTTCTTCCCTCTTTGTGCATTGATTTTCCCTCTGAGGGATGCTGCATTACAACCCCTCCCCCACCCCCTCATTTTTCTTGGAGTGGCTTGGGGTTTTTAGGCTTCCTGTTTTATCTTGTGTGTGTGGTGCGCTAGCTATGAAGTTGTCTGTAACCCGAGCCATCGAAGGACCTGTACATACCTAGGAGCCATGAGTTATCCTGGCCAACTTAATACTTGAGTGTGCACATCTTCAGAAATAAATGACTTAATACACATCGAAAAAGAAGGTGTTGACTGCTGCTTGAACCGCCCTTGGTGACACTACCCCAGTGCTTGTCCTTGACTGCACAGCTGGCTCTGACATCAGCCTAGGAAGACGGATGTATCAGGGTTGCTGTCTCTGAGCCTCTTGTCAGAACTGAATGGAGCCTGTCAACCTGGCTTGCTGTTCACAGCCGGCAGGTGGGGCACCGCATTGGATGGCTCTGATTTTTCCTAAAACAAAACCCACTGCACCTTTCTTAATTTTTTGGTCTTAACATCTAGAATCCAAAGGCATGTGAAGCCTAATGGTTTTCTAGTTCTCCTCGGCTGGAGAAAGACTCAGTAGAATAGGGACACTAGTCTCTGCAATCAAGTCCTTGGCAGCATCTGACGCTCACACTAACTGTGAATTGGAGAGCCTTTGAGGACTGCTCTTCAGGGTTGCCATGTTAAGAGTGGGGCTGGGGCAGGCTTAGTGTCAGAATAATGAAAGTAGCTGCTGTTCACTGAATACCTTCTCTCTGCCAGTCATTCAGTTTGTGATTATTTCTAATTTTCTAACAACCCTGCATGAATGGCTCTGTGAACTAACATCACTTGCCAGAGTTGGCAGGTTTGTGCCTCGGAAGCAGTATGACCATTGTGGCTGCTGCCCATTGGGGCCACTGGGACCTGTTTCCCCACATTCATGTGAAGACGCCCTCTCTCTAGTGAGGCAGCAAGACCTGTAAGAGCCTTGCTCCAGATTGTAAGAAAAGGCTGAGCTAGACAAGGCCCTGTGGGGAGGAAAAGCTTGCTACTGTCCATCTCTTTCTGTTCGTCATGGGCTACTCTGCCAGCTGCTTCTTGGAGTAACATCAGCCTCTGTCTTGATGTCCGGTTTATGCTGCCACTTCTCAGGCCAGGCCATTTGGGACAGGAGGTGCCTCTGCGCCCCTCTTGAAGACCTGCAGAGCCAGAACCTTATGTTCTGACACAGACATATGAGTACTGTGCTTGGGAGTTGAGCCAGAGAGACAAAGACAATTTGTTACATGATTCCAGCCCTGGGCCCTGGCAGGCAGGAATGGATCTGTGTCTGTGTGCACAAGTGCACTTCAGGGTTTGTGTTGGGTGACACAGAGTTTCTGAGGGATTGACATGGCTCTAGGGTGGGGAGCAGTGCCGTCTAAGGTGCTCTCACCTTTGTTCAGACCCAGCTCCATCACCTTTGTGTCACTGCAGTCTCCCCCTGCAAGTGGCAGTCAGAATCTCTGGAGTGGGATGCTTGCCTGCCATGTAGTAAGTGAACAGTAGCTTCTGGTGTTATTTATGAACTCATTTTCAGTCTGCAAAGATTTGCCTTTTTCTTGAATGAAGCTCCGTGTCTCCAGTGAGTCCAAACATGTTCAGCGAGTGAGGGTGAAAGATTTCATCTTGGAAACAGTTGTTTCTCACGCTGTGAATACAGCAAGTTCATTGCCTCTCCCACTGCCCACTGCCTCCCACTTCCTGACGAGCTGCCTAAGAGACCATTTCAGGTCCACTTAGTATGTGGACTTGCTGTTATGTAACAGTGGGGGGCAGGGCTGTAGGGCGTAAATTGGAACAGCTTCATCTGGGGCAGCAGAGCAAGGGGAGAGAGGGCAAAGGTGCCAGTGGGCTTATACCTGCCTGCTGTTTGTGTGGCATGACAGTAGACTGCGCTTTGTTGGTTGTGACACCCCTGGGCAGTAGCAGTGTTCACATGGCATCTTTGGAAGCTTAGTTAAGGCCTGTCCTCTTGGGCCTGCTGAGCCGAAGTCACCAAAGCTCATTATAAGGTGTTAATCTGTTTCCCTCGGCTGTTCATTTTTTAATTTCTTGCAAACACTTGAGAGAATTTTGGCCCCAGCCCACACTCATCAAGCCTCTTGTTTTCACTATTAGGGCTTTTCTGGTGTCGCCACAGGCGTGCTTCCGAGTGGCTCTGCCACAGCCCCCAAACTGCTGACAGTAGCTGTGCAGCTCTGTGACAGGTCCCAGGGCAGTGTGTTAGGCAGTGCTTGAGCAGGTGTGGAAACTGGTCTCAGGAGACAGCCACACCTCCCCAGGTCCACAGTTTAGCAGGAGCATGGAGGGACACCAGGCCCAGAACAGCCCCTGTCCTGGCCCTGAACCCTTTTCTGGACTAACTGCTTCTTGGACCCTGTCTTTCTCAACAGGCAGCCTCAGTTGGGGAATCAAGTTGATTCTAGACCTGGCTTCACTTAATGATGGCTACAACTTTTAAGCCCCTAAAGTCCTTATTCAACAGGAAAGCTGGAGAAGGGGTGTCAGCACCTTCTTTCTACAATTGCCAAAAGCCTTTGGTGTTCCTTAGTGCTGCATCTGTCCTGGCATCCAGCTTTCCTCGCTCAGTACTCTTAGAGGGTATCTGACCACGAAGCCCCCTCCCTAACTGCTCCCCACCCCACCCCCTGCTGTATTGAGATCTCCAGGGCTGGGCAAGGCAAGGCGGCTCACCTCAGCCCTACCAGGTGGAGGCGGTGCCCTCATTTTACAGGCGAGGAAACAGTCCCCACGGAAAATGACTTGGCTGCCAGGAAGTTGGGGCTGACAGTCTTACTTGGGTCTGCAGAACTCCAAAGCCTCCTCCCAGCATCCTCTTCGAGTATTTAGTGTATGTTGGGTGCAGGGCACTGTGGAAGCTGCTGAGGGCCCAACCGTGGATCACCCTCTGTCTCATGGAGTTTTATTCCAGGGAGGAGCATGGGAGATGGTGATGTAAGCCTGGAGGGAAGCAAGGTGCTGGAGATGGCTATGCACCAGCCCCCATGATGTCCTATTGTGATAGATGGTCGGATCAGTCCACCTTTGCACCAACCTACAGCTCCTCTGCCCTGTGGGGGAGTGGTGGGAGTCCTGCTTGGTTATATACCTCACCTGTCATTTACAAACTTCAGTTGGGCACCTAGTCTGTGTTTGGCTCTCCAGATTTTACTAAGTTGTCCGCACTGCTGCTTTAACCAGGTGGGCCCCTTGGGGAGCTGGGGATCAGCCAGAAAAAAGAGATTCCTCCACATTCCAGGCTGGCTTCAGACCACAGCCTGAATCTGACCACTTCTCACCACCCCTGCCAAGCCACAGAATCTCACACTGGGGACCTCCCTGCTTCCTCGCCCTCACCCCCCCCCCCAAGTCTGTTCCATTCCAGAGTCCCGAGCAATAGTTTTAAAATGTATTTCAGATTACTACTCCCCTACTCAAACCTTCAATGGCTGCTTCTCACATGTAGATTGGAGTCTGAATTCCCTCTTACAGCCTCCTGTCCCAGAACAGGCAGCCTCCACCAACCTCACTCCCTCTTATTCCATTCTCCCATTGATTCTCTGGGCACATGAGCCTCTCTGCTGTCCTCGTTCACACCAGGCACCAAGACTTTGCACTTGCTGCCCCTTCACTGGGAATACTCTGCTCTCAAATGTTTGCACTGCTGGGCCTGTCCCTCCCTCAGCCCTCTACTCCATGGGCACCACCTCAGAGATGGTAACAGAACCCACTCTATCCTTCTGTCCCCGCTTATTTTGTGGGAATCTTTCCTATAGCCCTTATTGCCTTTGGAATTTCCTGTTCGTGTAAGTATCTGTTTGCCATTGACCTCTCTAAACCCTTCTGGCTGGTCACTTTTCTTTTATCTCCAGCTGTATCTCCAGTAATCGGAAGGAAGGTTGGGCAATCCTACTTCTGTAGTGATACTGCCTCGGAAACCCAAGGAGGGGTCGCTATGAGTTGGGGCCGACTCGACGGCATATAACAACAACAACAACATCTCCAGTAAGGAGCTCTGGTGGCGCAGTGCCTAAGGCATTTGACTGCTAACCAGAAGGTTGGCAGTTCAAACCCACCAGCCACTGCGTGGAAGGACGATTGGGCAATCTACTTCCATAAAGATTGCCTTCAGAAACCCAAAGAAGGTCACTATGAGTCAGAATCGACTTGATGGCAAGTGAGTTTGATTGGTATTCCTGGTGCCTAGAACAGTGTCCAGCCCATAGTGGGTTCTCCGTACGTGGTGGTTGAGTAAAGGACAGGCCTGTTGTACACTCTTCTGGCCAAAATGAGCTGAGAGCAGGCGACAGCCAGGATCAGCTGGGACCACATTCTGGTGACAGGCTGGAACTGGCTGGCCCCACAAGGGTCCTTCTCACCATCCTGCCTCTCTACTGTTATTGCAGCAGACACTGGGCCAAGGGCCCAGAACAGAACACACTGGAGACAGAGCTGGGTGGGGTTTTTGTTTGTTGGGTTTTTTTTTTTTTTTTTTGCCCAGAGCTAGCACCGGTCTCCTAGGCCTTTTCAAGCCAGGACTGCCCCTAGCAGCACCACGGGGACAGCAGGCAGGGACAAGGTAAATCCTTGGGCTGAGTTCCCGGCGCATGCTGCAGACAGCTCCTCCAGGGCAAAGCCAGGACTGAATCTTCCAGCTTCTCAGCCTTTGTGACCCTGTCTGCCTCAGGACCGGCTTCGGTGGCAACTCAGATGCAAAGGAGGGAGCTGCACAGTCTCTGAACAGGGAAGGGGGCGAGGAAGCTGGTGCTTCATGCGCAGCACCTCATTCAACCGCGTGATAGGTGACGGCAGCCACCAGAGGGTAAGTTGAGGTATTTAGAAGTGATCAGTCTCAGAAGAAGCACAACCAGGATGCTCTTTAGAGATGAGTTGGAGAGATTTCATCTCACTCACTTTGGAACATCACCAGGAAACACCAATCTCTAGGAAATGCCTCTATGTTTGGTAAAGGGGTAGAGGGTCAGCGAAACCAAGGGAAAGCCTCCATGGACAGATTGACATGATCGCCTCAACAATGGGCTCACACACATCCAGGACCACGGAGATGGTGCAGGACCAGGCGGCATTTAGTTCAGTTGTATGTGAGGTCACCTCGAGTTGGAGTTGACTTGTTGGTAGTTAACAATGACCACCTGAGGGGCAGAGATGCTAATCCCCTGCCTAAGCTTGCACCGATGCTGAGGAGGGCAGAACAGGACTAGAACCCAGACTTGTTTCACTTCAAAGCCCTGCTCCTCAGAGAGGGTGGCTCTGGGAGTGTGACTCGGTCTGCTTCCTGGGAAGCCAGCCACAGGGGCTGTACCTGCAGATGTGGCTAGAATGTGTACATTTCTTAAAACTAAACTGATCCCTACAGGAGCTCTGAATTTGTAGTGTTACCTCAGGTAGGTGGGAGACCCTGTGGTATAGTGGGTACGAGCCAGGGCTCTGGAGGGGGACCGAGCTCTGCTGTGGGACCTTGGGCACATTTCCTAACTTGTCAGCAGGATTAAGTGAACAAATGCAGAGACCTGGCACAACCCATGTGCAGTTAGCATTGGTTCTGATTGTCAGTGCTTTCGTATTAATGTGGGAAGGAATGACAGAATACAGGAGCTGGAGGGCCCCTTAGGAATCACATCAGGCCGCCTCACCTTACGGTGTCAGAATGATGCTCAGTCCAGACATGCATACACACACGTGCCCGGGCACACGCTTTCCCTAGCTGCACACGAGTTCACTTGCTTTGGTGATGTCTCTGCTTTCCGTAGCTTATTTCTGTCTCTGCTGCTCTGCATTTCCTGCCCCAGGGGGGCTACTCCCTTTCCTACCCAACCTTGTCAGTTGTCCCATCTCGGAACCTGGCCCAGCCTCTGTGTGCTGCCAGCTTGCCCCCTTTGGCCTCCTTGACAAGCCTGGAGAAGCTGAGCGAGTCATGTTCAGATGCTGAGCCATCTCTCCCTGCTGCTCGGACCTATGTTGCCACCTGCCCCCCTCCAGAGGGTGTGAGCCCGGGCCTGGGAGGTGAGGGCTGCCACTGGACTCTGCCCTGGGAGGTTGCTCTCCCCCTCCTCACTCTGAAGCTCCACCCCCTCACTCTGAAGCCCCCCGGGGCTGTCCCTAGCCAATGATGGCCAACGTCAGTATCCCCCTATGTCTCACTCTGATACCCTCTGACCCCTTCACTCTAGGGCTGGGGGTGGTGGGCACAGAAAAGAGGAAAGAACTTGCCTGAGGTCCCCTGACTCTCATGCCACCATCCTTTCTCCCATCCTGCCCTCTCTGTGGATGCTTAGGGCTCAGGCAGGCACTGCAGGCCTGTCATCAAGAGGTCATGAAGAGCGACTTTTCCTCTTCAGTGTCTGACACTGACCAGAGGAAATGAATGGGGAGAGGAGAGGATGGGGTTGGGAACAAGGAGGGGCTGGACAGCCCTGTCTTTCAGGTGAGAATGTGACCTAGTGAGCAGGAGCATCACACACATACCCTGTCTGTCCACTAGGCACTTTTCTCACTCGCTCATTCCATCACACTGGATTCTCCGACCTGCTGAAGACCTCCAGCGGCTGCCAACACATAGGTGGTGGTAAAATTGGCATTCAAAGCAAACCCTGCATTTCTGGAGAAGCTGAGCTTCCTCCTGAGGGAGGGAGGTGCCGTACTGCCCCTCATCCCATCAACAGCCTCCCCGGACATTGCCAGAGGGTGGGCTAGGCCTTTCTGGAGCAGGAGAGAGGACTTCCTGGGACTTTGCAGGCCAGAAAATGCTGTCAGGAGGTAGTTAACTGCCACTATTTCCAAGGAAAGCAGGGCTGGGGCAGGACAGCCGGGGTTTGCCCTTCACTGGCTTCTGAGTTCTGACTGATTCAGAGCCAGAATTTGCTTTGTTTATAGGGAGAAGTGAATACATGAGCCCTGAATTCTCACCCCCGGGGGAAATGCCATCTTGGGTTGGTGTCCAGAATGTGGGCAGAAGTGAAGGAGAGAGGGTCCTCAGGCCCTTCTGCCACCTTTACCCTATGGTCTTGCCACCCCTCACCCTTGCTATCCCCCAGCCTGTCTGATGTCCGTGAGTACCCACAGGGGACCACTCTGTCATGCTGTTCACAATTAGCCATTTGTAGGCCCCACAACACTCAACGTACTGAGTGCTGTGGAGGTGTACTGGCAAACGCTGTGCCAGTCATGGCCTCTAGTCCCTGCTGACTCTTGTTCTTCCTGTTTTACAGACCAAGGATCTAAGGCCCAGAGAGGCAAGCTTATTTGCTCAAGGCTGCACAGCCTGTAAGTGAGGTGTAACCCCTGGCCATCATTCACCTGCTCCCTGCTCCCCATTTGGCTGGTAATGATGAATTGGTTACATTGCCAGGCTCCCAGCAGGAAGCATAACTGTGGAAGCTAAGGTGCCAGCAGACAGGTGAGGCAACCACACTAATGTTCACTGTCCCTGCTGGGAACGTGCGCTGGGCTCAGGCCTCCTTTGAGAGCAGACCAAATACAAGGCACTGGGAGCAGCTTCAGGCTGGGATAACAGGCAGACCCGGCCCCATGCCAGGGCAAACAGGGCACTGAGAAGGTGGCTTTTGTTTGTTGGGGCCCAAGTGCTGAGATTGGGGCTGTGAGCGTCCGCCCGCCTCCAGCCCAGTGACATGTTGCTCCCAGCCTCGGCCCCTTCGTGAGGCAGGGACTTGCTTGTTCATGGCGACAGGGTCACAGCCCTGCCAAGCAGGACCACAGACAGCAAGACAATGACACTTTGTTTCCTCCTGGGGCTCCAGAAGTGGCAGCCCATGTCTTAGTTCTTTACATCTCGGCTAGACTGGGGGTACAAATCCTCCTCTCCCCTCACACTCTTAGCAGCCAACAAGAATGAGCTCACTAAGGCTCCCAGGCCAGGGAACAGGCCCTCTGCACATCACAGCTCCTTTCCTGGGGTCACTGCCTTGGCAGCCCTCCTGAGTGCCTCTCTGTGTGGGGCTGAATTCAGTATCTGCCAGCCATTTATTTCCCTTAGGTCACAGCTCTCCAAAGTAGCTATTATTAGTTCCATTAAAACGAGGGAATCGAGGTTCAGGAAGGGGGTACTTCATCTAAAATTGCTAGGCACTCAGATTAGGGTTGCCGGATGACATACAGGGTGCCCAGTTAGGTTTCAATTTCAGGTAAATGACATTCTTTTTTTTTTTTTTTTTTAATTGTGATTTGGGTGAAAGTTTACAGAGCAAATTCATATTCCATACAGCACTTCACATATACTTTGTCTCATGTCATTGACCACAGTTTACCACAATGCAACAGCTC
>NW_006921618.1:3479341-3486075 GCF_000298275.1 Orycteropus afer afer | reverse complement strand
CACGCAAATTCTTCTGCTAGTTGGGGTTTAGTCCACTTCTATATCCTTCCCTTCAAGGCTCAGGGGTCCAGGATTATCTTCTGTGTCTGTGTTAACTGGTTTCCCTTTTCTTTGTTGGAAAGCATCTGTGCAGTCTTTCTGCCTAGTCTGCCATCTTGCCGGAACCCCCTTTTTTGTTATTTTTTTAAAGTGTAAGCGTACATGGTATAAACAGCAGCAGCATTAGAACATGTCTAACTTCAGGTAGGATAATGTGAACCAAGATCTGTCCAAGACTAACTCCTATGAGGTAGAGGTCAGACATACCTTCACTCTCCAATCTTTTTACCAATTCTGACACTAGCCATACCTCCCATGGTACTCTCTACTTCTCTTCTGGGTTTGATAGTCCATTGCAGTGGTTACACAGAACTCATAGACTGTACTTACAGTTAGTGATTTATTAAGGAGCAGGATACAACTTGGGACCAGGATCAATAGATTACAACTCAGAATCAGGAAGTATGTAGGCAAAGTCTCCACTCTTCAATGCAAGGCAACTCTTAGCTCCTCTCAACTATGTAGGACTCCTCTTAGGCCCCTGAGAACAGGCTCCTCTCAGCCCCTCAGGACAGCTCCTCTTGGCCCTGACATCTGTTGCCATCAGTTTGGCCACTGGGCTCCTGTTGGGCCTCTCACTGTCTTCAGTGTTCCCACCCTTGATCCATATTGCAGTTCTTTTAGGAGATTCTTTGCCTCCTCTCTCTTTCTGTTTCTCCCTGCTGCTTCTCTTCCTGCTTCTTTCTGCCTGTAAGAGAACTGTGGGACTGGCTGCTGTTTGTATATACAAAATATACAAACTTCTTGTCAATTTCAAAGTGTGGCACTCTCACCAGGGCCATGAACTGACTGATCCCCTCTGGGTAGGCCACTAACACTTTATTTGCCTAGTAGGTTACAATTCACTTCATTGCATATTCCAGTGACCAATTCCTGCAAGGTGCATACCAATCACAGGTCAGGCTGCAGCCCAGGACTAGACAAAAAGTATAAAAATCAAGTTGTTTGCAACTTTCCCAGGGAATGTCATTCAACCTGGACAAAAGTTATAAACCCTCTAGGGTAGAAAGCTTGAGCAAAGGCAACTCCTCAGGTCTTAGGGGGAAAATCACTGGTGCTATTTTCCCAAAGAACCAAGGCAAAAGACTAAATAAAGGAACTCATTTCAGCACAGTATTGCATAGGACATACTTGTAACTGAAAAATTATCCCATGCAGTATCTGGGCCTTTCTTTGGCACAAAATTGTCCTGAATACAGTTATAGGTTGACATATATATATATATATATATATATATATATATATATATATATATAAAAGAGTTGCTGTCAAGTTGATGCTGACTCATGGTGATCCCATGTGTATCAGAGAACTGGTTTTCAACAGCTGATTTTTTGGATTCAGACCACTAGGCCTTTCTTCTGGGGCACTTCTGGGTAGACTTGAACCTCCAACCTTTCAGTTATCAGTCAAATGTTAATCATTTGCACAACCCAGGGACTCCACCCACCTCAGGATAGGTACCAAACAGTTGCAGATATATACATATATAAAATTCTTATGCATTCCTGCCTCTGAGTTATCTCCCTGTGAAAATACTGCCCTTCTGATCTCCCAGGATTGATTGTTCTAAAGAGTATAAACATTTATCACATATGCCTATCTATTGTTTGGCTGGAAGTCACAGGAGTGATTTCAGTTCTAGGCCTGAAGGGTGACTAGGGGTCATAATCTCAGGGATTTCACCAGTCTCTAACAGACCAGTAAGCCTAGTCTTTTTTTTTTTTTTTTTTTATGATTTTGAGTTTTGTTCCACATTTTTCTCCCACTCCATCCAGGATCTCTTGCACTGATCCCTTTCTGAATGGTTCACAGTGGTAGCTGGGCACCATCTAGTTCTTTTCTCAGGGTCATGTAGGCTAAAATTTGCATAATTCACTAGTCCTTTGGACTAATTGTTTCCATGAGTCTTTGTTTTTTTCATTCTTCTTTGCTCTGGATGAGAAGAGACCAGTTGTTGCATCTAAATGGCTGCTTGCAAACTTTTAAGACTCACCATACTAGGATGTAGAACAATGTTTTTGTGTAGTGTCTTATGCTAATTGAGTTTGATGATCCCAAGACCATGGTCTTGAGTTTGCAGCCCTAATACTGTGTTCCCTTGGGTTGGTTGGCTGTAGCTAGGAAGTTATCATAACTTTGCCCCCAGTTAGTTCTATTTATATTGACATTCTTTTTTTTTTTTTTTAATTGTGATTTGGGTGAAAGTTTACAGAGCAAATCACTTTCCATACAGCAGTTCATATACACTTTTTCTTGTGACATTGACTACAATTCACCTCAGTGCAACAGCTCCCCTCTCACTTCTTCCCGACAGTTACTTCTTCCCTGTGTCCATCCCTCCATGCACTCCTGCCCCCTGAGCTGTCTCCCTGTGCATAAACAGCCCTTCTTTCTTCCATGATTGTTCTCTCCAAGGAATATATATACCTCAGGTAAATGTTCAGCTCATATGCCTGTCTTTTGTTTGGCTGGAAGCCACAGGTGTGGGTTTAATTCCAGACCTGAAGGGCAGCTAAGGGACCATAATCTCAGTGGTTCCACCAGGCTCTATCAGATCAGTAAACCCAGTTATATGGACATTCTTATAGCACATACAAATACATATGTAGAAATATTGTCTGCCAAAGTTACATACAGTTATGGGTACATTCCCTTTTGCCTAGACATATCTGATCATTCAGCCTGTCTACCTATGCATCTACCCAAAGATCAATGTTTTTTATTACTGATAATGCAATATTATGTATGTAAAAGTGTTTATCTTTGTTGTCTGTACTTCTTATGCACATGTCTGGGTTTTCCTTTTTCTTAGTGTTATTTTTTTGGTCACTTGCATTTGGTATATTGCCTTTAACAGTTGCAGATTTTAAGGAGCACTTTTCCTAATGTAGGAACAGAGTCTACTGAGGAGCCTTTCATAGCTCAGCAGGGAGATGCCTAGCCCCCTTCCTCATTACTCTGGTTGTCCACCCCACCCCCCAACAAGTGGCTGCCTGTGGTGAGAGTGGCTGACAGGTTTCTCTGGGATTTAGTCTATGTCTTCTTCACAGAACCTGGGGGGAGACAGAGCATCAGAAGGGAAAGCCCTTGCTGCTTTCTCAGGGTTTTCTTGATCCCTCCAAGAAGGTCTGACAGAATTGGGCCTGAGGCTGGGGCTGGTGAGTCCCAATTTGGGCTCTGCCATGTCTCTCTGCCAGGGGAAGATAGGCAGTGGGGATGATGGGAGGTGGGTCAGGGATAGCCCCAGGCTGGGCTGCCTTCAATGCCTCATCATGTGGCTCTGAGTAGTGCCCTGCCTGAGAGCTGTCAGAACAAGACAACTCACATGGCATGGATGTTTCATTGTATAATGTCCTGGGAAGCAGAGGATCCTTAGGAGCCTGGTCCAGCCCCTTACTTTTTGAGACAGAGAAACTGAGGCCCATGGAAGGGAAAGGACCTGCACAAGTTCATAAGTGCTAGGTGTACAACCTTGTCCGAAAGCTGGCAGTTGAGCTATTCAGAAGAGCCCTACAGGTGGATCCCCGCATAACAAAAACCAGCCATTGTGTTCCTCACTTTGTGCTTAGTGCTTCTGGGGTGCTTAATCCTCACAGCTGCCAGAAGAGGCCAGTGCCATTATTATCGCCATTTTACAGATTAGGAAACTGACGCCACTCTTCCAGAAGTGACAGTGTGGATTTGAGTCCAAGTCCACTGTGAAGGAGCCCCAAAAATCTAGGTGCTTGGCATAAGCACAGGCTTCTGCCCAGAATGATTTTGTTTCCTGGTCATTCTGAGCTGACTGAAAAGTCACCCAGCCAGAATACCTCAGGAAGCCTGCAGGCTCCCCTCCCTTCCTTTCACAGCATGTTCTCAGGAAGAATGCTTACTCAGGCTAGCCCCAAGATATCCATAGTTTATCAGATGTTAAATTAATTCAAATGCTATTGTTAACAAAACAATGCTTCAAAAACACAATAAGGGGTCTCATAATTGTCTTGGGCTACTGAAGCATGATTTTGTAGATGTCAATCAGAATTTTTCTTTGTAAGTTCCAGAATATTCTGTACCTTCCATTTCATGGACTCTGATTTGAATTGATTTCCTTGATTTGTCTTCATCCCTTCAATAAAACTCTTTAATTTTAACTGAGAACTCTATTTTGCTCTTTGACATTTCTTGGTGTCAGAAGTGTCATTTGGAGGTGCATTATCTTCTGTAATACCAAGAAGCCAAAGACCCAGAGTTTTGGTACCAACACAACCTCTTGAGCTCATCCATCTCCATAGACTCTTAGGAGTTGCTGTAAGGTAATAAAAAACCTCTAGAATTTCAAGCTCAGATTCCTCATGTAGTAGCTTTTCAAGGTTTATTGAAGGATCTGGTTTCATTTTGTTCTTGTAAGAACAAAGTGGAGATAGTAGAAGTTCTGGGTTTGTGCAAAGCACTATCCTAGACATTTTTGAGTCTGTGGAATCTCAGGCTCTATAAACTGCACGAAACCAGGAACACAGGTTGACAGTTTAAGAGCCATTAGAGTGGTCATCAGCACCAGAGTGGTTAAACTCCTGTGGCAAGATAAACTGGTCATGGGACAGGCTAGAAATTAGGCTGCCCACCTGCCACAGGCAACAATCTCATGCAATGAAAGACACATTAATTTAAGCAATACATTATCTAAACCCTGTGGCACTGCCTATTAGGATTTTACTAAATCCAAGAGTCCTAACATTTGAACAGACTTGAACCTTCTTTAAAAATAGGAAATGCCATATCTAGGGACAATGCAGAGTTCTCTTCTTGGACTCCTGCCCAATATATGGACAAACACTATGACTCTGCCACCTGCTTGTACCTACCTGCTTGGCAGAGCCTCACCCAGAACAATCTGAAAAATATATGGCCACTTTGGAGTTCTTTTGAATTATCTTAATTGAGCTCAATTAAGATAATTCAAAAGAACTTCCAATTGACGGAAAAACCCATTGGGATGTTTCAACAAATGAATGCCATGCTGAGAGCACTAACTTATCTACGCCAAGAGATTTGAAGACAGCTATCTGGCCAACTGACTGGAAGAGATCCATATTTGTACCCATTCCAAAGAAAGGTGATTCCACAGAATGTGGAAATTATTGAGTATCATTGATATCACATGCAAATAAAATCTTACTGAAGAAAATTCAAAAAACAATTGCAGCAGTGTATTGACAGAGAACTTCCAGAAATGCAAGCTGTATTCAGAAGGGGGTGTGGTGTGCGAGATATCATAGCTAATGTCAGATGGATCTTGGCTCAAAGCAAGAATACCAGAAAGATGTTTAATTGTGTTTTATTGACTATGCAAAGACATTTGATTGTGTGGATCATAAAAAATTGGGGATAACATTGAGAAGAATGGGAATTTCAGAACACTTAATTGTACTCATGAGGAACCTGTATGTAGACCAGGAAGGCTGTCATTTGAACAGAACAAGTGGATACCACATAGTTTAAAATCAAGAAGGGAGTGCATCAGGGTTGTATGCTTTCACCATACATATTCAATCTGTATGCTGAGCAAATAATCCAAGAAGCTGGACTACGTGAAGAAGAACATGGCATCAGGATTGGGGAAGGCCATTAACAATCTGAGATACACAGATGACACAACTTTGCTTGCTGAAAGTGAGGATGACTTGGATCACTTACCGATGAAAATCAAGGACTGCTGTCTGCAGTATGAATTACACTTCAATATAAAGAAAACAAAAATCCTCACAATTGGACCAATATGCAGCATCACGATAAATGGAGAAAAGATTAAAGTTGTCAAAGACTTCATATTACTTGGTTCTACAATCAATGCCAATGGAAGCAGCAATCAAGACATCAAAAGACGTATTGCATTGGGCAAAGCTGTTGCAAAAGACCTTTTTCAAGTGCTGAAGAGTGATGATGTATCCTCGAAGACTGAGATGAGCCTGACCCAAGCTATGGTATTTTCAGTCATCTCACATGCATGTGAGAGCGGGACAAGGAATAAGGAAGACTGAGGAAGAGTTGATGCTCTTGAGTTGTGATGCTGGCAAAGAATGCTGAAAGTGCCATGGACTCCTAAAAGAGCTAACAAACCTGTCCTGGAAGAAGAGCAGCCAGAATGCTCCTTGGAAGCAAGAATGGCTAGACTTCATCTCACCTACTTTGGTCATGTTGTCAGAGGGACCATTCACTGGAGAAAGATGTCATGATTAGTAAATTGGAGGGTCAATGAAAGAGGGGATGGCCTTCAACAAGATGGACTGACACAGTGGCTGCGGCAATGGGCTCAGGTATAGTAGGGATTGTGAGGCTGGCACAAGACCAGGCAGTGTTTCTTGTTCTACTGTACATAGGGTCGCTAAGAGTCAGACACAACTCAATGGCACCTAACAACAACAACAGACCTAAACAGAACAGCTGCCCAACTGTTAGAAGATTCTCAAGACATGAGTAAAAGTTTGCTTGAGGCCATTCCAAAGTCTTTTCCCCCATAATAGATTGTACTAGAATTCACTGTTGTACACAAAACAAAGATGATATATGCACACCCATGTTCATCGCAGCACTATTTACAATAGCCAAAACATGGAAACAACCTAGATGTCCATCAACTGAGGAATGGATAACCA
>NW_006921618.1:3475390-3477931 GCF_000298275.1 Orycteropus afer afer | reverse complement strand
AAAAAAAGATGAAAGTGTTTATGATTATCAGACAAGATTATTTCTAAAGTATTTCTGGGATTGAACCATTAGCATCAGGGACTACAGGGGCTTCTAATACTGTATTCATATCTGGCTTCAAACCTGAACTTTCAGCCCTAGTAAAAAGGCATCAACTTTATCAGAAAGCAGCTCCTATTGTCGAGCTGGCCAGTCTGGCTCACAAACTTTCTCTGATCCTGAAGACTAAGAGAACCTCCAAAGCAAATAAAGTAAATGCCTTACAATTACAGTTTCCTAATCAACACAATAAATCCAAGGTCTTTGAAGGTACTAAACCTGGTGCTTGCAATTATTGCAAGAATTCAGACATTGCTGGAAAATAAAAAAGACTGTTATAAGTTAAAGAATAACCAAAAAAAAAAAAAAAAAAACCAGTCTATGCAAGAGACCCTTCAACCACGTATGCAGTAAAGGAGTCCAAGGATGCAACAGGATATTTTTGTTTGATGGCATTCAATTTTCAAGAAGAAACTACCATGAACATTAATGGAGAAATTTGCAAATTTTTAATTGACAATAGAGCCACACTTTCTGCCACTTGTTTACAAAAGCCCTGCTATGGAATACTAAAACTACAGAAAGTGTGGAGGTTACAAATCAAGGACAGACTTTAATTCATTCAAAACCTGTACTAATATTTCTTGACCCTATTAAGATTTATATACCTAGTTTCTTAGTCCTGATACACCTGTTAATTTATTAGAACAAGATTTATTGTGCAAATAGAATTGTCATTTGCATTTTACCAAGAAAGGAGCTCTGGTGTTGTAGTGGATAAGGCATTTGGCTGCTAACCAGAAATTCAGCAGTTCAAACCCACCAGCCACTCTGTGGAAGGATGATGGGCCAATCTACTTCCATAAAGATTTACAGCCTCAGAAACCCAGCTGGAGTCTATATGAGTCATAATCGACTTGATGGCAGTGAGTTTGTTTTTTTGGTTTGGAGCAAGGAGAAATGCTTAAGTTTCTCAGAAGTCGCCAAGTCTTTAGATGAAGAATTCAAAATTAAAAGGGAAGATGCTGCTTACTTTAGTCATGTGCAAAGAAAATTTAATGTCACCTGGCCCACTTTCCCCTGGCCTTTTATCATCCATTCCTGAAACCTTATGGGCTACCACATCTACTGACATGGGGGTGAGTCTTATCAGCAGAACCCATCAAAATCCAAGTAAATGCTTCTAAAAGATTACCAAAGATTCCCCAGTACCCCTCAAATAAGAAACTAAAGGACTAGTCCTATGGTCTAAGATTTCCTTTCTAAAGGCTTACTTATTCCCTGCACACCCCACTTGTGTTGCCTGTTAAAAAACTAAACTACAGAAGCTGGAGATTTATTCAGTTTTTGAGGGCTATCTACTGTGTTATTGTTCCTAGATTTCCAGTAGTTCCAAACCCTCATTTATTATTTGCTAATATTCCTTGCTAATATTCACTAGAAGATCTGGTAGTGTAATGCCTAAGGCGCTTGACTGCTAACCAGAAGGCTAGCAGTTCAAACCCACCAGCCACCTTGGAAGGAAGGTTGGACAATCTACTTCCTTAGGGATACTGCCTCGGAAATCCAAGGAGGGGTTGCTATGAGTCAGGTCTGACTCGACGGCACATAACAACAATATTCCTTCAGATGATATACATTTTACTATAATTGATCTTTGTGGCACTTTGTGGTACTTTCTTTAGTATTCCTGTACTGAAAGCCAATCGTCATAGTTGTTAAAGCACTTGGCTGCTAACCAAAAGGTCGGCAGTTGGAACCCACCAGCTGCTCCACAAGAGGAAGAGGAGGCAGTTTGCTTCTGTAAGATTTACAGCTTTGGAAACCCTGTGGAGCAGTTCCACTCTGTCCTGTAGGGTAACTATGAGTCAAAATCAACTTAATGGCAGTGGGTTTGGTTTTGTTTACATCTGGGCAGGGGGAACCCAACAATTTACCTGGACTGTAATGTCTCATACTTTATGAATTTCCTACTTATTTTTCTCAAATCTTACACACAGATTACAAAAAAGTCAATTTTACTGAAATATATTGATGATTTACTAATCTGCTCCCCCTCCCAGCAGACTTGCCTTGAAGATAGTGTAATCTTGTTAAAACATTTAGCAGCCAGAGAACATAAAGTTTCTAAAGAAAAACTACAAATGACTCAGCCTTCTGTCATGTATTTAGGACATTTAATTTCTTCAGGAGGCATTTATATTGATCCCAAATGGAAAGAGGTTATTTTTGCTTTTCCTATACCTAAAACTAAGAAAAATTCACTTGGGTTTCTGGGGCTTTGTGGCTACTGAAGAACTTTGATTTCTAATTTCTCCTTGTTGGCTCAACCCCTATATAAATATTTGAAAGCCTCCAAACCAGATTCTTTCCAAATTATACCAGAGTATCAGGAAGCTGTAACTAAACTAAAAGGAGCTCTGTTGTTGTTGTTGTTGTTTGCCATCGAGTCGGCCCCGACTCATAGCGACCCCTCCTTGGGTTTCCGAGGCAGTATCACTA
>NW_006921618.1:3473416-3475290 GCF_000298275.1 Orycteropus afer afer | reverse complement strand
AACCTTCCTTCCGAGGAGTGGCTGGTGGGTTTGAACCGCCAGTCTTCTGGTGAGCAGTCAAGTGCCTTAGGCACTATGCTACCAGAGCTCCTAAAAGGAGCTCTAGCAAACACATTTGCACTGTTGTTGTTGTTGTTATTTGCCATCGAGTCGGCCCCGACTCATAGCGACCCCTCCTTGGGTTTCCGAGGCAGTATTACTACAGAAATAGGAATGCCCAACCTTCCTTCTGAGGACAAGATAAAATGATTGGAATTTTATAGAAATACTGATGGGGACAATATTTTGAGGCATGTTACTGCTCATTGCTATATTTATTCCCACTACAACCCAGGCAAACCTTTTAGAGTTCACCTGGGAAATAAACGTTACCTTCAGGACTTATGCTTGAGTGGCAATTAGATTTTCTCTAGCTCTCACCTTCAATAGTTACAAATACGTATTAGTGATGGTTTGCAGATTTTCATGTTGGGTCGAAGCTTTTCCTAGCTGCTATACCACTGCAACATTTTTACCTAAGAAATTTCTTGAAAATATAATCACCTCTTGAGGAACACCAACAATTCTTTGCAGTGTCAGGAGAACCCATTTTACTAGGCAAGTTATTAGAGAAACATGTAAGATTTTTCCTACTTATCAAAGACTTCATTTCCCTTACCATCTTCTGGTGCAGTGGAAAGAACTAATGGTATTAGACACATAGAGCAGTGGAACAGAATTGACCTATGACCATTGACCTATGGTCAGCTGATCTTTGACAAAGGGCCAAAATCCATTAAATGGGGAAGAAATAGTTTCTTTCACAAATGGTGCTAGAAAAACTGGATGTCCATTTGCAGAACAATGAAATAAGATCCACACTTCACACAATACACAAAAACCTACTCCAGATAGATCAAAGACTTAAATGTGAAACCTAAAACTATAAAATTCATCAAAGGAAAAGTAGGGGCAAATTTAGGGGCTCTAATTTATGGCTTAAATAGACTATCAAGCATAACCCAAGATGCACAAACAGCAGAAGATAAACTAGATGATTAGGATCTTCTAAAAATTAAATTCTTACATGCATCAAAAGACTTCTTCAAAACAGTAAGACGAGAACCTACAGAATGGGAAAAAATATTGAGCAATGACATATCAGACAAAGGACTTATCTCTAAAATTTATAGAAAACTCCAACATCTCAACATCAAAAAGATGTTTTAATCTAATTTAAAAATGGGCAGAAAACATGAACAGACACTTCACCAGAGAAGATATTCAGGCAGTCAACAAACACATGAAGAAATGTCCACAATCATTAGACGTTAAAAACTCACTGCCAACCATGAGATACCATATCACCCCAGCATTAATAGAAAAGTTTAGCAAGACTGAAAATAAAAAATGCTGGTGAGGATGTAGAGAGATTGGGACTCTCATACACTGCTGGTGGAACTGTAAAATGATGCGAACGCTGTGGAAATTGGTATGGTGATTCTTAAAAAGTTGGAAATAGAAATATCATTTGACCTGGGAATTCCATTACTAGGTATATATCCTAAAGAAGTGAGAGGCAGGGCACAAATAGATATGCATTCCCATGTTCATTGCAGCACTATTCACTAGCAAAGAGATGGAAACAACCCAAGTGCCCATCAACTGAGGAATGGCTAAACAAACTGTGGTACATACATACAATGGAATATTATGCAACCCTAAAGTATAATCTAAAATCTGCAAAACACCGCATAATGTGGATGAACTTGGGGAACATTATGCCAAGTGAAATAAGTCTATCACAGAAGGATGAATATTCTATTAGTCCACTATTGTAAAAAGTCAAGGAAAGATTTATATATAAAAGGAAACTTTCTTTGTTGGTTACCAGG
>NW_006921618.1:3469385-3470458 GCF_000298275.1 Orycteropus afer afer | reverse complement strand
TTGGATTTTATCAAATGCCTTTTCTGCATCAATTGATATGATCATGTGGTTCTTCTCCTTTGTTTTATTTATGTGGTGGATTACATTGATTGTTTTTCTAGAGGGCCTTCCCCTTTTTTGCTCTCATTTCTCAACCTATAGTGTTTATAATTTAGTTTAACCTGAATTATTGAAATATTGTTAGTCTTTGATTCAGTACTCAAAAGGGTACTTTACACGAGTCAAAGAATCTTTTGACAACCAAAATTTAGGAATATATAAAAATTACCTACTATTGAACTGGGACCTCTGGTAACGTAGTGCCTAAGACACTTGACTGCTAACCAGAAAGCTGGTGGTTCAAACCCACCAGCCACTCCTAGGAAGGAAGATGGGGCAATCTACTTCCGTAGTGATACTGCCTCGGAAACCCAAGGAGGGGTTGTTATGAATCGGGTCCGACTCAACGGCATATAACAACAACAACAACACTATTGAACCAGATGATTATTATGTTGGAAGACATACCAATTAAAAGATTCCTTTGAGCCTCATTAGAAAAGACATACCCGGTCCTTCTCACTAAGACTTGTGTTGCCAAATTGGAAAGATTTAAGACCTGGATCCATCTATCCCAGCTGAAGAAAGCTAAAGCACCTTCCCAGACTGTTCAATCAATCAGAGAACTTAAGCTGAAGTTCAAATGCCCTTGTGGCCAGAAGCAGAAGACATCTGAAGTAGACAGCTCATCCCAAGATCATGGAACAAGGCTCCATGAAGCTTGCTGAAGTCTTTTGACTTTGATCATAATTTTTGCCTTTCTCATCTTATTAGCTGTGCTTCCTACCTGTGGACTTCTCCCTTGGTAAAATTTTATCCTCTCATGCAGGTGACTTGAAGAAACGTACTTTATTGTAGCTGTTAATTTTATGTTATTTGCTTTATTGTACTTCTGGATAGTTTTCCTTTATGAAGCTCTCAAATTTTCTCTTACTACTTAACAGTGAGCTCTGGTAGCATAGTGGCTAAGGCACTTGACTGCTAACCAGAAGGCTGGCGGTTCAAACCCACCAGCCACTCCTCAGAAGGAAGGT
>NW_006921618.1:3462500-3468445 GCF_000298275.1 Orycteropus afer afer | reverse complement strand
TCAATAAGATGGACTGGCACAGTGGCTGCAACAATGGGCTCAAGCATAGCAACAATTATGAGGATGGCACAGGACTGGGCAGTGTCTTGTTCTGTTGTCCATAGGGTTGCTATGAGTCAGAACTGACTTGACAGCACCTAACACACACATACACACACACATATAATCAAATGTGCTGTGAAATGCTTATTTAATATATGTAACTTCACTGCAACTCCCCTCACTATGCAAAAGATCATGTACTTTGAAGGAACAACTATACCTTAGAGAATAATTCAGTTCTTCACCCTGTTTAGTGGTCCTTCTCTGCTAACTATTATTACCAATTTAGCTCTGCTCTTATAAACCCTTCTTAAAAGATCACAGAAACAGAGGGCAAAGCTATGACATGGTGAAGACAAAACAGATGGTGCCTGACTACTCTTCATATGTAACATCTGGGGTCTAAGAAGTATATTATAAACACGTTGTTGTTGTTAGGTGTTGTTAGGTGACTCATAGTGACCCTGTGTACAACAGAATGAAACACTGCCCTCTCCTGCACCCTCCTTACAATCGTTGCCATGCCTGAGCTCAATGTTGCAGTCACTGTGTCAACCCATTTCACTGAAGGTCTTCCCTGTTTTGGCTGACCTTCCACTTCACCAAGCTTGATATCCTCTTCCAAGGATTAGTCCCCTTTGACAATAAGACCAAAGTATGAGAGACCAAATTTGTCCATTTTCACTTCTAATGAGCATTCCAGATGTACTTCTTCCAAGACAGATTTGTTCTTCTAGCAGTCCACTGTACATTCAATATTCTTACCCAACACCAAAATTCAAATGCATCAATTCTTCTGCAATCTTCCTTATTCATTGTCCAGCTTTCACATTCATAGGAGGCTATTGAAAATATCATAACTTGGTTCAGGCACACCTCAGTCTTCAAAGTGACATCTTTGCCCTTTGACACTTTAAAGAGGCCTTTTGCAGCAAATTTGCCCAATGCAATACATCATTTGATCTCTTGACTGATGGTTCCCTGGGTGTTGATTGTGGATCCAATTAAAATGAAATCCTTGACAACTTCAATCTTTTCTCCATTTATTGTGATGTTGCTTATTGGTCCAGTTGTGAGGATTTTTGTTTTCTTTCTGTTGAGGTATAAACCATAATGAAGGCTGTAGTCTCTGATCTTTATCAGTCCGTGCTTCAAGTCCTCTGCACTTTCAGCAAGCAAGGTTATGTCATCTGCATATTGCAGGTTGTTAAGGAATCTCCAATCATGATGCCACATTCTTCTTCATAGTCCAGGTCCTTGATTATTTGCTCGGCATATAGATTGAATAAATATGATGAAAGGATACAACCCCGATGTACACATTTCCTGATTTAAAATCATGCTATCCTCTTGTTCTGTTTGAACAACTGCCTCTTGTTCTATGTACAGATTCCTCACGGGCACAATTAAGTGTTATGGAATTCCCATTCTTCACAATGTTAGGCATAATTTGTTTTGAACCATACAGTTGAACACCTTTGCATAGTCAATAAAACATAGGTAAACATTCTGGTATTCTTCGTTTTCAGCCAAGATCCATCTGACACCAGCAATGATATCTCTCATTCCACATCCTCTTCTGAATCCAGCTTGAATTTTTGGCAGTTCCCTGTCAATATACTGCTGCCACCATTTTTGAATTATCTTCAGCAATTTTACTTGCATGGGATATTAATGAAATTGATAGTTTTTGCATTCTGTTGGATCACCTTTCTTTGGAATGGACACCAATATGGATCTTTTCCAGTCAGTTGACCATCTCTGTTGAAACTTGTCTACCATGGATGACCCTACATGTTTATGAAATACCAATGGCATAGTTTCCAGCATCACAGCAACATGCAAGCCGCCATAATACAACAAACTGACAGATGATCGGTGGTATAATTTAGCAGCCATATCATTAAGTATAAATAAAATAACTAATGCAGAAAAAGACACTCTTATAATAGTGATCAGTGAATTTTTATAGAAATTCTTGATCAAAAGGGGAAATTGTAAAGGAATCTCCAAAATTTAGGTGTCTGTCATAAGGAGAGCTTGCTGCTCATGATGCAAGACAGAGTCCATTTTGTTGTTCACTGTTCATTCCGAGCTGAATTCATTCAAAGGTCACCTAGCCTTCAGGCTCCCCTTCCTTCCTCTCACAGCATGTTCTCATGAAGAATGCTTACTCAGGCAAGCTCCAAGATATCCATAGATTATCTGATGTTAAACTATTTCAAACTTTATGGTTAACAAAATAATCTTCAAGTGATCTTTCTGGTAGTGTGGGAGCTCTGGTGGCATAGGGCCTAAGGCATTTGAGTGCTAACCAGAAGACTAGTGGTTCAAACCCAATAGCCATTCCTTGGAAGGAAGATTGGGCAATCTACTTCCATAGAGATACCATCTCAGAAACCCAGGGAGAGGTTGCTATGAGTCGAATTGACTTGATGGCAATGAGACTGAAGCACAATTTTGTAAATGTCAACCAATCATGATTTTTCTTTTTAAGTTCCTGAATTTTTCTGTACTTATACCCTGCAAAAACTTCCTTTCATGGACTCTGTGTTTTCCCTGATTCAAATAATTTTGATTACTTTAATAAAACTGCTTTAAGTTTAACAGAGACTCCATTTAGCTTCTTGGCACCACCTAAAGAAAAAATCCATGACTGTAATCTTTTGCTGCCTCATCTTGGTCCTCATCCCAGCCAGACACCCTCTTGGGAACATCTGGACCAATTGGCCAGGACCATGGAGGCAAACATGAGGAACTTCTCACAATCCCAGAGACTGATCTAGTCAGAAATGGCAATCAGTTCCAGGAGAGTTTGCTGCTCATAGCCTGTGTTTGTATGAACTGTGGCTGTGAGTAAGAATGATTTTACATTCTCAAAGAAGTAAGAGAAAAACAAACAAAAATATACTATGGAGACCGTAGGTGGCCTGCAAATCCTAACATATTTACTCCTGGGCACTTTACAGGAAAGGTTTGCCTATTTATGGTTTAGACAAACACTGGCCAAGGGGCTCATGGTGGATTCCAGGAAAGGGATACAGGTTTGGAGACCCTGCCAGCCCCCATCAGTCATTGTATAGTGCAAGGAGTGTCCCCTTTTCTCACCAGATACCAGTGAGGGAGGCAGCTGGTTGATAGACGGGAGCTGACTTCGGGAGTCAGACAGACCAGGGCTCAAATTTGAGTTCCACCTCTTGCTAATCACGTGGACTTTGGCAAATGATTTCATCTCTGAACCTCCAGTTCCTCATCTGTAAAATGAAGATGGTAACAACAACCTTGAAGAGCTATTGTAAGAACGAGTAATAGTAATGGCAACTAGCTGAGCTGACACCATCCTCCGAGCTTCCTGTTTCATCCCTTGAGCCCTTAGGAGGTGGCACTGTTTTTAGCCTGCTTTTCAGATGAGGAAACTGAGCCTGAAAGAACTTTAAGGACTTACCCAAAGTCCTACTGCTGAGTTGTTTCACTGGGAAGTGCACTGGCAGGCTGGTGCCAAGCTTGTCCACTGTGTCACTCACTGGACAATCCCCAGGTTAAGGCCCAGGCAGAGGCTGAACACACTCTGTTATCAAGGGTGAGGATGTTGGTGCTGTGGTGAGACAGGGAGCAGCTGTGTCAGAAAGCCCACCGCAAACTGCTTGAAAAGTTAGGGAACTCGCTGACTCACTCAACAGCCAGCCCAGAGCAGGGCAGGCCCTGGGGTGCTTGATTCAGTGGCTCAGTTATGCTATCAGGGATGCAATTCTTCAGTGAGTGTGTCTGCTGACCTTGTGTGTGGCTCTGCCCCAGGCTGGTATCCTCAAGGTCACACAATGGCTGCTGCTGTCATGGGCTCAGGCGTCACACTCAGAGGCTTCCTCCAATGCCTCATGGGCTCCACCCCCATCTCTATGCTAGTCCTGTCAGGAGACTCAGGATGACCAGTTGATTCAGACAGGCCTCTGCTTTGAGGTTAGTTTGGGGCAGGCACTAAGTGCCCCAGAGGCCCTCTGAGCTGGAGGATGGGGGTGGGAATGTGTCACATGTCCATGCCCTACCTACAAGGGAGGCTGGGAAAACAAGAAGAGGGCATGGGCAAAGTCTCCAACAAGACCTATAGGTGGGATGTTCCTTGAACCCAAGAAGAGGGTTCACATGCTGGATGGACAGAGGCCAAAAATAAGGACAACTGTCCACTACAGATAGATACCTGGCTTATTTCAGATGGCAACCTTGAA
The DNA here is from genome assembly GCF_000298275.1 of Orycteropus afer afer. Classification (NCBI taxonomy): domain Eukaryota; kingdom Metazoa; phylum Chordata; class Mammalia; order Tubulidentata; family Orycteropodidae; genus Orycteropus; species Orycteropus afer. The sequence continues at coordinate 3,464,180 of NW_006921618.1, read as the reverse complement.
CCACAGAGGTCATATTTTGCAGAGAAGCTTTTGTGTGAGACTACTACCCCAGTGCTGCCACTTCCCACCTTGTGCACCTAGGCAAGTTGCTTAACCTTTCTGGACCTCAGTTTCTTCATCCAAAAAAGGGGATAACTTAGTACAAATGCCTGGGCAAGGTGAGAACTGACCCTCATTAATCACCATTTTGCTGTTACTCTGAGCTGCCTGCAGTGCCTGACACAGGGCAGGATCAATCAACACCCAATGAGCCTTCTCTATTTCTTGTCCTGTGGACATGGGGATAACAGGACTCAGAGCCAGGTGCTCAGAGGTGGTAAGGACATATCTATAGAGGGAGGTGCAGGAGTGAGCCCAGTGGGCTGAGAGAGACCCCCAGGAATTTAGAGGAGGAGGACACCACATCTGGTCAGAGGGTGGTGTGTGCATCAGGGTGAACTTCTTGGAGGAGGTGACATTTGAGATGGTAGGCTCCTAGGCCAAGAAAGCAGCCTCAGAAGGGTTGGGTGTAGCTACAGGGGAGGGTGCTTCCAAGGAGGCAGCCTGTGGGGGATCTGGGATGTGTCTTGCAGCCAGTGTAGACACTGCCCTGGGAATTCCTAGGGAAAGTCCAAGTTCTGGTGTGTGGGTAAGAAGGAGAGGCTGCAGGTGCAGGGTGTAGCTGAGGGAGGCTGGGAGGCAGGAGAAGGTGCAGGGCAGTGAGGGGAGGGCAGGTGGAGCCAGGGCCGGCTGAGGCCACAATGGACACAACCCTGGTTCATACTCTCCCTCTGCCACCAACTTGCTGTTTAACCCCAGGCCAGCCCTGCCCCTCTCCAGACCCTGCCCATCTCCAACAAGAGAGGGATAGACAGCCCAGTGCTTCTCAAAGTGAGCATCTCAGGGCCTGCCAGAGACCTGGGGGCCTCATAAGGACAGTGATCCTGGATCCACTCTCATCCTGTCCCCTCGTGCTCCAAATGGGTATGAGAACCACAACCCAGGCCTAGTGATCCTTCTGCTAATATTTCATATGAAATCAATTTAACACACACGTACTGAGCACCTAAACCAAACTAAATCTGTTGCTGTCAAGTTGATTCTCACTCATAAAGACCCTATGGGAGAGAGTACGACTGCCTTACAGGGTTTCCAAGGCTGTAAATCTTTATGGAAGCAGATTATCACAGCTTTCTCCTGTGGAGTGGCTGGTGGGTTCAAACTTCCAACCTTTTGGTTAGTGGCTGAGTGTTCACAGCTGAGTGCTTAACCACTGTGCCACCAGGGCCCCTATTGAGTATTTACTCTGTGCTGAGTTTTGGCACTCAGAGAAGGACCAGGCACCATCCTTGCCCATTAGAAGGCCAACAACTTCTCTAATGTCCTTAGGGACAGGCTAAGTGGGAGCCAGTTCAATTGATTCCTGTTCTGAGTGGGACCAGCAGAGGCAGCCTGTAAGTTTCTTTCCCCAGGAAGCTCTGTCCTGCTTTTGGTGATGACAACAATGATGATGGTAGACATAGATTGAACACTTACTCTGTGATGGCCTGAGCACTTTACACACATTATCTACTTTAGTTATTTATTTATCTTATTGTGATTTGGTTGAAGATCTACAGAGCAAATTCACTTTCCATACAGCAGTTCACATATACTTTGTCTCATGTCATTGACCACAGTTTACCACAATGCAACAGCTCC
>NW_006921618.1:3449067-3450384 GCF_000298275.1 Orycteropus afer afer | reverse complement strand
CATCAATTCTTCTCCTTTGCTCTTCCAATGTGTTATCTATTTCTGACAATTTAGTATTAATCTTCTGGATTTCTATCTGTAGATTTAGAATCATTTCTAACTTTTCATTTATTTTGTCATTTTGTTCTTGTATTTTTCTCCAAAATTCTTCTAAGGTTTTCTCTTTGTTTTCTTTGTTTTGTCTCTCAATCCTTTGAGAATACCTAAAGATAATTCTTTTGAATTCCTTATCAGAGAGTTCCAATGCTGCTTCTTCCTCAGGGATGTGTTCTGGGTCTGTATCCTGCTCCTTTGTTTCTACCAGTTTATCCTACTTCTTTGTGTGGACTGTGATGGTCTGTTGTTTCTGAGGCATCATGGCATTGTTGTATTTAGATCTCTGTTAACTGTTTGTGAAGGGCAGCCAAGGGTGGTTCAGGCTCTTCTTGGTGGTTTTTTTATTGTTGGCCCATTGGTGGAGAAGGAGGTAGTGGCTGTCACTCAGTAAGTAGAGTTGCAGGAGGTGTGGGTGGAGTTGTGTCTTATGGGGACTGTTGTTGTCTCCCACTCAGTGAGACACAGATTACAATTAAATAATCATCAAAACACTAAAAGCACATGGACAAAAAATACACCATGTAATCACACAGGAACAGTAACTAAAAAAAAGAAGAAAAGGGAAAAAAGAAGAATAAATAAGAAAACCTGCAATATCTGGGGATAGAGCACTAAGAAAAAAAAGTATGGAAGAAGAATAAAAATGAAGGAAAAAAATGGGAAAAATGCAAAAAGAAAAACAACGTACAGGGTTAATCATGAGAAAAAAGGGGGAAAAGAAGAAAAAATACCTTAAATTAAAAAAAATAAAAAATTTCAACCAGGCACAGGGAAAAGAAAAATTGCTGAAAACTAGGACCTGGTAGGGGAAGATTAAGAATCATAATAAAAAGGAAAAAAAGTAGCAATAATATTAGTTGTTTTGAAACAGACACATACAAGCAAACCAATCACCAGAAAAAAGGAAGATAAAAGAAAAAAAATAAAAATAAAAAAAGAGAAAAAAGAAATTGGTGGATGACAGGGCAGGGCACCTAGGCTCCGTCTGAGCACACAGACTGTGATGGAGTTCCTGTGGGCCCAGAAGGTAGGTGAGAGTGGAGGATGGCCACACCTCTGTTCACCAAGTGGGTGTGGGGTATAAGAGTAACAAGAGAAATGTCATACCTTTTCAGTCTTGCAGGTCTCGAGTGTCCTTGGGGTTGCTGGAAAGCAGAACGTGTTCTTAAGCCCCAGGAATCTGCAAGAGCGCTATCTCTTTAAATATCCAAAATAGTCAAG
>NW_006921618.1:3445845-3448967 GCF_000298275.1 Orycteropus afer afer | reverse complement strand
TGTTCCCCAGCGACCATGCACAGTCCTCCGTGTAGTCCATGACTAGCAGGGTGATTTTTAGGTTAATTCTTAGGTCCTACCACCACTCGGGAATCTCCAAGCTGTCTGTGCCATCAGGATCACTCAGGATCGCTGCCAGAAGGCAGCTGCATCTGTCTCCTTTTTTAGTATTTTCACACAAATTCTTCTGCTAGTTGGGGTTTAGTCCACTTCCCTTCAAGGCTCAGGGGTCCAAGATTATCTTCTGTGTCTGTGTTAATTGGTTTCCCTTTTCCTTTTTGAAGAGGGTCTGTGCAGTCTTTCTGCCTAGTCTGCCATCTTGTCGGAACCCTCCCACATTGTCTACTTTTATTCCTTAATCCCTATAGTAACTCCTCAAAGTAGGAATTTATATTACACCCATCCTACAGATGAGGAAACAGAATTAGAGAAATTTAAATATTTTGCTGGAGGTGACACAGGTTAAGTGGTAGATCAGGAATCTAAGCCCAGGTTTGTCTGATTTCAAAGCCTAAAGTCTTGATCTCCTGTTTTGAATGACTCATTCTAGAACATGAACAGAGCACAGAAGTTCTGGCCTCTAAGCCTGGACCCAGCCCTGCTCTGGACCAAAGACCCCCAGCTGCTCTCCTGCGCCCAGCATTCCCCTGAGGTGCTGAGCGCCTGTCCCACCCAGCTTAGTAGTGAAGCTGCACAGCTCAAGTCTTGTCCTGGAGGGGTGGCTAGACTCCAGGTTGGACAAGGCTCTGGGACCTGAGACAGGAGTAGGTGGATCTTATCTAACCAAGAACCCACCCCAGAAGCCAGTGTATGGAAGCCTGTACCCAGGAACAAGTGTGACGGTGTGGGGGTGTCCCAGCTGGGTGAGTCTGGAGCTAAATCAGATTTGGACTTGTGTTCAGGGCCACCCATAGAGCTAAAGGCTTTGATGAATATCAGTGACACAGAAATGTGACTGGACTTTGGTTAGCTGGCATCATCCTCCGAGTGAGCTGTGTTTGGAGCTTGATTAGGGAGGGGTAGGAGATCAGGAGACCCTGTCCTCAGGTTCAGGGAGCCCCAGACTGATGGAGGAAGCCACCCCCAGTGAACCCCAGTGTGATGGGGGAGTATTGTTGAGTAGGCAATGACTCATGGCAACCCCATGTCCAATGGAACAAAACGTCGCCTGGTCCTGTGCTGGCTTCATGATCATTGGTACGCTTGAGTCCGTCGTGGTGGCCACTGCGTGTTTTTAGTGTCTTCTAGCCTAGTGCCTTCCTTCCCTAGGGAGCTTACAACATATTTGATTTATGACAAACTGCACTGTGCACTATGACTGTCCCCCCCCTTTTTTTGTACAGCTTTTTATTGTGCTTTAGTGAAAGTTTACATAGCAAATTAGTTTTCCAATCAATAATTCATATACAAATTGATCCATGAAACTGGTTGCAATCCCCACAATGTGTCAGCACTCTCCCTGCCTCCCTGGGTTCTTCTTATCTGGTTTCCATTCATCTCATTTCCTTGTCCCTCTGTGCCTTCTCATCTTTGGTTTTGAGAAATTGTTGCCCTTCTGGTCTCATATAGTTGAATGTTCTAAGGAGCACATTCTTTATATGTGTTATTGTTTATTTTACAAGCCTATTATTTGTCTATTATCTGAGCAAAGATGTCACTTTGAAAACTAAAGTACATCAGACCCACACCATGGTATTTTCAATCACCTCATATGCATGCATGTAAAAGTTGGACAATGAATAAAGAAAAAAGAAGAAGAATTGATTCATTTGAAGTGTGGTGTTGGTGAAGAATGCTGAAAATACCATGGACTGCCAGAAGAATGAACAAATCTGTCCTGGAGGAAGTGCAGCCAGAGTGCTCCTGAGAAGACAGAATGGTCAGGCTTCGTCTCACATACTTAGGTCACATTGCCAGAACGGACCAGTCTCTAGAGAAGGACATCATGCTTGGTAAAGTGGAGGGCCAGAGAAAAAGGGGAAGACCCTCAATGAAATGGATTGACACAGTGGCTGTGATGATGGACTCAAGCATAACAAAGATTGTGAGGATGGCACAGGACTGGACAGGGTTTTGTTCTGTTGTACACAGGGTCACTATGACTTGAAGCCAACTCAGCAGCACCTAAGAACATTATTTGGCTGAAAGATGACCCCTGGGAGTCTTCAGTTTTAAGTTCAAAGGTTTTCTTGGGTCAACAGTGCTGGGTTTCCTTTTGTGGGAGTACATCTTACTGTTAGTAATATGTACTACATACAGTGTTGCAGCACATCTGATGTCATCATATCTATAAATTTATACATAATGTTTCTAACCCCAAAAGACAAATAAAGATGAGATTTATAAAGATACTGATAATAAAATACAATAATAAATAATGAACAAAAATGAGGTATTTAACTTAGGTCAGAATCAACTCCACCACTCATCTGTCAGTTTGTCCTACTGTGGTGGCTTGCATGTTGCTGTGAGGCTAGAGGCTATGCTACTGGTATTTCAAATACCAGTGGGTCACTCCTGGTAGACAGGTTTCAGTGGAGCTTCCAGACTAAGACAGACTCAGAAGAAGGAAGGGGCCATCCACTTCTCAATTGGCCAGTGAAAACCTTATGAATAGCAGTGAAACACTGTCTGATATATTACTGGAAAATTTTACAAATAGCGCTTAAACATTGTCTAATATACTGCTGGAAGTTGAGCCCCTCAGATTGCAAGGCACTCAAAATACGACTGGGAAAGAGCTGTGTCCTCAAAGTAGAGTCAACCTTAATGATGTGAATGGAGTAAAGCTTTTGGGACCTCCATTTGCTGATGTGGCACAACTCAAAATGGGAAGAAACAGCTGCAAACATTCCTTAATAATCGGAACATGGAATGTACAAAGCCAAAGCGTGAATCTAGGAAAATTGGAAGTTGTCAAAAATGAAATGGAAATGATTGGTCTCTCCTTATCCAGAGCAAAGAAAAATGAAGAACACCAAAGATTCTTGGAAACAGTCCAAGGGACTGATACACAATGTGATCCTCAGCCTATATGACTATGAGACCAGAACTAGATGGTGCCCAGCTACCACTGTCAACAACTCAGAGAGGGATCTATGTAGGAGATCCTGGATAGAGTG
>NW_006921618.1:3444839-3445745 GCF_000298275.1 Orycteropus afer afer | reverse complement strand
AAAAAAAAAAAAAAAAAGAAAGAAAGAAAGAAAAAAGAGATCAGGTTTGCTGGTCTGATAGAGCCTGGTGGGATCCCTGAGACTATGACCCACTCCTGTGGCTTCCAGACAAACAAAAGACAGGCATATGAGCTGAACATTTACATTAGGTAGATATACTCTTTAGAAAAACCAATCATGGGAGAATAGAAGGGCTGTGTATATACAGGGAGACAGCTCAGGGGACAGGAGTGCATGGTAGGGAAGGACACAGGAAGAGGTAACTATAGGGAGGAAGTGAGCGGGGAGCTGTTGCATTGTGGGAAATTGAAGTCAATGTCATGAGACAAAGTGTATGTGAGCTGCTGATGGAAAATGAATTTGGTCTGTAAACTTTCACCCAAATCACAATAAAAATTTTTTTAAAAAGAAGGAACATATTAAGATCAATATTCTCAGCATTAGTGAGCTGAAAGTGGACTGGTTTGGGCCATTTTGAATCAGACAATCTTATGATCTACAATGCCTGAAGTTGACAAATTAAAGGGGAATGACATCACACTCATCAACACAAAGAATGTTTCAAGATCTGTCCTGAAGTACATTGCTGTAAGTGATAGGATACTATCCATGCATCTACAGGAAGACCAGTTAATACTACTACTATTCAAATTTATACACCGACCACTAAAGCCAAAGACAAGGATATTGAAGACTTTCACCAACTTCCGCAGTCTGAAATTGACCAAACATGCAATCAAAATGTATTGATTATAACTGGTGATTGGAATGAGAAAGTTGGAAACAAAGAAGAAGTGCCAGTAGTTGGAAAACATGGCCTTGGTGATAGATGTGACACCAGAGATCACATGATAGAATTTTGCAAGATCAATGACTTACTCATTGCAAATACCTTTTTTTTTTTTT
>NW_006921618.1:3441542-3444344 GCF_000298275.1 Orycteropus afer afer | reverse complement strand
AAAGAGCAGCTCAAGAAGACAAAGATAATTATTACAATGAAAAGGAAGAACACGCTTGGCATTTATCAAGCTGAAAGAACTGAAGAAAAAATTCAAACCTCAAGTTACAACATTGAAAGGTTCTATGGGCAAAATACTGAACGATGCAAGAAGCATGAAAAGGAGATGGAAGGAATACACAGAGTCACTGTACCAAAAAGAATTGGTCGATGTTCATCTGTTTCAGGAGGTGGCAGATGATCAAAAACCAAAGGTATTGAAGGAAGAAGTTGAAGGTGCACTGAAGGAATTGGTGAAGAACAAGGCTCCAAGAATTGACGGAATACCCACTGAGATAGTTCAACAAACCGATGCTGTGCTGGAGGCACTCACTCGGGTATGCCAAGAAATTTGGAAGACAGCTACCTGGCCAACTGACTGGAAGAGATCCATATTTGTACCCATTCCAAAGAAAGGTGATCCATGGAATGTGGAAATTATCGAACAATATCAATAATATCACATACAAGTAAAATTTTGCTGAAGAGAATTTAAAAACGTTTGCAGCAATCTATTGACAGGGAATTTCCAGAAATGCAAGCTGGATTCAGAAAAGGACGTAGGAGGAGTTATATCATTGCTGATGTCAGATGGATCTTAGCTGAAAGCAAAGAACACCGAAAAGATGTTTACTTGTATTTTATTGACTATGCAGAAGCTTTTGATTGTATGGATCATGACAAATTATGGATAACATTGAGAAGAATGGGAACTCCAGAACATTTAATTGTGTTCATGAGGAACCTGTACATAGGTCAGGAGGCTGTCATTCCAACAGAACAAGGGGATACTACATGTTTAAAATCAGGAAAGACGTGGATCAGGGTTGTATCCTTTCACCACACTTATTCAAGCTGTATGCTGAGCAAATAATCTGAGAAGCTGGACTATATGAAGAAAAGTGTGGCATCAGGGTTGGAGGAAGAATCATTAACAACCTGCAATATGCAGATGACGTAACGTTGGTTGCTGAAAGTGAGGATGACTTGAAGTACTTACTGATGAAGATCAAAGACTATAGTCTGCATTATGGATTACACCTCAAGATAAAGAAAATGAAAATCCTCACAACTGGACCAATAAACAGCATCATGATAATGGAGAAAAAATTGAAGTTGTTAAAGACTTCATATTACTTGGATCCACAATCAAACCCAATGGAAGCAGCAGTGAAGAAATCAGACGACGTATTGCACTGGGCAAATCTGCTGCAAAAGACCCACCTCTGTCCCTGAACACTGGGCTCCAACCCCCACCATCTGGAGCCCTCCATGTCTCTATCCACTCTGCCTGCTCTTCCATGGCCTTGTGTGACCCTACTCTCCCATTTCACAAGAGACAGATGAGATTCTCACAGGGCAAGGCCCAGCAACTGGCTTCTAGTGACAGAAGGGCTGACTGGTGACTTCTCTGGGTCTTGCATGGCTTCCTTTGTCTGATGTTCTCTGAGTATTTTCTCTGTGCTGGGGATGGGGGGAGGGGAGTGGCATGTGTAAGACATGTCCCTCCTGGTGTCTGCCTTGGAGGAAGTCAGTCAGGCTTGAGGCAGATGAGTCAACAGTCACTATCTCGCGTGACATGATTGGGGCTGGAGGCCATCTGGGGCTGATATGGAGGAATCCTCAGGAAGAGGCACCTGAACCCCGGAGGAGATGGGGAAGGAATGGGGAGGCTTCATGGAGGAAAGCCTGGGTTAAGTCTCCAACCACTATTAGGAGTCAGACAGGCAAATGTGGGCAGGGGAGTGCCAGGGTGGCAGGGAAGGACACTCCAGGAAGAAGGGACAGGCATGGAGGCCAGAACCAGCATGGAGCTCTTGAAGGTTTGCAAGTATGAAAGAGGGGGCCATTGAATGTGCCACCAGGGAGGGACATGTGTCGAGAAGGCTGTGGTCTGGTTTCCTGAGACCTTGGTGCCTGCTAAAAGGTCACCAGATATACTTGACCACCCCTTCCAAGGTGAGCTGGGCCATGCAGTTTGCAGTCTCGAACCCCCTCCTCCTCTCTGGTGGAAACTACTCTGCTGCCTCCCTCCAACCTGCCTGACAGTGTGCACCTGACATCTCCGTCTAGAACACCTGCTAGCTGAGCCATCATAAAACCTGCTCCTCCCCCAGCCGAGTCTTGTTCAGCTCCACCTTGTGCTCAAGAAAGCCTTGTTGGCAAGTCCTGTGCTTTTCCAGGCCCCTGGCCCTCTGGCCAAATGGAGCTGGGAGTGGATACTGATGTAGGCATTCCTCAGGTGGGCAGGCAGAGCTGGGACCTGGTGACAGTGTCTGACACATCCCACCTGCTGCCTTCCTCAGAGTGAGGGCAGCCTGCTCTCCCTGCCTGCCGCCATGACAGGCTGCTCTAGCACGTTCAGCAGGGCTGGTCCCTCCACCAGAACTATGTGGCATCATCTCCTCTTGGGCAAGTGCTGTCTACCAGGGTGGGGCCCCACCACCTAGAGTCTCTGACACGTGTCTGGGCACCTGAGCCCAGGTAGCATGGGGTAGGGGGCAGGGGCACCACGTGAGTCTCCATCTTTTTGGGATTTCCCCTGCCTGCCTTGGGCTGGCTGTGATCCTGCCGGATGGCCTGGGGCCTGGTCTCCATGAGGCAAGGATTTTCTTAGTCTTGCGATGCTGGAGAGTTTAGAGTCGAGGGCAGCTGAGTTTTAGGAGATGGGGAAGCAAATGATTCACTATTGTGCATGTCCCTAAGTACCAGGGTGGAGCTGGGGGGCTGGAGAGGGGAGGGGATATTGCAAAAAAAAAAAAAA
>NW_006921618.1:3433620-3440882 GCF_000298275.1 Orycteropus afer afer | reverse complement strand
CAAAGGCATTGAGGCTGCCTGGCTTATGAGGAACCCTCCATCTGCACTGGCCTTCTTACTGCTCCTCCAACCACCTCAGGGCTTTTGCTCTTGCTGTTCCTTCTGCCTGGAATGTTCTGGAGTTCTGGAACGTTCCTTTTTCTGATTTTCACAGACTTCTTTGGGTCACTCAGGTCTCAGGTCTCATGTCACCACTTCAAAGAAGCCTTTCCTGGCATCTACTCAATGTTGCCCTTATCACTGTCTATCCCACTGTGCTGTTTAAATGTCTTTGTAGCACTTGTCATGCTCTGAAGTTCTCAGTTAACTGTTTAGGTGTTAATGGCTGGCCTCCCTGTTGTTCATTGCTGGTGTAATTATCTCTTTAAGTATCAGATCCCCTGCTGCCATGAAATTCCCAAGGGCAGAAATGTTCTCCTTGGTTCCTCTGGCACTGAACTAGGGAAACTTGAGTGTTTCCATCAGCAGCCTCTCAGTTTGTTTTATCTTTGACCTCTCAAGGACAAGCATTTTAGGGAAACCAAGGCAGCTCCAAACTCATTTCTACTGCTAGCCCCATCCACTGGACCTTCTCACAGGTACCCTCCTGACTTTCCTGGGGGCATGGACCATGGCTTCCTTGTGTATGACGCACACAGGGGGTCTGCATAGTCTTAGTAGAAAGGGAGAGGGAAGGGAGGCTAGAATGGCCATGCCAGGAAGGCTCAGATTCCCCTGAATCAGTATTTTTCACTCCTGAAGCTCCTCTTCCAACCCCTATCCTGATATAGAGGAGTCACCTAAGGCCTTGCTCTAGGGAGCTGAGGTCCCGTCTGGCACCTGTGGGGGACCTCCAGGTCTCTGTGAAGAGCAGTATGTTGTTAGTTGCCATCACATTGGTTCTGCCTCATGGTCGCCCCATGTGTGCAGAGTGGAACTACTCCACAGGGTTTTAAACGTTGTAAACTTTCAGAAGCAGATCACCAGGCCTTTCTTCTGAGGTGTCTCTGGGTGAGTTTGAACCTACCAACCTTTTGGCTGGTAGTGAGTGAACTACCCTGGGACTCCTGGAAAACAATATAGAAATCACTGTTCAGAACAGTGGGTCCATTTAGGGATGGCGAAGCTGAGGACCTGAGGGGGATTGCCAGACCAGGGCAAAGCGTGAGACGAGGAATGGGCCAACACCACCCAGGGATCTTCCCACAGGCCTCCTCTCGACTTCTGGTGACCTCCCCAACCCTTGGCTAATGGGCACGTTTTGTGTGAGGCCCATCCTGTACCAGGGCCATAAAGGACATTCCATCCACCCCTCAGCTGGCCATGACCTTCTCCTCCTCCCTGGTGGAACATGGTTTAGTCCTCCCCAGAATGCACTGGGGGTAGTAAGGGGCTCCTGTAGTTTCCTGGAAGCATTGGAAACACCAAGTGGTCCCGCTTGGTGGGCATTTGTCCATTTGCCATAGGGGGCATCACATACATGGACCATGCTGCTCCCCTCCTGAGGAATGTGGGAGAATGAAGGCTGTTCCCACCATGGGGAGTGGTGTCCCCTGAGAGGGCCAGGTGAGTTCCGTGCTGAGCTCAGCTCGGCACTGACTCACTGCAGGGCCTCTCCCAGGACCCAGTGGAGTCGCCAGCTGCAAAAGCCTGGTTTCCTGGGGCTCCCATGAGGCAGCTGTGGTGGCTCAGGGCCCCGTACACGTGCAGGAATAATGAGTGTGCCGCCTGGCTGTCGGGCTCTGAGCTGAGGCTGAGCAGAGAACCAAACATGGGCTGGGGGAACCGCCCTCATCTTCTGGGCATTGGCACCGGCTCCTGCTGACTTTGAGGGTTTTGTCCTGCACTGGGGCTGGGTTCCTCTGGGAAGACTCAGATGGCATTTGAGAGTGGACGCCTGTCCTGGGTGCTGATGGAGTTTATTGGGGGACAATGAGCAAACAAGAGCCAACCTCACACAACACACAGACTTGCCCCTTGGTTTGCTGGCCCCAGCTGAAAGCAAGAGGGCAGCTGGGCTTCTAGGAAGAGAGGGTGGGGCCCCAGACTGCCAGTGTTGATGCTGCAGCCTCCCATGAAGTCATACCAGATTGGGAACTCTGAAGGCAAGGATGCCATGGCCCCTGCCCCACCAGGTGTGACCTAGGGACACACAGCTAAGGGTGTCCAGGAGGGGTTCAGGGGTGATGGAGACTTTCTGAGCCAAGCCATTACCCAAAGAGGAAGTAGATTGGCAGGGGTGCGTATGTGCACCAAGGATAGGCCTGGGTCAGCCAGTTCTGAGTGCGATTCTCAGTTCTGATACCCACTGGCTCTGTGAGGTCGACTTTGGTCAAGTCTCTTCCCCAGTCTGAGTCTCAGTTTCATTGGCTGTGAAATGGGTTTACTGATCCCTACCTCATAGGGCTGTTGTGAAGGCTCAAGAAGTTTGCCATGGGCTTTGCAAGCTGTCAAGTCCTGTAAAAATAGTGAGCTGTTTTTATGATCTACCAAAGGCAGACAGATCATTCCCAATCTCAGAGTTTACCCCAGGAAGCCTTTGGGCTCTGCTGAGTCGTGATCTGGCAGGAGCAGAGAGGATAGTCTGCGGCGCTGTGGAAGGATCAGTGGTGGAGATGGCTGTTTTCCCAGTCCCAAGAGAACCAGGAGAGGCCCAGTTTGGCTGGGAGGCTGGCTGAGGCTAAGAACTTCCACGTTTCCCTTGATGCTCATCCTGGGAAAATTGCTTGGCAGACAAAACACGCTGGTTCTCCAGATTTTTTAGACAGCACAGTGATCAAGAGTTGGGGTCTGGATCCGACAGATCTGGCCTTGAATTGGGCTTTGCCACCTATTAGATTTGGTGAGGGAAGTGACCAAGGACAAGGCGGTAAATGTAATTCAGCAGGGAATCAGAGTCTGAGTGAGGCAAGAAGGGCTTCCCCGTGGAGGGTGAGCCGGTATGGGATGTCAGAGTGACAAGGGGTGAGAAGGTTTTCTTCCTTCCAGTAAAGGAGTGGCTGTGCAGTGGGTGTCAGAGCCCATGCAAGGTAGGGAAGGTGGCCAGGTAGAGGGGGACCTGGTGTGGGTGCCAGAGCCCAAGTGGGGTGGGGAGGGCCTCCTTGTGGTGGGAGGGCATCGATGGGAGATTGGTTCCATACAAGGGGATTGCTCAAAATGGTAAATATACTAAGGATAAAGGAGATCTAGTTTTTCACTGTCAGGGAAGGGAGTTGTAAGGATGGAAAGGAAGAAAATGAGAATGAACTCTGTTGTGGTAGATTGGAATTCAAGATATCAGTGTGTACTCATAATTTTCAATATAGATAGATATAGAAATAAATATAGATGCAATATTATATCCCAGCTCTGTCTACTGAGAGAGCCCATAGCACTGAGCACACCTAACACCCAAATGTTGACGTCTATATACCACTCTCCACTCAAAAGAACCAGCGCTGGCTGTAGGGCTGAAGGAAGGGAAAGCACAAGATGGACCTGGAATATCTTGTTGTGCCAGAAAGTAAGGAGGTGCTCAAAGAATGATGGGTAGAAATCTACAGAGACAAAAAGTAGGTCAGTGGTTGCTTAGGGCTGTGGGGGTGGGGGATGGGGGTCAGAGGGCAGTAACTAAAGGCTATTTAAAGGATTTCTTTCTGAGATGATGAAAATGTTCTACAATCAACTGTGGTGAGAGTGGCACATATCTGTAAATATATTGAAAACTACTGATTTATTTACTTGAAATGGATGAATTATATGTGAATTTTATCTTACTAAAAAAGGGGGTATGTATAAGCCAAAATTGGGGTGCTAGGTGTGTTCAGTGCTATTGAGGAGCTGTTGCTCCCAGCCCCTAAAAAAAAAAAAAAAAAAAAGATGGAGACAGGTACTTGAAGGGGAAACCACTGGCCAAATCTGGGACAATTTGAGCATTAAAATAAACATATGATAGCAATGAATTATAATCCATTAATTTCAGCAAGAAGCCATGAGTCCACACTGCTATGAGCCAATATGTGAATAAATAGAAAATTTGATAAGGAATGAGATACTTACATGGTCTTAAAGTGCCTCCTTACACAACACTTATTAATTGCAAAGGGAAAACAGTAAATTTGTAATGCAGATTACATGGCAGTCACTTCAATCAAGTGACCAAACTTAACTGTACCAGTAATGGAACAAATTAAAAAAACACCCGATAGATGCCACCTGGGTTGGGCCCAGCCACAGGGAACCATCAGACAAACTCAAATTCTACAAAATAACTGACCTGTAATCTTCAAACATGTCAAGGCCATGAAAGGAAGTACTAGAGGCCTAATAAAATGCCACTCTGGATTCTGAACTGGGTCCTTTACTACAAAGGGCATTGTTGGGATAGCTGGTGAAACACACACTGGGTCTGTGCAGAGGGAGGTTGTAATGTATCAATGCTAACTTCCTGATTTGACGGTTTCATTGCACTTGTGTGGAGAATTGTCTTTTCTGTAGAAAATACACATTAAAGAATTTGGGTTGAGAAGTATCGAGTTGGCAACTTACTCTCCAATGGTTCAAGAAAGAAGTTCTCAGTATTACATATGCAAATTTTCTGTAAGTTTACAATTGTTTCAAAATTTTGAAAATTGTTAGTTTGAAAGCAAACAAAATAAACAATATCAACCACCAAAGAATTTTTAAAATGATACATCATCCGATCGGCTGCCTATATGACTATGAGACCAGAAGAACTAGATGGTGCCCGGCTACCACTGTCATCCACTTGGAAGGGGATCTATATAGGAGATCCTTGATAGAGAGGGAGAACAATGTGGAACAAAACTCAAAATCATTTGAAGAAAAAAAAAAAAAAAGGGTGGGGGGACCAGGTTTGCTGGCCCGATGGAACCTGGTGGAACCACTGAGACTATGGCCCCTAGCTGCCCTTCGGGTCTGGAATTGAACCCACACTTGTGGTTTCCAGCCAAACAAAAGACAAGCATATGAGTTGAACATTTACCTGAGGTAGATACACTCCTTGGAGAGAACAATCATTGAGAAAGAAGGGCTGCCTATGCACAGGGAGACAGCTCAGGGGGCAGGAGTGCATGGAGGGATGGACACTGGGAAGAGGTAACTATGGGGAGGAAGTGGGAGGGGAGCTGTTGCATTGTAGTAAACTGTGGTCAATGTCATGAGACAGTGTATGTGAACTGCTGTATGGAAAGTGAATCTGCTCTGTAAATCTTCACCCAAATCACACACACACACACACACAAATGAATGCCACTCTTGGATCTGTTGGATTGGAAGTCCAATGTGGATCTGCTCATCTAATGGCCATGATGATGATGCTGCTGCCGATCGAACTTCCTGCATCTCTTTTCTGTGATTCCTTTCGCTTCCATTCTTGTTCAAAAGTAACCTCCTCCAGGAAGCCCTCTGTGAACATGTCATGTATATCTGGTGACTTTGATTACCTGGCATCTCCTGGGTCCTGACCCCCAGCTTTTTTCACTCTTATTTCACAATTGTTTATAGCACTGGAGGGGGTTGGGCATGGGGATGTTACTGTTGCCAAGGTATCATCTGACCCTAACCTTCCAGTACCCTCTGACCTGGGTGTCCACCACTCCATCCTCTAACAGGTGCCTTCTCAGAACTCACCACCTCAAAGCCAAGGCCATTCCTGTCACTCCCAGAATTTAGTTCATTGAGTCCATTCCCCTGCTTCTTGGCAGGGTTGCTCTTAAATAGGTTCAGCAGAAAGGGGCCTTATCTTCCTACGTTTCCAGGGAGTGCAGTTTAAAAAACACATGATACATCATCCCACAGTTCTCGCAGGCTGGGCTGCCTTGCAAAAGTCTATGTACTTCCCGCTCTCTCACTGGCTCACTTACTCATTCACACAGTTCCAGTTCCACCTGGTGTGTTGATGGACTTGCATGTCCCTCTGCAGGGAGGGTGGCAGTGATTCGCACTTACAGAGCACTTGCTCTGGGCCAGACATTAAGCTAGGTGCTTCACCTATATTAGCTCATTTAAAGCTCACAACAGCGGGGTGGGCTAGTTACAATTACAGTGCCATTTTACACATGACAAAACCGAGGCTCAGGGAGGCTGAACCCCGTGCCCAAGGTGCTTTTTTTTCTTTTTCCAAATGCATTTTATTGAAATATAATGTACAGTGAAATACACAAAACTAAAGTGACATAGGTCGATGCATTTTTTGTGTGTGCAATGTCCCCTGCTCTCCTCTCCCACTCTGGTAACCAACAAAGAAAGTTTCTTTCCATATATCCTTGACTTTTTACAATAATGAACTAATACTATATTTGTTCTTCTGTGATTGCCTTCTTTCACTCAGTATAATGTCTTCCAAGTTCATCCATGTTATGTGGTGTTTTGCAGATTCTACATTATTCTTTAGGGTTGCATAGTATTCCATTGTATGTATGTACCACAGTTTGGTTATCCATCCTTCTGTCGATGGGCACATAGTCATTTCCATCTTTTTGCTGTTGTAAATAGTGCTGCGATGAACATGGGTGTGCATATATCTGTTCTTGTCCTGGCTTTCACTTCTTTAGAATATATTCCTAGTAATGGGATTGCTGGGTCAAACAGTATTTCTAATTCCAGCTTTTTAAGGAGTCACTATACTGTTTTCCACAGCGGTTGTAACATTTTACAGTTCCACAAGCAATGTATGAAAGTCCCAGTCTCTCCATATCCTCGCCAGCATCTGCCATTTGCTGTCTTGTTGAACTTTGCCATTAGTGCTGGGGTGAGACGGCATCTCATTGTTGCCCTGATTTGTATCTCTCTGATGGCTAACGATCATGAGCATTTCCTCATGTATTTGCAGGTGACCTGAATATCCTCTTCTGTGAAGTGTACATTCATGTCTTCTGCCCATTTTTAAAATTAAATTGTTAATCTTCTTGTTGTTGAGGTGTTGGAATTTTCTATAAATTCTAGAGGTAAGTCTCTTGTCAGATATGTAATTATCGACAATATGAATTTGTTACTCTCATTTTGTTATGTGCTTTTTCGTGGTGGTTGGGCAATTTACTTCCATAGTGATACTGCCTCAGAAAACCAAGAAGGGGTTGCTATGAGTCAGGTCCAACTCGATGGCACATAACAACAACAACAACAACATATAATTTTCTGTACTGAGCTCATTTTATTTATGAATTGTGTTATCACTTAATTTGTTGCTATTGTTTTAGTGCAAAGACCTGGAGTCTGAAAACCAAAAGGGAAGAACACGCTCAGCATTTCTCAAACTGAAAGAACTGAAGAAAAAATTTAAG
>NW_006921618.1:3423482-3432320 GCF_000298275.1 Orycteropus afer afer | reverse complement strand
CCTGGAGAAGGATGTCATGCTTGGTAGGGTGGAGGGTCGACGAAAGAGGGGGAGGCCTTCAACGAGATGGATTGATACAGTGGCTGCGATGATGGGCTCAAGTACAGCAGGGATTGTGGGGGCTGGTGCGGGATCGGGCAGTGTTTCGTTCTGCTGTGCATGGGGTCGCTATGAGTCGGAAACGACTCGATGGCACTTAACAACAACAACATTGTTTTAGTATTTGCTAAATATTTGTACTGGTCCTCTTTTTTTTTTTTTTTATTTTGATGTGAAGGTTTATCACTTTTCTTTGCGGTTACCCTGTGATTTATAATTTCTTCCCAAGGTTAGAACAGTCCATTCTATCTTATAGTTGTCTTGACATCCTTACCATTTAGAAGTTCTGTAACTACACAGTTTTTCCCCTCTTTTTGGTTTGTAATTGTTTTCATTTGTCAATTGATATCTCTGGTTCCCTGTTTACAATCTTGTAGGCTTATTTACTTTGGATACGTCTATAACTGGGTTGGTTTCTGGGTTATGTCATCATATGTGCTAATAGTCAGTTAGTTGCCATTGTTGGTTCTCTGTCCAAAGGACTCCCTTTTGCTTCTCTTGCAAGGTTGGTCTGGTTTTAAAAAATTCCCTTAATTTTTGCTTATCTAGAAATGCCCTAATTTCACCATCATATTTGAGGGACAATTTTTCCAGGTATATAATTCTTGGTTGGAAATTTTTCTCTTTCAGGGTTTTATATATCCCATCCCATTGTCTTCTCTCCTGCATGGTTTCTGCTGAGAAATCGGAGCTTATTCTTATTGGTTGCCCTTTGCAGGTAACTATTTGTTTTTCCTGTGCTGCTTTTAGGATTCTTTCTTTGTCTTCAGTTTTGGTGAGTTTGATGATGACATGTCTTGGTGATTTTTTGGGGGGTCTACCCTGTTTGGGGTTCATTGGACTTCCCAAATGGATATATTCTCATCTTTCATCATACCAGGAAAGTTCTCTTCCAACAAATCTTTGGCAATTTTTTCTGCAGTTTTATTCGTCTCTTCCTGTTCTGGAATTCTGATGACATGTAGGTTATTTCTTTTGATGGTATCCCACAAGAACCTTAGGCTTTCTTCATTTTGTTTTGATCTTTTTTCTGATTGATCCCTTTCCAAAGAAGTATTGAGGTATTTGCCTTCAATCTCACTAATTCTGTCTTCCATTGATTCAATTCTACTCCTTTGCCCTCTCAATGAGTTATCTATTTCTGAAAATTTAGTATTAATCTTCTGTATTTCTGTGTGGAGATTTTGTATCATTTCTAATTTTTCATTTATTTTGTCATTTTGTTCTTATATTGTCTTTCAAAGTTGTTCTAGGGTTTTCTCTGTGTTTTCCTTAATTTTGTCAGCATTTTCCTTGCTCTGTCTCTCAATTCGTTGAAGATACCTAAATATAATTCTTTTGAATTCCTTATCAGGGAATTCCAACATTGCGTCTTCCTCAGGGATGTGTTTTGGGTCTGTATCCTGGTCCCTTGTTTCCCCTGCTTAATCTTGCTTCTTTGTGTGGACTGTGATTCTCTGTTGTCTCCAAGGCATTGTGATGTTTTTGTGTTTATATCTAATTGGTGATTGTATGTTGGAGTGACTTGCCCACAATTTTCATTTTCTTTGTATCTTATCTACATAAGCAGGGTACTGTGCTGTGCTCCTCTATTCGCTAGTTGTAGCACTTATACACTCACCACCTGTTTCCTTTCCCATTGTCTGCTTCCCATATGTCCCTGCTGTTCTTGGCAAATGGAGCCTATTCTTAGGTCCCTGGAATCCAAATGAGAATGCTATCACTTTAAAATCCAAAATGGCCACTGATTGTAAACATTCAAAATGACTGCACCCTCAGTCACTTTAAATATCTAAAATGGCTGTCACTTGTAAACATTCAAAATGACTGCACCCTCAGTCACTTTAAATATCCAAAGTGGCTGCCATGTGTAAACAATCAAAATGGCTGTACCCTCCGGACAGTGGACAGTCCACAGCTCAGGTTGTCTCCCTCCTTGCTGTTTCTCTTCCCAGTCATAGGCCACCACCGAGTTAGTCATCTCTTTGGGATGTACTGCTGCAGGGACATTGCTTCCTGCCTTGTAAGCTCTGGCCTTGCCTCCCTTCTAGGCTGGGCCCGGCACTGGGGTTGGAGGTCTGTGTTAACCTGTCATAGGCCCAGCAGCCTCATTCCTTAGGTATGCAATTAACAGCCCTGAGAAACAAACCAACCCGTTGCCATCAAGTCGATTTTGACTCATGGTGACCTTATAGGACAGAGCAGAATGGCCCATAAGGTTCCCAAGGCTGTAATCTTTATGGAAGTAGATTCCCACATCTTTTCCCAGCAGAGTGGCTTGTGGGTTCAAACAACAAACCTTGCAGTTAGCAGCCGAGTGCTTTACCACTGTGCACTAGGGCTCCTTTCCCAAGAACAATGCCCTCATTTTAATCTTTACAGCTTTGTGCAAGCAGGCTGGCAATTTGCGGCTTCTTCCACAAGCTCTGGCTTGGAAATGGGGATGAGGCGGGGATGAGCTCTTCCTTCTTATCCTGTCCTTCTTGAACACCTGCTCAGGTGGCTGTGCAAGAGAGATACCTAATGCCATCTAGTGCAGTCTGGGAGGCTTCCTGGTGGAGGTGGTTTCTGCTTTCCACTGGCCGCACCCAGAAGGGGGCTGGTATTTGGACAGGGTACACACATCCATGGGGCCTGAAGTATGTTGGAGATCAGTAAGTAGAGAAGCCGTTGTGGATCAAAGGGACAAATGTGGTAGTGGACAAAGGGGGGCCCCCAACACAGCCTGGGTGGGGTTTGGGACTAGAGCAACTTCTTGGAGGAGATTATATCACTCACCGTTGTGCCCTGAAGGCTAAGCAGAGGTGTGCTGGGAGAGGGGGGTGGAGTGTGTTGGGCAAACACATTTTCTGGTTAAAAGAAACAGCATGTACCAAAATCTATGAGAATGGAGACGCAAGCATGTCCTTATCAGCTGTGTTGAGGGGTTAAACCCCATCTGAAAAGCAATGGTGCAGCAGATTGTGTTTTCCAAATATGATTTCCCCACCCCCTTTGCTCTTCTTGCAACATAACCTTAACAGTCTTCCCCAAACCCCAACACCCAGTAGTGAGTTCTATGTCCCCTTCCCTTGAATACAGATGTCTTCTTTGCCTGCCTTGACCAACAGAGCATGTTATCCTTAATTTGTTATGATTCACACAGTCGAATGCCATTGCATAGTTAATAAAATACAGGTAAACATCTTTCTGGTATTCTCTGCTTTCAACTAAGATCCATCTGACATCAGCAAGGATATCCCTCATTTCACACCTTCTTCTTCATCCAGCTTGAATTTCTGGAAGTTCCCTGTCAATATACTGCTGCAACCATGTTTTAATTATCTTCAGCAAGATTTTACTTGTGTGTGATTTTAATCATATTCAAGTGTGAGATATTAATCATATTGTTTGATAATTTCTGCATCCTGCTGGATAACTTTTCTTTGGAATGGGCACAAATTTGATCTCTTCCAGTGGGTTGGCCAAGTAGCTGTCTTCCACATTTCTTGACATAAATGAGTGCCACTTCCTTCAGTGCAGCTTGGACTTCTCTCTTCAATACCATCGTTCTTGATCATATGCTGTCTCTTGAAATTGTTGAATGTCGACCAATTCTTTTTGGTAGAGTGACTCTGTGTATTCCTTCCAGCTTCTTCTGTTGCTTCCTGCATCATTCAGTATTTTGCCCATAGAAGCCTTTGATATAACAACTTGAGGCTTGAATTTTTTCTTCAGTTCTTTCAGCTTGAGAAGGGCTGGGTGTGTTCTTCCCTTTTGGTTTTTCTAACTCCAGGCCTTTGCACATTTCATTACAGTATTTCACTTTGTCTTCTCGACATTCAAGAACAAGTTTCAGAGTCTCTTCTGACATTCATTTTGGTCTTTTCTCCTTTTCTGGTCTTTTTAATGACTTTTTCTTTCTTCATATATGATGTTCTTGATGTCATCCCACAACTTGTCTGGTCTTCAATCATTGGTGTTCAATTTTTCAGATGGTCTTTAAATTTAGGTGGGATATACACAAGATCATTTTTTAGCTCTCGTGGACTTATTTTAATTTTCTTCAGTGTCAGCTTGAACTTGCGTATGAGCAATTGACGGTCTATTCCACAGTCAGCTCCTGGCCTTGTTTTGGCTGAAGGTATTGAGCTTCTCCATGGCATCTTTCCATGGATGTAGTCAGTTTGATTACTGTGTATTCTGTCTGGTGAGGTCTATGTGTGTAGTCATCATTTATGTTGTTGAAAAAGGGTATGCAATGAATTAGTCTACATATTAGCATGTATCAGTACCTCATTCTTTCCTATGGCTAAGTACTATTCCATTGTTATATATACCAGATTTTATTTATCCATTCATCTATTGAAAGACATTTCAATTGCTTCCACCTTTTGGCTATTGTGAATAGTATAGCTGTGAAAATTTGTGTACAAGTATTTGTTTGAATACCTGTTTTCACTTCTTCTGAGTGTATAACCAGGAGTAGAATTTGAGGATCATATGGTAATCCTGTGTTTAATTCTGAGGAACCACCAAATTGTTTTTCTATAGCAGCCGCACTATTTTATATTCCCACCAGCAATGTACAAAAGTTCTAATTTCTCCATAACCTCTCCAACAACTGTTATTTGTTTGTTTATTAGCATGGCCATACTAGTGAGTGTGAAGTGGTTATCACATTGTGGTTTTGATTTGCATTTCCTTAATGATGTTTAATATTTTTTCATTTGTTTGCTGGCCGTTTGTATACCTTCTTTGGAGAAATGTCTACTCAAGCCTTTTGACTATTTAAAAATTGAGTCATTTGTGTTTTTCTTGTTGAGTTGTAAGAGTTCCTTATATTTTCTGGGTACTATAACTTTATCAGGTATGTGATGTGGAAAAATTTTCTCCCATTCTGCACAGCTCCCCCCACCACCACTTTCTTGATAGTGACCTTTTATGCATAATTTTTTTTTTTTAAATTTTGATCTCTCTCACTGCTGTTGAGTCAATTTGACTCACAGTGACCCCTTCTTGTGTTTCCCAGATAGTATCTCTACAGAAGCAGATTGCCCAGTCTTCCTTCTGAGGAGTGGCTGGTGAGTTTGAACTGCCAGCCTTCTGGTTAGCAGTCAAATGCCTTCAGCCAAAACAAAGCCAGGAGCTGACTGTGGAACAAACCATCAACTGATCATATGCAAGTTCAAGTTGAAACTGGAGACAATTAAAACTAAGTCCACCAGAACCAAAACATGACCTTGATTATTTCCCACCTGAATTTAGAGACCATCTAAAGCATAGATTTGATGCATTGAACACTAATGACTAAAAACCAGAGAAATTGTGGGATGACATCAAGAACATCATCCATGAAGAAAGTAAAAGGTCATTAAAAAGACAGGAAAGGAAGAAAAGACCAAAATAAATGTCAGAAGAGACTCTGAAAGTTGTTCTTGAATAGAGAATAGCTAAAGTGAATTGAAGAAATGAAAAGACAAAAGAGCTGAACAGAAGATTTCAAAGAGCAGCTTGAGAAGACAAAGTCAATTATTATAATGAAATGTGCAAAGACCCAGAGTTAGAAAACAAAAGGGAAGAATACACTCGGCATTCTTAAGCTGACAGACTGAAAAAAATTCAACTCTCAAGTTGCAATACTGAAAACTTCTATGGGAAAAATATGAAATAATACAGGAAACATCAAAAGAAGATGGTGCAGAGTCACTGTACTAAAAAGAATTGGTCGATATTCACCCATTTCAGGAGGTGGCCCATGATCAAGAAACGGTGATGCTGATGGAAAAAGTGGAAGCTGCACTGCAGGAATTGGTGAAAAACAAGACTCCAGGAATTGGCAGAGTTTAATGTTGAGATGTTTAAACAAACGGATGCCATGCTGGAGGCACTTCCTTGTCTATGCCAAGAAATAGCTACCTGGCTAACTGACTGGAAGAGATCTACATTTGTACCATTCCAAAGAAAGGTGATCCCACAGAATGTGGAAATTTTCAAACAATATCATTAATGTCACATGCAAGTAAAATCTTGCTGAAGATTGAAAAATGGTTGTAGTAGTTTATTGAGAGGGAACTTCCAGACATGCAAGCTGGATTCAGAAGGGGACGTGGAGCAAGGGATATCATTGCTGATGTCAGATGGATCTTGGCTCAAAGCAAAGAATACCAGAATAATGTTTACTTGTGTTTTATTGATATTCAAAAGCATTCTATTGTGTGGATCATAACAAATTATGGATAACATTTCAAAGAATGGGAATTCCAAAACACATAATTGTGCTCATGAGGAACCTGTACGTAGACCAGGAGGCTGTCATTAGAACAGAACAAGGGGATACTGTATGATTTTAAATCAGAAAGGGAGTACGTCAGGATTGTATCCATTCACCATACTTATTCAATCTGTATGCTGAGCAAATAATCCAAGAAGCTGGACTATTTGAAGAAGAACATGGCATCAGGATGGGAGGAAGACTCATTAACAACCTGTGATATGCAGACAACACAATCTTGTTTGCTGAAAGTGAAGGTGACTTGAAGCACTTACTGATGAAGATTAAAGACTACAGTCTGCGGTGTGGATTACACCTTGTGTTAGGCTGGGTTCTTGAGAGAAGCAAAATCAGTAAAGCTTATATATACATATTGAGAAAGAGAAACTTATCTTAGGAAAATGGCTCACACACTTACAGAAGTTGGCAAGTCCCAAGTTCTTGGATCAAACATCAAGATGGAGGCTTTTCCCGACTCATGCAGCTGCAAGGGCTGACGGGCTCAAGGTTGGCAGGCAGTATACTGGCTGTTGACTCCAACGAATGATGAATCCAAGATCTCCAGGCCAAATGGTGGATTGTTCTCTCATGGACAGTTGTAGGCAGCACAACAGAATCCCAATCCACAGAAGAGTGTCTCTTTTCCCAGGATGTCCATAAATATACTGTAAGCAGGCTACACCCCTAGGGAAACTCCCTTTCAACGGACTGGTTACTCAAAACATATACATCTGATCCCATCATGGGAACAACCCACATCACAGTTGCTTAAACCACACAGAATTGTGGTCCAGCCAAATTGACACACAGCTCTAACTATCACACGCCTCAACATGAAGAAAACGAAAATCCTCACAACTGGACTAATAAGAAGCATCATGATAAAAGGAGAAAAGATTGAAGTTGTCAATGATTTCATATCACTTAGATCCACAAACAACACCAATGGAAGCAGCAGGTAAGAAATCAGACAACATAATGCATTGGGCAAATCTGCTGCAAAAGACCACTTTAAACTGCTGAAGAGCAATGATGTCTCTTCGAAAACTAAGATGCACCTAACCCAAGCCATGTTTTCAATCACCTCGTAGGCATATGAAAGGTAGATAATCAATAAGGAAAACTAAAGAAGAGTTGATGCTTTTGAGTTGTGGTATTGGTGAAGAATACTGAAAATACCAGGGACTGCCAGAAGAACTAACAAATCTGTCCTGGAAAAGTGCAGCCAGAATGCTCCTTGGAAGCAAGAATGGCCAGACTTTGTCTCATTTACTTTGGTCATGTTGTCAGAATGAACCATTCCCTGGAGAAGGATATCATGCTTGGTACAGTGGAGGGTCAGTGAAAAAGGGGAAGACCCCTGACAAGATGATTGACATGGTGACTACAATGATGGGCTCAGGTATAGGAAGGATTGTGAGGCTGGCACAGGACCGAGCAATGTTTTGTTCTGTTATGCATAGGGTTGCTATGAGTCGGAGCCGACTTGATGGCACCTAACAACAACAATGTATTCAAGGTTCGCCCGCATTGTGGCATGCATCAGGAATTCATTTCTCTTTATGGCTGTATTACATTCCTTTGTGTGTATGTATTACATTTTTTTATTCATGCATTCGTTGATGGATGTTTCAGTTGTTTCTACATTTTGACTATTGTGAAAAGTGCTACAATGAACATTAGTGTACAAGTTTCTGTTTACTTTCCTGCTTTGACGTCTTGTTGGTATATATCTAGGACTAGGATTGCTAGGTCACAGAGCTTTGGTGGTGCAGTGGTTAAAGCACTCGGCTGCTAAATAAACCCACCCGCTGCTCTGTGGTAAAAAGATGAGGCAGTCTCTGTCTATAAAGATTCACAGCCTTGGGAACCCTATGAGGCAGTTCTGCTTTGTCCTATGTTGTTGTTATGTGCTTTTGAGTTGGACCCGGCTCACAGCGACCCCTCCTTGGGTTTCTGAGACGGTATCACTACGGAAGTAGATTGCCCAACCTTCACCTTCCTTCCGAGGAGTGGCTGGTGGGTTTGAACTGCCAGCCTTCTAGTTAGCAGTCAAGTGCCTTAGGCACTACGCCACCACCAGAGCTCCCCGCTGTCCTGTAGGGTCACTTTAAGTCAGAATCGACTTGACTGCAGTGTTGTTTTTGGTTTATTGTAGGTAGTTCTATGTTTACCTTTTTGAGGACCTGCTCAACTGTTTTCTGTAGTTGCTGTACCATTTTGCGAGAATGGCCAGACTTTGTCTCACCTACTTTGGTCATGTTGTCAGAAGGGACCATTCCCTGGAAAAGGATATCGTGTTTGGTAAGGTGGAGGGTCGACAGAAGAGGGGAAGGCCTTCAGTGAGATGGATTGACATGGTAGCTGCAACGATGGGCTGAAATGTAGCAAGGATCATGGAGCTGGCACGGGATTGACTTCTTTTTCTTTCTTTCTTTTTTTTTAATTTTATTTTGATTTGGGTGAAGATTTACAGAGTAAATTCA
>NW_006921618.1:3415961-3421436 GCF_000298275.1 Orycteropus afer afer | reverse complement strand
ACATATCTGACAAGGGACTTATCTCTAAAATTTATAGAAAACTCCAACACCTCAACAACAAAAAGATTAACAATCCAGTTAAAAAATGGGCAGAAGACATGAATAGATACTTCACCAAAGAGGATATTCAAGCTGCCAGCAAATACATGAAGAAGTGTTCACGATCATTAGCCATCAGAGAGATGCAAATCAAAACAATGAGGTATCATCTCACCCCAGCACTAATGGCAAAGTTCAACAAGACAGAAAATAACAAATGCTGATGAGGATGTGGAGAGATCGGGACTCTCACACACTGCTGGTAGGACTGTAAAGTGATATAACCATTGTAGAAAGCAGCATGGTGATTCCTTAAAAAGCTAGAATTAGAAATACCTTTTGACCCAGCAATCCCAGTACTAGGTATATATCCTAAAGAAGTGAGAGCCAGGACAAGAACAGATATCTGTACACCAATGTTCGTCGCAGGAGCTCTGGTAGTTTAGTGCCTAAGACACTTGACTGCTAACCAGAAGGCTGGTGGGTTTGAACCACCAGCCACACCTTGGAAGGAAGGTTGGGCAATCTACTTCCATAGTGATACTGCCTTGGAAACCCAAGGAGGGGTCACTATGAGTCGGGTCTGACTTGAAGGCACATAACAACATCAACAATGTTCATTGCAGTGCTATTTACAATAGCAAAAAGATGGAAACAACCTAGGTGCCCATCAACAGAAGAATGGATAACCAAACTGTGTTACATACACACAATGGAATTCTGTGGAACACTAAAGAATAATGTAGAATCTGGAAAACACCGCATAACATTGATGAATTAGAGGACATTATGCTAAGTGAAATAAGTCAATCACAGAAGGACAAATATAGTAGTAGTTCATTATTGTAAAAAGTCAAAGAAAGGTTTATATATGGAAGGAAACTTTCTTTGTCGGTTATTGGGGTGGGAAGGAACACTGCAAAAAAAGAAAAAATACATTGACCCATGTCGCTTTAGTTTTGTGTATTTCACTGTACATAAATTATATTGAAATAAAATGTATTTTTTTTTTTTAAAGAAAAAGACTCATTGAATTAGGGTCCACCCTAATCCAGTGTAACCTCACTTTAACTCAATTACATTTTCAAAGACCCTGTTTCTAAATCAGGTCACATTCACAGGTCCCAGGGCTAAGACTTGAATATGTCTTTTTGGGAGACACAACTCAACCCACAGCTCCAGGTTAAGCACTGCCTTGCCCAACTTGATTCCTTTTTAAGTGTGAGCACCTCTTGTTGGAGATGAGACTCAGGTACCCAATACCTTGGGCAAATGAGTTTGTCAGACTCTCTCCCAGCCCTGAGGGACAAAAGAGAAATAACTTGAAGGAAGAAGGAGGTCTGGAATGTGAGAGTTAAGAAGTTTGTGGGAGACCTGGGGAGGTCTGTTTGGATACCTGGACATGACGCCTGGACAGGACCAGGAGGTGACTGAGGCTCCGGGGCCACCTGGGAGCCTTGCTCTGTGTACATGTGTATGCACATACCATCATGCACATGAGTACACACACATGTTCTCAATTCATCCTCATGGTCTATGCTCTGCTTGCACAATCAGCTTTTATAGCAACACTCTAGCATGTGGATCCAGCTGTGTGGGCTTAGATAAGTGTTCTCTCCTCTCCTAGCCTCAGTTTCCTCATCTGTAAACTGTGATTGTACTCTCTATCTCATTGACTGGGAGTGTAAAGTTTTAAAGGAAGGGAGCATGTGAAGTATATCCACCCTTGCTAGCACATAGCTTCCCTTTCCCAACCCTCCTCCCTTCCTACATACCATGGGAAAATCAGCTCTCAGGAAAGATCTGCCTCATGAGGCAGTGAGAGTTTCCCACCACTGAGAGTATTTAAGAAAAGTCCAGATTAGCAACAAACAGAGGTTGTAGAAGAGATTCTGAGACAATTCTGGTCTTGGGCACTGAGTAGGTGCTTTATACAAGTCTGTTAAATGAATAAATGGTCATGATTCCTGTACTGAGATGGAGGTGGTTCTCAAACTCAGCTACACATTAGAATCACCTGTGGAAATTAAACAACTACAAATGCTTGGATCCCATCCCTGTCATTCTGATTTAATTGGTCTGGACAGTCTAGGTATTGGCATTTTAAATTTTATTTTATTGTGGCGAAAATGTACGTAACAAAACATACGCCATGTTAACAACTTATATATGTAGAATTCAGTGACACTGATTATGTTCTTCAAATTGTACAATCATTCTCACTATCCTTCTCCAAATAACTCTGCCACCATTAACACAAACTGCCCTCTAGGCAAAAACTCCCCCTTTCTCTCTCTCTCCCACCCTTGGTAACCACTAGCAGTCTTTGGTTTCTATATATTTGCTTATTTCATATAAGTGGTGTGGTAGTTGAAGTTGTATGTCAACTTAGCTGGGCCTGGCTGAGTGGCTGGGCAGCTGGTGGTAGTTATTCCCATGATGAGACTGGCAATCAACTCCATGGTGGG
This sequence comes from Orycteropus afer afer, assembly GCF_000298275.1. Taxonomy (NCBI): domain Eukaryota; kingdom Metazoa; phylum Chordata; class Mammalia; order Tubulidentata; family Orycteropodidae; genus Orycteropus; species Orycteropus afer. The sequence continues at coordinate 3,418,929 of NW_006921618.1, read as the reverse complement.
CTCTATCACAAGCAGCCAAGTAGCTGCTTTGGCTATGTGGTCTGCTTCCCATATATAAGCAGCTTCGGGAACAGTCCCTAGCTGTTCTGGTTACCTAATGCTGCTCTGATGGGAATATACCACAAATGGGATGGTCTTAACAAGCAGGAGTTTATTCTCTTACAGTTCAGGAAGCTAGAAGTCCAAGTTCCAAGTGCCAGGCTCTAGGGGCTGTGTGAAAGCCCCTCAACCTTGGGCTTCAGCTCTGCCTCTTGCCCCCGGCCCACTGAAGCTAGAGGCGTCTCTTCACTCAGACAGCTACTGGCTGCTGAGACTGACAAATCCAAGGTCAACAAATAAAATGGCACAGTCCCAATGTTACCAAACCACATGGCAGGCCATTAACTCAAGTCCATTGGAAGTATCAGGATTGGCAGAGCATGGCAGGCTCCTGAACAATGACACAGCTACATGCAGGGTTCAAGTGTGCCATAAGCTAGAGACCATTCCCAAAGCTGCTGCTTATACACTGGAAGCAGATTACATGCCCAAAGGCATCTACTCAGCTGCTCACAGTAGACTCCACCATGGAGTTGATTACCAGTCTCATCACGGGGAATACTACATCCAGCTGCCCAGCCACTCAACCAGGCCTAACCAAGTTGACACACAAACATAACCACCACGCTAGCTTTTGGCACACTTGAATCCTGCATGTAGCCTTATTGTTGTTCAGTAGCCTGCCATACTCTGCCGACTCTGGACTTTCAATGGACTTGAGTTAATGGCCTGCCATGTGGTTTGGTAGCAGTGGGACTGTGCCTTTTCACTTGTTGACCTTGAGTTTGTCAGCCTCAGTAGCTAGCAGCTGCTTGAGTGGAGAGATGCCTCTAGCTTCAGTGGGCCGGGAGCAAGAGGCAGAGCTGAAACCCAAGGTCGAGGGGTTTTCACACAGCCCCTAGAGCCTGGCACTTGGAACTTGGAATTCTAGCCTCCTGAACTGTAAGAGAATAAATTGTTTGTTAAGGCCATCCCATTTGTGGTATATATTCCTGTCAGAGCGGCACTAGGTAACCAAAACAAGTGAGATCACACAATATTTGTTCTTTTCCAACTGACTTATTTTGCTCAGCATGGTGTTTTTAAGGTTCATCCATGCTGTGGCATGCACCAGGACTTCATTTCTCCTTATTGTTGAATAATCTTCCTTGTATGGACAGACCATATTTTGCTTACCCATTCCTCTGTTGATGGACATTTCAGTTTCCATCTTTTGGCTACTGTGAAAAGTGCTACAATGAACATTGGCATACAGGTTTCTGTTTGTGTTCCTGCCTTTACTTTTGTATATACCTAGGATTGGGATTGTTGGGTCATTTAATAGTTCTGTGTTCAACTTTTGAGGAATCACCAACTGTTTTCTGCAGTGGCTGTACCATCTTACAGTCCTACCAGCAATGAATAAGGGTTCTAGTTTCTTCACACCCTCACCAACACCTGTTGTTTACTGTTTTGTTTTTGCTTTTTAATCATTGTTGTTCTAGTGAGAATGAGATGGTATCTCATTGTAGGTTTGAGTTACATCTCTCTGATGGCTAATGAAAGGAGACCTGGTGGTACAGTGGTTAAGGCATTTGGCTGCTGACCAAAAGGTTGGCAGTTTGAACCCACCAGCTGCTCAGCAGGAGAAAGGTGAGGCAGTCTGTAAAGATTACAGCCTTGGAATCCCCATGGGGCAGTTATACCCTGTCCTATAGGGTTGCTATAAGTCGGAATCAACTTGTTGGGAATGGGTTTTAATGGCTAATGATGCTGAGTGTCTTTTCACGTGCTTGATGGTACTTGAACAACCTCTTTGGTGAACTGTCCAAGTCCTTTGCCCAGTTTTTTTATTGAGATGTTTGTCTTCTTGTTAGTAGTGGGCATCAGTATTTTGAAAAACTTTCCAAGTGATCCTATTTCCAGCCAAATTGAGAACCAGAGTACTGAGATTCTCTCTAACCACAAACTAGTAAGCTCTTTTTATGGAATCATTTACACATTAGTATAAATTTAGGACAACATTACTTCATAGACTCACGTCATCTCACAATGTGGTATGTATAGCGGAGTGCTTAGTAAATGGTTAAAAATACAATTCAGATGTCACAGAACAGCTAGATTTTTCTTTGTAAGAAGCAGAAAGGAGTCAGATGAATCTGCTAAGCCTTAATGCTGAAGGTGAATGGTCCATCAGCATCTGTGTTAGTGAGGCAAGGCTGGGCAAGAGGGTTCACTAGGCATATCTTGGATGCAGAAACTTTTGGGACTACAGGATAAAGCCAAGAGCCTCCAACCTCAGGGAGCTCCTAGTTTGCTAGGGGAGGCACAGCCCTCCTCCCTCAGGGAGTTCCAAGTGAGATGGGGGAGACACAGCCCTTGCCTTCCAATGCTCCCAGTCTAGGGAAGATCATCTCTGCTCTCAGGAAGCACCCAACTTTATCCAGTGCTTTCCAGTTTACAAAGAGATTTTATAGCCACAGCCTCATTAAATGATTGGTTTAATGGGATGGGGAGAAGGGTAAACAGGGTCCTGGCTGTCAGGGAACTAGCTTGGATAAGCAATGCTTCCACCCTCAGGGAACTTTCAGTAGAATTCCTCTCCCCATTATTCCCAGAAGATAGAAGAGACACAATTACTGAGTGTCCTTAGGGAGCCCTTGGACTGATGTCTTCCAGGGTCCCCACCCTCTGGTGTCTGGGTGGTGGAGGCTGGGTCACTGTTCCCTGGGAACCCCGTGGGCTACTGTGGGAGGCGGCAGTGCCAGGGCACTTTAGCACGCCCAGTTGTAATTGTCTCTTTGGTTGCTTGTCTCCTTCTTGGGAACAGCGACGCCTAATAGGCAGGGACTCTGTCTTACTCTTCCCTGAAGGTTTGCTGACTGACTAAGTGACAGACCCATTGAGTAAATGAATGAGTGTTGGGGCTGTACACAGACTCTCAGTGGCC
>NW_006921618.1:3413823-3415181 GCF_000298275.1 Orycteropus afer afer | reverse complement strand
TACTTAACTGCTAACCAGAAGGCTGGCGGTTCAAACCCACCAGCCACTCCTTGGAAGGAAGGTTGAGCAATCTACTTCCTTAGTGATACCGCCTCAGAAACCCAAGGAGGGGTCTCTATGAGTCAGGTCTGACTTGACGGTAGTGAGTTTGGTTTGTATATCTGGGGTGGATTTGTAGTCTCTCAGCAGGGGACTGAATCAGAATGAACTGGTTTGAAGCCCTGAAAAAAACCAGTTGCTGTCTTTTGAAATCTGACTCATGGTGACCCCACGTGTTGCAGAGTAGAACTGTACCCATAGGGTTTTCAAGACTGACTTTTCAGAAGCAGAGTGCCAGACCTTTTTTCTAAGAAGCCTCTGGGTAGGTTTGAACTGACAACCCTTTGGTTAGTAGTCAAGCATTTAACCATTTGCACCACCCAGAGATTAAAAGAGCCATAGAGGTTATCTAAAAAATGTTCCTATCTGACCGTTACTCCCAAGGTGGGGCTACATCTATTTTGCTTTGACAAAATCCTGGATTGGAAGAGGGTGAATGTTACCTACCCCTTACCTGCCATCACCACAACTCTCTCAGCACCAGTAAAATGGATTTGGACTTGTTTCTTCCTGGGTCCCTGAGATCTTTCTCTCCTTTATCAGTTTGTTCACCGTTTTGTTCATCAATACATTCAACGTGTAACCATGCTCATGGGATCTACCACAACCACTTAGTATAACCATTGCCATCTCTTGCTTGGATCTGCACGTATTTCATCTGTGTCAGATCCTGTACAAGGCACAGAAGTTGAACATTGACTCAAACAAGGCTCCAGCTTGAAGGAATTCATCATCCTTCCATATGGGAAGAAAGACAAACAGATAAGGTAAAATGTGTTAAGTGAAGGAATGGAGCCAGAGACCAGACAAGATGGGGGTGGGTAGGTGGTGATATCAGGGCAGGCTGCCTGGAGGAGGTGATACCTTATGAAGTCTTCAAGGGTGACAAGGAAACATCAGCTGGGTGGAAAGAAGGGAAGGAAGACAGTCTGGGCTGGGGTACATTGTAATTGTCTGTAGGAGCTACCTTATTCTACCTATCCTGTTTTGGGCTTGTGGGCTGGCTTAAAGGTCATCACCACGGTCATTCCCCATCTTTCCCATCATGCCTTTCAACTCTTCCTGTAACCACTTTGCTAGGGCACGGAGCAGGAAGGAGGAATTCTTGCCACCAACACAGTGAAACTCCTAGCTAAAGTCAGATTTGGGGATTATCTGTGGACATCAATTACCCAGGCTTTACTCTCTCTCTCTCTCTGCTGGCTTTGTTGCAGGGAGTTAAAATGACAATCCACAGTATTGCTCTTGGCAGGACCTCA
>NW_006921618.1:3404165-3411373 GCF_000298275.1 Orycteropus afer afer | reverse complement strand
AGATTGGTAATTAACTCCATGGTGGAATCTATTGGAGCACCCAAGTAGCTGCTTTGGGTATGTGGTCTGCTTCTCGTATATAAGAAACAGCTTTGGGAATGGTCTCTAGCTGATGGCATGCTTGGACCCTGCATGTAGCTGTGTCATTGTTCAGCAGCCTGCCTTGCTCTGCTGACCTTGGGACTTTTGATGGATTTGAATTAATGGCCTGCCGTGTGGTTTGGTAACATTGGGACTGTGCCTTTTTACTTGTCAACCTTGGGCTTATTAGCCTCAGCAGCCAGCAGCTGTCTGAGTAAAGAACAGTCTCTAGCTTCAGTGGCCCGGGAGCAGGAAGAAGGGGTGAAGCTCAAGGTCTAGAGGCTTTCACCTGCCCCTAGAGCCTGGCACTTTGAACTCGAACTTAAAAACCTCCAAACTGTAAGAGAATAAACTCCTGTTTGTTAAGGCCATCCCATTTGTGGTATATTCCTGTCAGAGTGGCACTAGGTAATCAGAACAAGCATTAACCAAGCACGGGGCCTTTATGGGCATGGGGGTCCTGTGTGACTGTGCAGGTCATACACCCACGAAGCCAGCCCTATTGAAGGGCCTCCTGTGATTCAGTTCAGCTTGGCAGACATTAACAGACATCTGCTCTCTGCCTGGCTCTATCCTCTCCTGGGCAGTAAACTGTCCTGGAGAAGACTCCTATCCTCACAGAACCTTCTGACAGAAAACAGGGTGGGATCTCAGATCCTGGTGGCTGGGCAGAGGGCTGGGGGTTTCTGATGTGCCTTTGGGGAACTGGTTCCAGCTATGTCATAACCCATGTCATCACCCGAGGGTTGGCAGCTCTGCCCTCCTGATCCTCAGCCAGGACCCTGCAGTGGGGTTCTGGGGAGCACCCATGGCCTGGGAATGACACCAGAGAGTGTGTGTCCCTTTCTCCAAAAGGATGATACTGAGGGGGCTGTGTCACACAGGCTGTGGAGCCAAAAGTCTGTCTTTGTCACCTGGTGCTGCCCCTTACTAGGGGCATAACCTCAAGCAACCTGGTCCTCTGCCTCCTAGGTTCACTTTCTTCATCAGTAAATAAGGTTCACAGGACCCATCTTGAGGCTCTGTTGCAAGCTCTGGAAATGTGTGTTTCATAACTACCCAGAGATCCTGGGACATTGAGGAGACTGGCAAAGAGGCAACAAATAGAAAACAAATGTTCAGGTATCTCAATGGGAAAGTCAAAATCCTTTTGGAGGTGTGTGAGTCCTCCTCCCCAGAGGCAGACATGTTTGGGGCGGCATCGGCTGCGGGGAGAGAGAATGACCCGCAGTGTGGCACGCTGTCCTTGGCACCACTCTTTCGGGATGAGTGGGCTGGCTCAAGGCCTCACCCGTGCACACCTGGGCCCTGGGGCCTTGGCATAGAGCAGTGATGGTGTCACCCATTCTTTCCGAATGATCATTAATTATCTCAGAGAAAAAGCGCCAGCTATGGGATTTGGGCCTTTTCCCTCCTATTTCTTTTTCTTTTGTCTTTTGATGTGTTGGTGTGATCCACAGGGACCTGTGGGAGAGGGAACTTGCTCCCCTTTTAAGGGCAAGGCGTCTCCCCTCCCTGACTCACTGCCTCGCGTTCTGGCCCCCAAGCATGCACCTTGCCTGTTAAAACTGTCCCAGGCACTGCCTCTCCCTTGGAGGGTGGACCTCACACCCCACCCTTCATGTTTGGGAGGCTGACTCAGTGGTGAAGTCACCCCTTGGCTTGGTTCTCAGACAAGTACCTTCTTGCCTGGCCTACTGGTCTTCCATTGCACCCTAGCTCCACCTGGCCAGTGTAGGGACTGGGACTCAAGAACAGGCTGTCTGCTGGTCTTGACTTTCATGTGGTCCTTACCCCAACCTCTGTGTGCTGAATGCTGACTTGGGCCAAGTCCCGGTGTGGGTGATGGGGGTACAAAGATGAGGAAGATCCAGCCTCTGCTGGGCTGGGGGAAATGGACACACCAAGATGTCCAGACACTAGAATATTTATGCAAGGCCATCTGAGGGCACTGAGGAGGGAGCAACCAACTGCCCTGGAGGGTCAAGGAAGGCTTCTTGGGGAAGACGGTGTTGGAAAAGAATCTATAAGGATTTATCAGAAGTCACCAGACATATCAGTCCGAGCTAGTAGCATGTGCAAAGGCCCAGAGACACAAAGAAACATGTTTAGGAAAGCAAGGGCAGTTCCCATGATGAGCTCAGGAGGAGGTGAGGAAGGTCCAGGGGTAGATCAGCAGGCTCAAAGCCACATGAAGGAGCTGAGCCAGGCCAGTGGGGGCCACAGAAAGGCTCTCAGGGAAGGAATGGTGTGACCAGGTTCAGTGTTTAGGGCAGTGGTGCTGGTGGCAGGGTGAGGAGGATGGGTGGAGGGTAGGGACTTGGGGCAGGAGACCCAGCTGGAAGTTGTCACAGTACTCCAGGGGAGGCAGGGAGAGATTGTGGACCATGGCAGGCTAGGGAGACAGAAAGGAAGAATGGGCTTAGTAAGCCCAGGGCCCCTGGCTGCCAGAGACGAGAAGCAGTTGCCTGTCTTAGCCAACCATTTTTTCCTCCTGGACTTCAGTACCAATTTCTCCATGTTGTCTGCCCACCCAATGTGTCAGCCCTTACATCACACAACCCAAAGTACATTCATGTCTACCTTCTCATTTGGGTCTCCCACCTGCCCTCCTGTGGGGTGAGCAGGGAAGAATAATGAGCCAATTTGACAGATGAGGGAACAGGCTCACAGATGCCAAGTGACTCCTTCAGGCCGGCCTGCCTGGGTGAGGTCAGTCTCTACAGCAGATCTCTTGACTCTGGCCCAGTGCTCACTTCCTTCACTGCAGCAGCCTCCCCAGTGGGTGTCTTCCATTGGCCCAGTGCAATGCAGACCCCATCATACCAAGGGAGAGAGCCCTGGCAACACAGGTTCAGGCCCAGGGTTTCCTACTTCCTAACAGCATGACTTCAGGCAACTTACCTGACCTCTCTGCTCTTTGGACTCCTCATCTGAAAACAAAGATATTCTCACTGGGGGTTGTGAGACTTAAATGAGGTAGCAAATAGTCTGCACTGGTCAATACAGTTAATTCTGTGTTACAAGGAGTCCCTGGGTGGAACAAATGGCTAAGTGTTACATATTTGACTACTAGACAAAAGATTGGCAGTTCAAACCCCCCTAGGAATGCCTTGGAAGATAAAATCATCAGCAAGAAGGAGCTCTGGTAGCATAGTGCCTAAGGCACTTGACTGCTAATCAGAAGGCTGGCGGTTCAAACCCACCAGCCAGTCCTTGGAAGGAAGGTTGGGTAATCTACTTCCGTAGTGATACTGCCTCAGAAACCCAAGGAGGGGTCGCTACGAGTTGGGTCCGACTCGATGGCAAACAACAACAACATCGCTTCATGCTGCCATGGGAGGGGCCCTATGTACCAAGGTTGTTACTGAGATCTAGCTATTCATTTGTTCATTTTTTTTTGGTCTCTTAATAAGCTGAGAGAGTCCATGAAGGTGATAACTCTTCTGCCCTCAGTAAATATGCCAAATAAACGGTTGTTTTGTTATTAGCTGCCATCAAGTCAGTTCTAACTCACGGCAGTCCCATGTGTGCAGAGCAGAACTGCTCCACAGGGTTTTCAAGGCTGTGACATTTAGGAAGAAGATTCCCAGGCTTGTCTTCCAAGGTACCTCTGGGTAGGTTCAAACCACCAACCTTTTGGCTAATAGTCAAGTGCTTAACCATTTGTGCCACCCAGAGAGTCTAAATAACTGGTTAAAGAAAAACCCCATGGCTGTCAAGTTGTTTCCTACTCGTAGCCGCCCAACAGGATAGGGTAGAACCTCCCTATAGAGTGTCCAAGGCTGTAAACTTTATGGACGCAGACTGCCACATCTTTTTCCCTGTGGAGCAGCTAATGAGTTTGAGTCACTGACCTCTCAGTAAATAGCAGAACACTTTAATCACTGTGTCACCAAAACCAAAAAAACCAAACTCCCTGCCATGGGGTTGATTCCAACCCATAGTGATCCCCTTTGGGTTTCTGAGGTGATAAACCTTTACAGAAGTAGATTGCTCCATCTTTCTTCCATGGAGTGGCTGGTGGATTTGAACCACCAACCTTCCACCAAAAAAACAAAAAACAAAACAAAAAAATACCTAACTGCCATCGAGTCAATTCTGACTCATAGCTACCCCTCCTTGGGTTTCTGAGGTGGTATCTCTATGGAAGTAGCTTACCCAACTTCCTTCTGAGGAGTGACTGGTGAGTTTGAACCTCTAGCCTTCTGGTTAGCAGTTAAATGCCTTAGGCAGTATGCCACCAGAGCTTCCAGGACTCCTTATTAAATGGTTAGGCCATACGATGCAGGACCACACAGCTAAAATGGAGGTCCTTGATCCATATGTGGAAAAAAGCCCTGATGATCTGCTTCCGTAAAGATTACAGCCAAGAAAACCCCATGGGGCACTTCTACTCTGTAACACATGGGGTGGCTGAGTCGGATTCAACTTTTCAGCACCTACCAACAACATCAGGATTCTAGACAATCCAGAAAGACGTAAATAAGAAAGTGAAAATCCACTCTCAGTCTTCCATCTAGAACCAACTACTGTGCATTTTGATGTGCTTCTCTCTGGACTTTCTGGGTATGCCTATGATGTAGTATACATATTTTGCCAAAACAGAATTGTATACTCCATACTACCTAGAAAACTGGCTTTTTTCATTTAACAATATAATGTGGACAATGCTGCTTCTTACAGATCTAACTTGTTAAAACCAGTTTTGGAGCTGCTGGATGGGTTTGAGCTGCTGACCTTTTGGTTAGCAGCTGAGTGCTTAACCACTGGGCCACCAGGGTCTAGAATAGGGGTTGGCAAACAGTGCCTTGTGGGCCAAATCTAACCTGGGGCCTCTTTTTTGAATGGCCCATGAGCTATGTATGGCTTTCATATTTTTGAAGGGTTGTAAACAAACACACAAAAATAAAATCACAGATGGATATGTGATAGAGAGCACATGGCCCACAAAATCCAAGTTATTGACGCCCTTTATGGAAAAAGTTTGCCAATTCTTGGTCTAGGAAAACAAAATTATCTTTGGCATATATTACTGCTATAATAATGATGATGATGATGATGATGATGATGATGATGATAGTATACATTTTCATTTTTTGGGAAGGTAATAAGTTTCCCCTTAGCAAGCAGAGTCATCCAGAACCATCCCCTTCTATTCAGTAACACCTCTATGGGGTGGGCACTGTGCTAGACTCCTTCCTCTCTCCTTCCCTTTCCTCCCTCCCTTCCTTCTTCCATTCCTTCCCTTCCCTTTCTTCTGTCTAGTTCCTTCCCTCCCTTTATTACCATCTTCCACTCTTCCTCCCTCTTTTCCTTCACAGACTTTCCCTAAGCTTCTTCTATGTCTCTGGGGCTCATGATCCCATGGGAAGACAGACCCAGAAGGAAATCATCATGGTACAGTGCAGCACACCATGGGTCCTTCAAGGAGTAAGCAGTCGTGGGGACAGGAGTTCTGGCTTTGCCTGGGAGTTGGGAAAGGTGCTCCAGCAATCACCCAGGAGCCATGACAGGTCCTCCAGAAGGTGACTCAAAACACTGGCCAGGTAGGCTGGGCCCTGATGACCAGTGCTCAGGTCCCCTGGACTAGGGTGCCCAGGAGTGGTTTGGTGACAAATATGGGACTTGTTTTGGGACTTTAAGGGCTAGACATTAACACATGGGAAACAGGAGAGGAATGTTGAGGTGGCAGATGAACAGCAGGTGAAAGGTATGAAACTGGACTTGGAAAAGTACTTTTGGGAAACAGAAGTGGGAATCTGTGGGCCATGAAGTTGAAGAGTACAGCATTGTATGCCAGGCCAAGGAGGAGAGCTTTGTCTTGGGGTGACGGCAGCCCCAGGGTTCTGAATACCGATGACACAAGCATTGCCCAGGCAGTGTCCTATGGGTTGGTAGTATGGGGAAGACAAGAGGCAGGGAGACCAGTGGGAGGTTGTTGCAACCAGGCCTCCTCCTGCCCCACCAGCTTCCTGCATCCCTGTCCTGTGTGCCCACACCACCTCCCTGTCTCCTGTCAACTCTGTCAAACCAGTAGAGGGGATTGGCAAACAGCTGTGGGGCAGGGGTGGGAGGGCCGAGGGACACCCCTTCCTTCCTCTTAGTCACCTGCTCTAACTTTCAGTACAATCTTTCCAGCCTTAGTCATGCCAGAGATTATCATTCCTTCCCTTAGCATCCAGGAAAACTGAGGCAGGGAGCCAAGGTCAGGGAGGCACAGCATTAGGCTGCCCACTGGCCGCCCCTCTCCTGGACCCTGGGACTTAGAGAGTGAGCTGACTGCCAGCCATTCCCTCCCTCCACCAAGATTTCCAAATGCCTCTTAGCTCTTTGGACAGAACTGAATAGTGCTGGGGGTCAGAGCTGGGGCTTTAGGAATAGCTCTGCCTCAGTGTGACCTTGGGCAAGTCACTTCATCTTTCTGGACCTCCTAAAATGAGGATAATGAAATTATCTACCATATAAAGCACATAGTAGCTTGCAATAAACATCAGTTCCCTCCTTTCCAGGCATGTAAGGAAAGTCAGGTTTTACCCTCATGGACTTTCCAATGAAGCTGGGACAAGGTAACACCTTTGAGACAATTAGACACACTAATGGAGCTGAATAATGTCACAAGACTTTACCCTGTCCTTGGAAACAGCAGTTTGCATCTCAGACCTCTGTGGCTCCTGAAAGCAATTGCTAACCATGTTCTGGTCACCTAGGACTTTTAGACAGTTTCCTGAATAGGCCAGGTCTCACCATGTGGCCTTTGCACAGGCAGTTCTTTCTATTTGGGACCCTCTCCTTCTTGCTAACCAGCCCCCACCTAGCAAGATCAAGCAGGTGTTCCAGAGGATGGTCATCATAGCCTCAGAGCTTAGAACACAGAGCCCCACCCAGTTTTTGCAACACCCCAGGGAGACTCTCATTAGCAGAGGTATCAGGAAACGCTCTAGAGCAAGATTTAATTTAATTCACTTTTAAAAAAGAAATGAACTGTTCTGGCAAGATGGCGGACTAGGCAGAAGGACTGCACAGATGCTCTTCAACAAAGAAAAGGGAAACCAATTAACACAGACACAGAAGATAATCTTGGACCCCTGAGCCTGGAAGGGAAGGATACAAAAGTGGACTAAACC
>NW_006921618.1:3374005-3375313 GCF_000298275.1 Orycteropus afer afer | reverse complement strand
TTTGATTGTGTGGATCATAACAAATTGTGGATAACATTGAGAAGAATGAGAATTCCAGAACACTTAACTGTACTCATGAAGAACATGTATATAGACCAGAAGGCTGTCTTTTAACAGAACAAGGGGACATTACATGGTTTAAAATCAAGAAGGGGGTGCATCAGGTTTGTATCCTTTCACTATAATTATTCAATCTATATGCTGAGCAAATAATCCGAGAAGATGGACTATATGAAGAAGAACGTGGCATCAAGATTGGAGGAAGAGTCATTAACAACCTGTGATATGCTGATGACACAACTTTGCTTGATGAAAGTGAGGATGACTTGAAACACTTTTGATGAATATTGAAGAATATAGTCTGCAGTATGGATTACATCTCAATATAAAGAAAACAAAAATCCTCACAACTGGACTTATAAGCAGCATCACGATAAATGGAGAAAAAATTGAAGTTGTCAAAGACTTCCCATTGCTTGATTCTACAATCAATGCCAATGGAAGCAGCAGTCAGGACATCAGATGACGTATAGCACTAGACAAGTTGGCTGCAAAGGACCTCTTTCAAGTGCTGAGGAGCAAAGATCTCTCCTTGAGGACTAAGGTGTGCCTGACGCAAGCCATGATATTTCCAATCACCTCATATGCATGTGAGAGCTGGACAATGAATAAGGAAGACCAAAGAGGAAGAGATGATACTTTTGAGTTGTGGTGTTGGTGAAGAACACTGAAAGTACCATGGACTGCTCAAAGAACTAACAAATCTGTCCTGGAGGAAGTGCAGCCTGAATACTCCTTGGAAGTGAGAATGGCCAGACTTCTTCTAACCTACTTTGGTCATGTTGTAAGAGGGGACCATTCCCTGGAGAAAGGTGTCATGCTTGGTAAGGTGGAGGGTCAACAAAAGAGGGGAAGGTCCTTAATGAGATGGATTGACACAGTGGCTGTGGCAATGGGCTCAAGTATAGCAAGGATCATGAAGCTGGTGTAGGACCAGGTGGTGTTTCATTCTGCTGTGTATAGGGTCACTATGAGTTGGAGATGATTGGATGGCACCTAACAACAACAACAACAATATGTCATTTAATAGGAGCTCTGGTGGTGTAGTGCCTAAGGCATTTGACTGCTAACCAGAAGTTTGGAGGTTCAAACCCACCAGCCACTCCTTGGAAGGAAGGTTGGGCAATCTACTTTTTTTTTTTTGTGTGTGTGATTTGGGTGAAGATTTACAGAGCAAATTCACTTTCCATACAGCAGTTCACATATACTTTGTCTCATGTCATTGACCACAGTTTACCACAATGCAAC
>NW_006921618.1:3373270-3373905 GCF_000298275.1 Orycteropus afer afer | reverse complement strand
GAAACAACTCGATGGCACTTAACAACAACAACAACAACGTCCATTATTCTAGCACCTTTTGTTGAAAAGCCTATCCTTTCTTTCATTGAATTACCTTTTGACAAAAAGTAATTGATCATATAAATGTGGGACACTTTCCAGACTTTCAGTTCTGCTCTATTGATGTACACCTATCATTATGTTATAACCATATTATCTTGATTAAGGTAGCTTTACAATAAGCCTTAAAATCAGATAGTATAACTACTCTGTGTTATTTTTCTTAAAATTGTTTTGACTATTTTAGGTACTTGCATTTTCACATAAATTTTAGAATTAATTTATCTATTTCTACCCCAAAAAAAGCCTCTTGGGATTTGGATTGGGATTACATTGAATCTCTAGACCAAATTGAGGAGAAATGCCATCTTAATATTGAGTGTTCCAATCCATGAACAAAGTATTGTCCATTTAGATCCTCTTCAATTTCTCTCAAGAGTATTTTATGGTTTTCAATGTATAGGTTTTGCACATCTTTTTTTATTATTATTGTGATTTGGTTGAAGATTTACAGAGCAAATTCACTCTCCATACAGCAGTTCACATATACTTTGTCTCATGTCATTGACTACAGTTTACCACAATGCAACAGCTCC
>NW_006921618.1:3368219-3371735 GCF_000298275.1 Orycteropus afer afer | reverse complement strand
ATGGTTGTACCATTTTACAGTCCCACCAGCAGTGTATGAGAGTCCCAATCTCTCCACAACCTCACCAGCATTTGTTATTTTCTGTCTTGTTGAACTTATCTACTAGGGTTTTGCACATCTTTTGTTGAACAAACAAATATCTTAATTTTTATGTAATAGTGGATTAGACCTTTAAAAATGTTAGTTTTGGAGTATTTGTTGCTAGTATTTAATAATACAATTAATTTTTGTATGTTGGCCTTTTAGCTTTTGGTCAACGCCCATGGAAGCAGCAGTCAAGAAATCAAATGATGTATTGCATTGGGCAAATCTGCTGCAAAAGACCTTTTTAAAGGGTTAAAGAGCAAAGATGCCACTTTGAAGACTAAGGTGCACCTGACCCAAGCCACAGTATTATCAATCACTTCATATGCTTGTGAAAGCTGGGTGATGAACAAGGAAGACCAAAGAAGAATCGATGTATTTGAATTATGATGTTGGTGAAGAATACTGAGAAAACCATGGAATGCCAGAACAATGAACAAATCTGTCTTGGAAGAAGTGCAGCCAATACATTCCTGCGAAGTGAGGATGTGAGATTTCATCATCATACTTTGGTCATGTTACCAGGAAGGACTATTCATTGGAGAAAGAGATCATTTTTGGTAAAGTAGAGAGTCAGCAAAAAAGAAGACCATCAGCAAGATGAATTGGCTGTAACAATGAGCTGAAACATAGCAGCAATTGTGAAGATGGTATAAGACCAGGCAGTGGTTCATTCTGTTGAAGACAGGTTGCTATGAGTTGGAACTGACTTGACAGCACCTAACAACAATAACAATAACATCCTTTGCTCTTATTCATTCTTATAGGTCATCTGTATATTACTTAGGATTTTCTACATACATGATCATGTCATCTGTGAACAGTTTTCTTTTCCAATCTGTATGCCTTTCATTTCTTTTTATTACTTTATTGCACTGAGTAGGAGCTCAAGTTCTATTCTGAAATGTTGAATAGGAATGGTGAGAGCAGGCATCTTTGCCTTGTTTCTGATTTTAAGTAGAAAGTCTTCAATCTCTCACCATTAAATATGATACAAGTTGTAGGTTTTTCATAGATGCTTTTTATCAGGTAGGGGAAGTTGCCTTCTATTCCTACTTTATTGAGAGCTTTTATCATGACTGGATGTTGAATTTTGTCAAATGCTTTTTTACATCTATTGAGATGATTATATGCTTTTTCTCTTTTATCTATTAATATGGGATATTACATTAATTAATTTTTGGATGTTACATTAACCTTGCATTACTGGGATGTACTTCACTTACTCATGATGCGTTTTGGTATCCTTGGTGTATATTGTTGGGTTTAATTTGCTTATGTTTGTTAAAGATTTTGTGTCCATGTTCATGAAGAATATTGATTTGTAGCTTTCTTTGTCAGGATTTGATATCAGATTAATACTGGCCTCATAAGATAAATGGGAAAGTCCTTAGTCCTCCTATATTTTCTGAGTTTCTATAGAATTGGTAATATTTATTCCTTAAATGTTTGATAGAATTCACCAGTGAAGTCATTTGGATCTGGTCTTTTCTTTGTGAAAGTGTTTTTAATTACCAATTCACTTTCTTTACTTGAAAAACATATATTTATTGTTGTTAGGTGCTGTCAGGTTGGTTCCAACTCATAGCAACCCTATGTATAACAGAAGAAAACTTCCTAGTCCTGCACCTTCCTCACAATATTTGCTACGCTTGAGCCCATTGTCACAACCACTGGGTCAATCCACCTCATTGAAGGTCTTCCGCTTTTGAGTTGACCCTCTACTTTACCAAGCATGAAATCATTCTCCTGGGATTGCTCCCTTCCAACAACATGACCAGAGTAAGAGAGATGAAGTTTGGCCATTCTCATTTCCAAGCAGCATTCCAGCTGTACTTCTTCCAAGGCAGATTTGTTTGTTCTTCTGGCAGCCCATAGTATTTTCAATATTCTTCAACAACACCACAATTCAAAGGCATCAATTCTTCTTTGGTCTTCCTTATTCATTCTCCAGCTTTCACATGCATATGAGACTATCGAAAATACCATGGCTTGGGTCAGGTGCACCTTAGTCTTCAAAGTGACATCTTTGCTCTTTAACACTTTGAAGAGGTCTTTTGCAGCACATTTGTCCAATGCAATATGTTGTCCGATTTCTTGACTGCTGTTCCATGGGTGTTGATTGTGGATCCAGGTAAAATGAAATCCTTGACAATTAAAAATTTTCTATATCATGTTGTTTCTTATTAGCCCCGTTTTGCGGATTTCTGTTTTCTTTATGTTGAGGTGTAATCCATACTGAAGACTGTAGTCTTTGATCTTCATCACTAAAGGCTTCAAGTCATCTTCACTTTCAGCAAGCAATGTTGTCATGTGCATATCTCAAGTTGTTGATGAGTCTTCCTCCAATCTGGATGCTGTGTCCTTCTTCATATAGTCCAGCTTCTTGGATTATATACTCAGCATACAGATTGAATAAGTATGGTGAAAGGATACAATCCTGACACACACTTTTCCTGACTTTAAACAATGTAGTATCCCCTTGTTCTGTTTGAACTACTGCCTCTTGGTTTGTGTACTGGTTCCTCATGAGCACAATTAAGTGTTTTGGAATTTCTATGTTTTGCAATATTATCCATAATTTGTTATGATCCACTATACCTTTGCATAGCCTTTGTAAACACAGATAAACATCTTTTTGGTATTCTTTGCTTTCAGCAAAGATCCATGTGACATCAGCAATGATATCCTTTGCTTGACACCCTCTTCTGAATCTGGCTTGAATTTCTGGCAGTTCTCTGTCAATGTAATGCTAGAACTGTGTTTAAATTATCTTCAGCAAAATTTTACTTGCATGTGATATTAATGATATTGTTAAATAATTTCCACATTCTGTTGGAACACCTTTCTTTGGAACGGACACCAATATGCATCTCCTCCAGTTAGTTGGCCAGGTAGCTGTCTTCCAAAAATTAGTTGGCACAAATGAGCGAACACCTCCAGAGCTGCATCCATTTGTTGAAATGTCTCAATGGGTAGCCTATCAATTTCTGGAACTTTGTTTTTTGTCAATTCCTTTAGTGTAGCTTGGACTTCTTCCTTCAATACCATCGGTTCTTGATCATACACTACCTCTTGAAGTGGTTGAAAATTGACCAATTCCTTCTGGTACAATGACTCTGTGTATTCCTCCCACTTTCTTTTGATGCTTCCTATGTCATTCAATCCACAATCAGCTCCTGGCCTTGTTTCGGCTGAAGATATTGACCTTTTCCATCACTCTTACCACAGATGTAGTCCATCTGAATCCTGCATACTCCATCTGGTGAAGTCCATGTGTATAGCTGCCATTTGTGTTGCTGAAAAAAGATATTTGCCATGACTAAGTCATCAGTCTTGCAAAGAATAGATTGGATGCATTGAACACCAATGACCAACAACCAGAAGAATTGTGGAATGACATCAAGAACATCATCCATGAAGAAAGCAAGA
>NW_006921618.1:3354411-3365496 GCF_000298275.1 Orycteropus afer afer | reverse complement strand
ACTGATTGTTTCCATTAATTTTGGTTTTCTTCTTTCTTCTTTGCTCTTGATGAGGAGAGACCCATCGTTACTTCCAGATGGCAGCTTGGGCAATCTACTTCTGTAGTGATACTGCCTCGGAAACCCAAGGAGGGGTCGCTATGAGTCATATCTGACTCAACAGCAGTGAGTTTTTCTGCCTCAGAAACCCAAGGAGAGATTTCTATGAGGTGGATCCAACTCAACAGCAGTGAGTTTGATTTGATTATTTTTGGATGTCATTCAACATCCTGCCCGTAGAATCCTTCAATATTGTAACTCAAGACTTGAATTTTTTCTTCAATTCCATCAGCTGGAGAAATACTGACTTCTTCCCTTTTCATTTTCTAACTCTTGGTCTTTGAACATTTCATTATAGTACTTTAATTTGTCTCCTTGAACTGCCCTTTAAAATCTTCTGTTCAGCTCTCTTTTCATAATAATTTATTCTGTTCACTTTAGCTGCAGTTTCAGTCTCTTCTGACATCCATTTTGGTCTTTTCTTTCTTGCCTGTCTTTTTAAGGAGCTTCTGCTTTCTTCATGTGTGATGTCCTTGATGTCACCCCACAACTTGTCTGGTCTTTGGTCATTAAAGTTCAATGCATCAAATCTATTCTTGAGATGGTTTCTAAATTTAGGTGAGATATAGTCAAGGTTGTACTTTGGCTCTTGTGGACTTGTTCAAGTTTCTTCAGCTTCAACTTAACTTACATATGAGCAATTGATGGTCTGTTCCCAGTTAGCCCCTGGCCTTGTTCTGACTGATGATATTGAGCTTCTCCATTGCTTCTTCCCACAGATGTAGTCCATTTGACTCCTGTGTAGTCCATCTGGTGAGGTCTACATGTATAGTCACCGTTGAAAAAAGGTATTTCCAGTGAATAAGTCATTGGTCTTGTAAAATTCTATCATTCACCCTTTGTTTGCATTTCTTTCACCATAGCCATATTTTCCAGCTGTCATTGCTTCTTCTTTGTTTCCAACTTTTGTATTTCAATCACCAGTAGTTATCAATACATCTTGATTGCAAGTTTAGTCAATTTCAGTCTATAGAAGTTGGTAAAAATCTTCAATTTCTTCATTGTTGGCCTTAGTGGTTGGTGTGTATATTTTAGAAACAGTCATATTAATTGGTCTTCCTTGTAGGCATATGGATATTATCCTATCACTGACAACATTGTACTTCAGGATAGATCTTGAAATATTCTTTTGACAGCAAATGTCACACCATTCCTTTTCAATTTGTCATTTCTAGCATAGTAGACCATATGATTGTCTGATTCAAAATGGCTAGTACCAGTCCATTTCAGCTCACTAATGCCTAGGATATCAATCTTCATGCATTCCATTTCATTTTTGACAACTTCCAATTTTCCTAGATTCATATTTCTTACATTCATTGTTCTGATTATTAATGAATGTTTGCCACCATTTCTTTTCATTTTGAGTTGACCACATCAGTAAATGGCAGTCCCCCAAAATTTACTCTATTCACATAATTAAGGTTGACTCTACTTTGAGGAGGTAGCTCTTCCCCAGTGGTACTTTGAGTCTCTTCTAATCTGAGAGACCTGTCTTCTGGCATGATATCAATGTTTCACTGTATTCATAAGGTTTTCAGTGGCCAATTTTTTTCAGAAGTGGACTGCAAAGTCCTTCTGCCTAGTCTGTAGTAATCTTGAAGCTCCACTGAAACCTGTCCCATGGGTGGCTCTGTTGGTATTTGAAATACTGGTGGCATAGTGTCCCATATCACAGCAACACAGAAGCCACCACAGTAGAAAAAAACTGACAGATGAGTGTTGGAAAAGTATATATAAATATATATGTGGAGTATATTTAGATCTTCTATTTCTTCTCAAGTCAGTTTTTGTAATAAATCTTTCAAGAAAATTGCTTGTTCACTCTACATTTTCAAATTTATTGGTATAAAATTGTTCCTAATAGTTTCTTATTATCCTTTTTCACTTTTTTGTATTTGTTTTGTAATAGCTCTATAGAGGCATAAAAAACCCACTGCCATAGTCCACTCATAGCAACCCCCAACTCATAGGGATCCCCATTGGGTTTCCAAGATGGTAAATCTTTACAGAAGTAGACTGCCCCATCTTCTTTCCATGGAGCCAGCTGGTGGATTTGAGCCACCAACCTTCTGGTTAGCAGTCAAATGCCTTAGTCACTGCACCACCAGAAAGAATTCCTTATAGAGGCATAATTAACACAATATAAACTACATACAATTAAAGGGTACAGTTTTATGTTTTGCCATATGTGCACACCTGTGAAATCATCATTACAATCAAGATCATGAACATATCCATCCCTCTTAAAAGTTTCCTTGTGTCCCTTTGTATAATCCATTATAGTTTTCGTCTTTTAAGGTTTGATTCTGGCTTCTTTTATATCTTCCAATATCTACTTGACATGTTCAATCTTTTCAGTAGTTCTTGAACATAGGGAATGCAGTTATGTTGTTGTTGTTGTTTGCCGTCGAGTCAGCCCTGACTCATAGCGACCCCTCCATGGGCTTCCTAGGTGGTATCACTACGAAGGTAGGTTTCAATGTCATTGTCTGCTAATTCTAACATCTGTGTCAATTCCGGTTAGATTTCAATTGATTGCTTTTTATACTCACTAGGGATGGGATTTTTTCCTACTTCTTTGTATGCCTAGCAATTTTTGAATAGAATGCCAGATTTGTGAATTTTACTTTGTTAGAGGCTAGATATTTTTGTATTCCTATAAATATTCTCAAGCGTTTTTTCTGGCATTAAAATATGCATCTTTAATTTATTACAACCTCCTTTAATTAATAATGACTAACTTCCACTGTCTTTGTACCAGCATATTTCAATACCTCTCTTATTGCTATTGTTATATATATTACATCTATATATACTATACACTCAGCAGTACAGTGTTATAATTTTACCTTTAACAGCCATGTCTTTTGAAGAAATTAAGAAAACAAATATAGAGAGCATGTATTTACCATTTCCAGTGCCCTTTACTCATACCTGTGGATCTGGGTTGCCATTCCCCTTCAGTTTAAAGAACTTTCTTTAGTTTTTATTGTCAGTCAGATGTGCCAGCAACATATTTTCTCATTTTCATTTATGTGAAAATGTCTTTATTGCACCTACATTTAAAAGGCTGGTTTTACTGTGTAGAGAATTCTTTGCTGACCTTTTTTTTTTTTCTTCTTTCAGCATTTTGACTGTGTCATTCCAGTGTCTTCTGGCCTCCATTGTTTCTGACAAGAAGGAGGATGATTATCGTATTGTTGTTCCTCTGTATGTGATGTGTCATCTTCCTTTTTGCTGCTTGTAGAATTTTCTCCTTGTCTTTGTTTTCCAGAAGTTTTGACTATAATGTGTCTAATATGATTTTCTTTTGTGTTTATCTTTCTTGTTGAGTTTTTAGGATCTCTAAGTTTATGTTTTCCACCAAATTAAAAAGGTTTTTGACTTTATTTTCTTCTCATTTTCCACTTTTCTCTTCTTCTGCATTCCCAATTATACATATATTAGAATGCTTGATATTGTCTCACAGATCTCTGTCAGGATTTCCTTCTTTTATATTATTTTGGACTGGAGATTTTTACTGATTTTTTTAAAAAAAAATAAGTTCACTGTTTCTTTCTTCTGCTGCTTCATTGCTGCTATTGAGCCCATCTAGTGGATTTTTAAAAATTTCACTTACGGTATTTTTATTTCTATTTTAAAATGATAATCATTTCTCTGTTGAGAGTTTCTATTTATTCATTCATTCTCAGTGTGTTTTTATTTTAATTATTTGAACATATTTGTAATAGCTTCTTCAATGTCTTTGTCATTTCTGGTTAATATGTAGGCCCACATAGAATCAGTTTATATTGACTGTTTTTCTCCCTCTGAATATGGGTCACACTTTCTCATTTCTTTCCATGTGTAGTAACTTTTGGTTAAAAACTGGACATTGTAGGAACTCTGTATGATTTTTCTGAAGTTGTTGGCTTCTGTTTTGTTTTGTTTTAGTAGGCAATTAGCCTGCCTGTATTCAAACTACAAGTTATGTCTTTCTTACAGTGTGTAGCTGCTGATGTCTCAGCTCATTTTAAGATTTTTTTTCTATTTAGCATGGCTTCCTACAGATCTCTTTTGTGTCTGTATAACTTAGCTGGCAGGTGGTGACTAGAGAGGGCTATGGTCAGACACTTCAGGCTAATAAGGATTCAACTCTTTGCCTTCTGAGGAGTTAATTCAAAAGTCAAATTCCAGGCATTCTAATAAGAAGGAGAGGAATAAAGTTTTCAATTGTCTCCAGACTTTCCTTTTTCTCTGGACTCTCTGGGATCTTCTGCATGTATGCTTAGTTTAGCCAGTTAGAGATATGTGTAGAGATTATTGTCTTTGACCTTTTATGGACCTCTCCTTTTGAACATCTCTCTATTAAATACACCATCCTTAAACCATCTCTACCACAGTGAAGCTGTGGGTGTTTTTTGCCCTTGCTGAGAGAGATGAGAACATATCAGATTATAAGTTTTCTGTTTCTACCTTATGCAGTAGCAGTTTTTCATGAGTAAAGACTTTTCAAGTTGTTACTTGCCTTTGATCATTTCTAAGCACTCTGCAATACTGTTTTTCAGTTTTATACTTGTTTTCTGTGCAGAAGAAGTGTTTAATGTCCTCCTGTTGACATTACTTGATGTCTTGCCATTTATATATTTCAAGTTCTAATTTTATTATATTACTAAAAAATTCTTTTAAAACATTTAGAAAATAATTAAACATTTTAAATCGCTTATAACTCTATAGCCACCACTTGTCTGCCAATTTTTTGTACTGTGGTGACTTGCATGTTGATGTGATGCTGGAAGTTGTGCCATCAGTATTTCAAGTACCAGCAGGGTCACTCATGGTAAACAGGTTTCAGTGAAGCTTCCAGACTAAGATAGACTAGGAAGGCCCTGGTGATCTACTTCTAAAAAATTTGGCCAGTGAAGACCTTATGAATAGCAGCAGGACATTATCTGATATCATGCCAGAAGATGAGCCCCTCAGGTTGGAAGACATTCAAAATATGACTGGGGAAAAGCTGTCAACCTTAATGATATGGATAGAGTAAAGCTTTCTGGAACTTTATTTGCTGATATGGTCAACTCAAAATGAAAAGAAACATTCATTAATAATCAGAACATGGAATGTAAGAAGTTTAAATCTAGGAAAATTGGAAGTTGTCAAAAATGAAATGGAATGCATAAGGATCAATATCCTAGGTTAGTGAACTGAAATGGACTGGTACTGGCTATTTTGAATCAAACAATCATATTGTCTACTTACGCCAGAAGTGACAAATTGAAGAGGTGTGACATTTGTTGTCAAAAGAACATTTCAAGATCTATCCTGTAGTACAATGTTGTCAGTGATAGGATAATATCCATACTCCTACAAGGAAGACCAGTTAATATGACAATTACTAAAATCTACACGCCAACCACTAAGGCCAAAGATGAAGAAATTGAAGATTTTTACCAACTTCTATGGTCTGAAATTGACTAAACTTGCAATCAAGATGTATTGATAACTACTGGTGATTGAAATACAAAAGTTGGAAACAAAGAAGAAGCAATGACAGCTGGAAAATATGGCTATGGTGAAAGAAATGACAACAAAGGGTGAATGATAGAATTTTGCAAGACCAATGACTTATTCACTGGAGTTACCTTTTCTCAATGGTGACTATACATGTAGACCTCACCAGATGGACTACATAGGAGTCAAATGGACTACATCTGTGGGAAGAGGTAATGGAGAAACTCAATATCATCAGTCAGAACAAGGCCAGGGGCTAACTATGGAACAGACCACCAGTTGCTCATATGCAAGTTAAGTTGAAGCTGAAGAAACTTGAACAAGTCCACAAGAGCCAAAGTACAACCTTGACTATATCTCACCTAAATTTAGAAACCATCTCAAGAATAGATTTGATGCATTGAACTTTAATGACCAAAGACCAGACAAGTTGTGGGGTGACATCAAGGACATCACACATGAAGAAAGCAAAAGCTCCTTAAAAGACAGGCAAGAAAGAAAAGACCAAAATGGATGTCAGAAGAGACTCTGAAACTTGCTCTTGAATGGAGAGTAGCTAAAGTGAACAGAAGAAATGATGATGTAAAAGAGCTGAACAGATTTTAAAGGGCAGTTCAAGGAGACAAATTAAAGTACTATAATGAAATGTGCAAAGACCAAGAGTTGGAAAATAAAAAGGGAAGAACATGGTCAGTATTTCTCCAGCTGATAGACCTGAAGAAAAAATCCAGGTCTCGAGTTGCAATATTGAAGGATTCTATGGGCAGGTAGCATAGTGCCTAAGGCACTTGACTGCTAACCAGGAGGCTGGAAATTCAAAACCACCAGCCACTCCTTGGAAGGAAGATGGGGCAATGTACTTCTGTAGTGATACTGCCTCAGAAACCCAAGGAGGGGTTGCTATGAGTCGGGTCCAACTTGATGCCATATAACAACAACAACAACATGGGCAGGATATTGAATGACATAGGAAGCATCAAAAGAAAGTGGGAGGAATACACAGAGTCACTGTACCAAAAAGAATTGGTTGATGTTCAACCATTTCAGGAGATAGCATATGATCAAGAACTGATGGTATTGAAGGAAGAAATCCAAGGTGTACTGAAGGCATTGGTTAAAAAACAAGAGTCTAGGAATTGACAGAATACCAAGTGAGAAGTTTCAACAAATGTATGCAATGCTGGAAGCCTAGAAATTTGGAAGACAGCTACCAACCAACTGACTGGAAAAAATCCATGTTAGCGTCCATTCCAAAGAAAGGTAATCCAATAGAATGCAGAATTTATTGAAGAATATCATTAATATCATATGCAAGTAAAATTTTGCTGAAGATAATTCAGCAGTAGTTGCAGCAGTACATCAACAGGGAACTGTCAGAAATTCAAGCTGGATTAGAAGAAGATGTGGAACAAAATATATCATTGCTGATGTCAGCTGCATCTTGGATGAAAGCAAAGAATACTAGAAAGTTGTTCACCTGTGTTTTATTGACTATGCAAAGGCATTTAACTGTGTGGCTCATAACTAATTACGGGTAACATTGCAAAGAGTGGGAATTGTAGAACACTTAATTGTGCTTACGAGGAACCTGTACATACTGCTAAGAAGTAGCAGTTCTAACAGCACAAGGGGATACTGCATGGTTTTAAATCAGGAATAGTGTACGTCAGGGTTGTATCCTTTCACCATACTTATTCAATCTGTATGCTGAGCAAATAATCCAAGAAGCTGGACTATACGAAAAAGA
The DNA here is from genome assembly GCF_000298275.1 of Orycteropus afer afer. Lineage (NCBI taxonomy): Eukaryota > Metazoa > Chordata > Mammalia > Tubulidentata > Orycteropodidae > Orycteropus > Orycteropus afer. The sequence continues at coordinate 3,358,154 of NW_006921618.1, read as the reverse complement.
ACACAGCTTTAGGATTGAAGGAAGTCTCATTAACAGCCTGTGATGTGCAGATGACACAATCTTACTTGCTGAAAGTGAAGATGACTTGAAGCACTTACTGACAAAGATAAAAGACTATAGTCTTCAGTATGAATTACATTTCAGTGTAAACAAAAATCCTTACAACTGGAACAATAAGCAACATCACGACCAATGGAGAAAAGATTGAAGATTTCAAGGATTTCATTTTACTTGGATCCACAATCAACACCCATGGAAGCAGCAGTCAAGAAATCAAACAACATATTGCATTGGGAAAATGTGCTGCAAAAGACCTCTTTAAAGTGTTGAAGAGCAAAGATATTACTTTGAAGGCTAAGGTGTGCCTGACCCAAGCCAAGGTATTTTTAGTCACCTCATATGCATGCAAAAGATGACAATGAATAAGGAAGACCAACGAAGAATTGATGCCTTTGAATTATGATCATGGTGAAGAATATTGAATATACCATTTACTTCCAGAGAGTGAACAAATCTATCAGAATGTTCTTTAGAAAGGAAGATGACAAAACTTTGTCTCATGTACTTTGGACATGTTATTAGGAAGGACCAGTCCCTGGGGAAGGACATCATGCTTGGTAAAGTAGAGGGTCAATGAAAAAGAGGAAGGTCCTCAATGAGATGGATCGACACAGCGGCTGTAACAATAAGCTCAAGCATAGCAACAGCTGTGCTATGTTGCAGGACTGGGCAGTGTTTCGTTCTGTTGTATATGGGGTCAGTGTGAGTTGAAACCAATTTGATGGCACCTAACAACAACAACCCTATTGCCTAGAGATAATTAGAGATAATTACTCTCTTTTTCCTTTATTGTGATTTGTATGAAAGTTTACAGACCAAGTTCATTTTCCAGAAAACAGTTCATACACATTTTGTTTCACAACATTGATTGCAATCCCCATAATGTAAGAGCTCTCTTCCCATTTCCTTCCCGCGGTTACTTTTCTCTGTGTCCCTCTTTCCTATGCATTCCTACCCTCTGAGCTATCTCCCTGTGCAAATGTTGCCTTCTGATCTCCCATGACTGATTGTTCTAAGGAGTGTACCTACCTGGTGTAAATGTTTACTTTATATGCCTGTCTATTATTGTTTGGCTGGAAGCCATGGGAGTGAGTTCAATTCCAGGCCTGAAGGGTGACTAGGGACCATAGTCTTGAGAGTTTTATCTGTCTCTGTCAGACCAATAAGCCTGATCCTTTTTTTTTTTTTTAATGATTTTGAATTTTGTTCCACAATGTTTTCCCATTCTACTCAGGATCTCCCGCACTGATCCCTTTCCAAGTGGTTGCCATGGATAGTCGGGCACCAGTTCTTCTTGTCTCAGGGCCATGTAGGCTGAAGTTTGCATGACCCACCAATTCCCTGGACTAATTGTTTCCATGTATCTTTGGTTTGGTTCATTCTTCTTTGCTCCAGACAAGAAGACCAATTGTTGCATCTAGATGGCTATTTGTAAGCTTTTAGGACCTCAGTCACCACTCATCAAAGTAGGATATAGAACAATGTCTTTGTGTAGTGTGTTATGCCAATTGAGCTTGATATCCCCTGTGACCATTGTCCTGAGCCCACAGGTCCAACAACTCGCTCTCTCAGGGTAGTTGACTGTGGCTAAGAAGTTATCATAACATTTTCCCATTAGTTTTATTTATATGGACATTCTTAAAGCACGCATAAATACATATGTAGAAATATCATCTGTCCTTATATAGCATCATGGATATATTCCCTTTTGCTTAGACATACCTGATCATTCAGACTGTCTGGCTTTGTATTGACCCATAGATTAATGTTTGTTATTACTGATAATACAATATTGTGTATGTAAAAGTGTTTATCGTTGTTGTCTATACCTCTTTGCACCTCTTTGTGTCTTCCTTTTCCTTAGTGTTATTGTCTTGGTCACTCACTTTTGATATATTGCTTTTCCCTTCACCCAAATCAGCACTTGTCTCTTGTTGTAATTGTTAGCAATTTTCCTTCCCCTTCCCTCCCATCCCTGGTAACTAACAATTTCCTTCAATATATAAGCTTTTCCTTGACATTTTACAATAGTGAACTAAAACAATATTTGTCCTTCTGTAATTGACTTATTTTACTCAGCATAGTATCCTCCAAGTTCATCCATGTTATGTGATGTTTTGCGGATTCTACATTATGTTTTAGTGTTATATAATATTCCATTGTGTGTATGTACCACAGTTTGTTTATCCATTCCTCTGGTGATGGGCACTTAGGCTCTTTCCATCTCTTTGCTATTGTGAATAGTGCTGTGATGAACATAGGTGTGCATACATCTGTTCTTGTCCTGGGTCTCACTTCTTTAGGATATATACCTAGTAATGGGATTACAGGATCAAATGGTATTTCTATTTCTAACTTTTTAGGGAATCGCCATACCAGTTTTCACAGTGGTTGTATCATTTCATAGTCCCACCAACAGTGTATGAAAGTCCCAATCTCTCCACATTCTCACCAGCATTTGTTATTTTCTGTCTTGTTGAACTTTTCTATTAGTGCCGGGGTAAGATGGTATCTAGCTGTTTTGATTTGTTTCTCTCTAATGGCTAGTGATCATAAAGATTTCTTCATGTGTTTGTTGGCTGACTGAATATCTTCTTTGGTAAAGTGTCTGTTCATGTCTTATGTCCATTTATCAATTGGATTGTTTGTCTTTTTGATATGGAGGTGTTGGAGTTTTCTATAAGTTTTAGAGATAAGTTGCTTGTCAGATATGTGGTTGCCAGATATTTTTTCCCAATATGTAGGTTATCTTTTTACTTTTTTGCAGAGTCTTTTGATGCACATAAGAATTTAATTTTTAGAAGGTCCAAATTATCTAGTTTCTCTTCTGCTGTCTGTGCATTTTGGGTTATGCTTGATAGTCTATTTATGCCATAAATTAAGTCCCCTAAGTTTGCCCCTATTTTTTCTTTGGTGAACTTTATAGTTTCATATTTCACATTTAAGAATTTGGTCCACCTGGATCAAAGTTCTTAGTTTTTGTGTATGGTGTGAGGTATGGATCTTGTTTCATTGTTCTGCAAATGGATATCCAGTTTTGCCAAGACCATTTGTTAAAGAGACTATCTCTTCCCCATTTAATGGATTTTGTCCCTTTGTCAAAAATCAGCTGATCATAGGTGGATGGATCTATTTCTGGGTTCTCAATTCTGTTCCACTGATCTATGTGTCTGTCATTGTTCCAATACTAGGCTGTTTTGACTACTGTGGCTATATAGCAGGTTTTGAGATCTAGGAGTGTGAGACTTCCTACTTTGTTCTTTTTCTTCAGTACTATTTTGCTTATCTAAGGTCTCTTTCCTATCTGTATAAAATTATTGATTGTTTTTTCCAGGTCCTTAAAGAATTTTGATGGAAGAATGTGGATCAGGATTGCATTGAGTGTATAGATCGCTTTGGATAGTATTGCCATTTCACAATGTTCGATCTTCCTATCCATGAGCACGGTATGTTCTTCCATGCATGTATATCTGTGATAGTTTCTTTAAGTAGTTTTTTCTTTTTTTTTTTTTTTTTTTATCTGGGTGAAGAGCCACAGAGTAAACTCACCCTTCACACAGCAGACCACACACGCTTCGTCCCATGACATCGAACAAAACCTACAATGCAGCAGCTCCCTTCCCACCCCCCACAGCCACCTCCCCCCGTGCCCATCGCCCCATACCCCCCCTCACCCCGAGCTA